>NC_057763.1:28766536-29085737 GCF_010389155.1 Erigeron canadensis | reverse complement strand
GCTCATCGTAAAGTGTGGGGAGAAACACCACGTACTAGACCTCATAAAATCAAGCGAATGTCAACCAAACACATCGGATTTGCAAGTCCAAATGTGGCTTATAGTTTGAACTTCTCTGCCCATGCTAGATTTTCTTTTTGGTTTGTTGTGAATTCCATGGTTGGCCAATGTCGAACAAAAACGGGCACAACGAACCCACGATACAACGCCCAGTAAGTCAGCCTGTTCAACTCCAATTTGGTTTATATGGATTAAAAGATGTTCAAGTCAACAATAAAAGAAGATACCCTTGGGTTTTCTGATTTGAATTTAGAGTTTCTCAGCCCAGGATTCAAGAAAACCAGTTATGATCACTAGCCCCAAAAAAGTTCATATATCTTTTTTTATCTTATTTCCAGGATGAATAACACAAGTTCAAATGCAAGCTAATAAACTCAAAATAGATAATATCTTTGATATCAGCTGGTAGATTCAGCTGAAAGACAAAGATGAGGGCATTGATGACATGTCTACATAACCTGTCCTCCAGTAACGATGCCCAATTGCCCATAACTTGGTACCCAATAAAGATCTGCCCAATTACTGTATATATGCTAGGTGTCTATCACAGAAAGGCAAAAAAGTATTCCATGTCTGGCCTTAAATTTGTTTTTATTAATGTAAAATGCAAAAGTTTATCAGAAAGAATCAGATCTCTTTCGAATATAAGATATTTTTATACTCGTAACCACACTAGCCAGACTTATATTAAAGGACAAAACATGAACAAAAACACACAAACAAACAGTAAAGCCAGGAATTATTTGAATCTCAAATTATCAACACAGCCAGCAATCTTTTCACAACACTATCCAAACCGAAATCAACATAACCAATCTCTCAAGTCTTGTTTACTAATCAAACTACATGATATCAAGCCTCGACACAAACCTTCTGATTCCATTGCTTCCAACCACACATGTTTAGGAAACAATTCCATCGTTCAGTGACAAACCAGCCAATTGATTAGCCACACCACCCTGCTGCTGTTGTTGAGATACATTCCTCAAAACCTCCATAGCCTCTGCGACCTTTGCTTTCAGAGCATCAGGAGACTCAAGCAAGTGAAGAACCTCAGTCTGATCCATCTCCAGAAGCATCCCTGTTACCTTCGCTGCAGCTTCAGGTTCTAGCTGTTCCACTAGAGGATATAGATTCTCTCCCAGCATCTATAAATCATTAGACACACCACAAGTTCAGAATGGAAATAACTAATTAAACACAAATGTGTATGCTAATTAATATATACATTTAAATGCATACCGTTCTCTGCTCAGTGGGAGATGCATTTGCAAGAGCCGAAGCTAAAGCACCAATTGGGATTGGTTGAGAGATTCCAGCATCACGCAATGGCATGCCTCCACTCATGTCATATGGAACAGAAACCATGCCTCCACCTCCAATACCAGCCATGGAACCATCAGGTGCATTGCGACCAGGAGGGTATCGATACATTCTCCCACGTGGCATCATCTAATTATTGCAATGAGATTAGAATAATTATACAGGAAAATGAAAAGAAGTTATACAAGATTTGAAAAGATTTACAGTAATGAAAGATTTAAACAAACCTGCTGCTGCATAAGAGGAACCGGCTGCTGGTTTTGCTGACCAGGTCCAGCAGCACGTCTGCCACCGGGCCTCTGTCCTTGCTGCCCTTGGAGTCCCATTGGCATAAAGAAGTTCGGCATTGGAGCCCCACCAGGCCTCATTCCCGGTACAAGTTGCTGCTGATACCCAAATCCAGGCTATCCAACATAAAAAGAAAATAAATTGGAGAGCCGCATAGAAAACTGGAATGATGATAAGAGAGTTTCAAGTAGATGTGATGAGCCGGGTTAGTGGAGTATATTGGCTAACTGAGTTGACCCCAATTACCTCTCGTTTTAAAAGTTTAGAAAGCCATGAGCTGATTCTTAAATATCCTTAAGATACAACTTTATATTTCAACTATAATTTAATAACCCAAGTAATCTTACAGGATACTATCCAGTTAGAACTATTTACCACACAAACAGAATATGAAGACTGAAAGTGGGAGGTTACCTGGGGAGGAATGAATGTAGGCTGTTGACCATAAAATATTTGTTGTCCTATACCTGGTCCCCCAGGTGGGTACAATGGCATACGAGGTGCTACTGTTGGTGCCATAGCAATCGGGCGCATCTGCGAGAACTGTGCCTGCACAAAACAAGGTCAACAGTCACCAGCCACTAAGCATACATCAAACCAGAAGTCAAGGGTGAGCATAAAACCGAATTCATCGAATAGCAACCAATTTGATTAAAAATATGGATAGTCAATTGTTCAGTTTGTAACCATTTTCTACTAACCGATATATTAGGTTCCAATACATTTTTGAATGCTGAATAACCAAAATAACTGAACTGAACCAAAAGAAATATATCATTTCGATTTCAACGTACTTGTATATTATTCAGTTAAGTAACTATCGTTAACAGTTTTGCCCCTAATCCCACTATACTTATAAAGTAATTGCTTACATATATGTCACACAAATAGCTACATTAAATCATGATTGGTGGTCTTGCAAGTATTTAAAATCCACAAAAAACTTCCCAATGTTGGTTCTAAACTTCTAGTTTCATATGAGGTGAAATCAAACAATATAGTTTTTATATCATTAATATTTATTAGTTAGTACCCATCTTCAACTTCATATACAATGCTAAAAATAGAAAATGGTTCCAAAGAAGAAAGGACTCTAGTTTTTTTTTTAACAGAAAAATAGCTCGTAGGGGAAGTCAGCTTGCGTGATTAGAACCCGCAACAACATTTAAGATGAGGTATTATAGTGCAGCCACTATACCATTTCCATCAAGTGGGTGGTCAAGAAAGGTCTCTAGTTAATATGTATGTAGTGGCTTTTATATGTGGTCACACATATCACCACCTTCCTAGTCTATATATTCTTTACTACACCCATTTGTCTATCTCTTGACAAGACTAGACATAACTCAGTAGACTGATGTGATTGCATTCTCTGGGCCTGGTAATACTGCTACCATTTGTTTAAACCAAGTATAATGTCAAACTGCATAAACACACAATAAATACCTGCAACCTTGCCCTCCTCTCTTCCTTGCGTTGTGCAAGTGCAACATAGAGAGGCTTGCTAGCAACCATCTTCCCATTCATCTCAAAAAGCTAACAGAACAAAAACAGAAGTGGCATTTAGACTGATCTCAGAAAAGAACGAAAAAGAAGAAAGACAAGATGAAGATGTGTTCACTTACTGCTCTAGAAGCTTCCTCTGGTGTTGAAAACGCAACAAAACCTGATCCCTTGCTCGTTCCATTAGGATCACGCATCACCTGTTTTGAAACAAAAATGTTACGGCTTATCCAGCTAAAAGACAAATCCCAAATGTAATATCCATATAGAATGAGATGTTTCAGACCCACAAACCTTGCAAGAAGTTATGGTACCATAAGAAGAGAACAGCTCCTTCAGGCTATCATCGTCAACTGTATCATCTAAATTTTTTATGTACAGGTTTAGTCCTTGTGATTTGTCAACAGCCTCCTTCATACTCTGCTCAAATCGTTGTTTCAATTCCTGTTCCCTCTCATGCTTTTTTTGAGCTTTTCCCACATACCATTCTTTGTTATCAAACTTCTGGCCATTAAGGGATTCAACTGCTTTCGCAGCATCTTCAGCATTCTCATAATTGACAAATCCAAAACCTTTGGAGTTTCCATCAGCATCTCGCATCACAACAGCACTTGTTACAGTTCCATATTCACTAAATACCTTATTCAACTCTTCATCCGTGGTTGCTTCCGAGAGATTTTTGACATAGATATTAGTAAATTTTGTCTTGTCCACTGCCATTTCTCTCTCTTGCTTACGCAGAAAGGGTCCGACATATACTTGTTTGTCATTCAGAAGCATGCCATTGAGCTTTTCAATAGCTTTTTGTGCAGATTCCTCAGCTTCATACTGCACAAAACCATATCCCTTCGACTGACCAGTTGAATCAGTTGCTATCTTGCAAGAGAGGATATTTCCAAATGTAGAGAAAGTGTCATGCAATGCCTTCTGGTCAATTGCCTTGTCCAAATTCTATCATATCCAGATTCCCAGCAAAACAGATAAGCAGGTAAATATTTTATTCCAAAAGATAGTAGAGAGATGATTGAAAGATGAGGGTTTATCAGTTTATATACCTTAATAAAGATATTTCCAGATCCACTTTTGCGTGTACTAGGATCACGATGAGAATACATTATTCTGATTGCCTTGCCATTTAGAGGTGTGAAGTTCAAAACCTCCATTGCTCTTGCAGCTGTCATCAAGATAACAAATAAATGAAGTGATACTATTTTGACCTAGATCACCAATCAAACAAAAATAAACATCCAATCAACATTTCAACACTCACTTCATTAGGCAGATTATTAAACGGTTTATTTTGATAATCCAAGTTAAAATAAACAAACATATATGTTGTCATGCTATGCACCAAACAAAATGAATCACACACAGAAACAGAACAAAAGATACCCCCACCCCCGCGCTCTTTCTCTTCAACTCTATTTAGTTTATCTTGAAAACCCAGGCTCTAATGGTTCTAAGTGGATACTTTCAGACAGCCAGATTCTTGTTTTCTAATTCCTATCTCGCAAATCAAGAGACTATCGTATCCATAGTTGTTAAGTTGTAACTCGCCTCGAAATCTTAGTTTTTTGACTCATGACTAGAATCATTAGAGTCATGATATTTTCTATTTTCTATTTATTGTATATACATATGTGTGCGTGTAAATTTGAATACTGTGCCAATTTTGTAATATTTCAACAGAAGTATGTTGCTATTAATAAATTAACCAACTTAAACATTTGCTTTATCTAAAATTCAAAGAATAATAATATAGTATATTATGATTAATAGGTTATTCAAAAAAGAGTTGTTAACTTTTGCATAACTTACTTACATGTCTTTCACTACCCTAGGTGAAGACTCTAAACTATGGGCATCCTTTAATTTGAATTAAATTTCTCTCTTTTCTCTTATTATTTTTCTTTTTTTGTTAATTGCATCCACCTCTTCATGGTGAAACACCAAACCTTTCTCTAGCTTTCCTTGACAGAAGCCATATAGATGGCAGCAACTCTACACAGATAGGACGTTATAGGTATACTTATATTATATAAGTTATTTTTGTGATCAGCAAGCTTACATTACATTATAAATGTACTTTCATAACTTCTTTTTAAGTTGATAGATTCTAAAATTCCCCTGATCTATCTCCTGGTTCAACTTAATCTCTATCTTTGTTTTCAGACTCGAATGGTCAACAAGTTGGCTTGACTATGAACTAGTCAGTCATTAGACAGTGAGTAAGATTATGATTCAAAAACACCTACAAGGCGGGGTAGCAAGTCACCTCGAAATTTTAAGACTCAACTCGTCCAAGTCCAACAACTATGATTGTATCCATGCATCATCCATATGCAGTTGTCTATTGCATAAAATGCTATAACCAACGCATGACAGATTATTTCACATAAAGCTTCTAGAAATCTATGTCCTTGAAAATATGGAACAATGGAATCCCATGCTCCAACACTCAACTTCCACCAACTTACCATCCTAGCTCACATTTACCATACAGCAACATAAATCAAGTTAGATCACAAAACTCATTTTTCTACTCAAGGGAAATATTGATGTAGTGTAGATTAGATTAGGCAAATAAAGAACTTTAAATGCCTGCAATAAGGTCAATCACCCCTTGTCTCAACTTAGATACCTATCTACCTACTTGCTACCTCAATTACTACTAGCGAAACTGGTATCCAGTGGCAGTCACTCAGTCAGTACAACTTGTCAAAAAATATCAGGATTCAGGACCATTCTTTCGCAACAGTTTTGCACATTCTGGTGGAATTCTTATCTTCCACTGTTCGGCCCTAAAATTTGTGGTGTCAAGTCCATATTTAGATTTCAAAGTGGAGTGCTTTTAAGTATTATAAGATATACAATGAAAATCTGGTCTTAAATCCTGATGGTCCATAACCATTCTTAAAATTGACTAGGCTCGTAAAAGAAACATCTAAAAACAAAGCTAATAATACAAACTTCCATTCTATATATATATATATATATATATATCCCTATGATGTTGGTCCGTTCCCAGACAGTAAGATTTTCATCCCTAGCTCCTAGTTTCATTTTCCATGTAAATATTTGGTAACTGCATACAAGGTATATCTTCAAGCTCCTTAAAGAGTAATCAAGATATAACATTGCAAATTTTTCTTGAAACAAACACATACTTTTCTTCTGTATGTCTAACTATTACATTGTTTCCTATGACAGTAAACTAAAAATAAACCTGCAAAGGTTAACCCTTCGAAGGTTGTTCTATCAAGTTGGTTAATCAATGACACAAGTACACAACATCTTAAGCCTGGAGTAAGTTTTCAGCAAGCCAAGTAATGCTAGTCATAAATCAACAATCTGATCCCTTAAAGGCCATTTCTTAAGTTCATTCAACATATCTCGATACTTACACATATGCCGCATAATGTTCATCGCAATATAACTACTCCAAACTCAAATTAAACATAAACAACAGTAACAACTAACCGTCTTGAGGATTGGCATAGTTAACGTAACCGTAACCAAGCGACCTTCGAGTCGATAAATCCCTACAAACTCGAACCGAAACAACTTGTCCTAACTGATTAAACAAATCATACAGCTGTGAATCAGTCACATTCCACTCCAAATCACCAACATACAATGAAGTAGGCACAAACTGCTGTCCACCACCAGCAGCACCACCAACAACCACCGGTGCACCACCACCACTCACCACCGGTACTTGACCTTGACCTTGACCTTGACTTTGAATCTGAACCTGAGCACTAGCCATCTCAAAACCCTAGGTTCACAATTTTTCCCCAAATTTTTCAAATTTTTTTTGAATTTTTTTGATATAACTTCCCTCTCCCCTTATTGAATATGAACCTGGACGCAAAATGAATATAGATAGATAGATATAGCAAACTTTGAAATCCGTACAATTTGTTTTTCTTTTTTCAAATTCGAAACCCTAATATTTGGATTCTTTTTTTTTTATTTTGTGAAGATAAAAAGAGAGAGGAGAGGGAAGGAAAACAGAATAAAAAAAGGGATAGATTAGCCGGAGGACCGACCGGAAAACGGATATCGCCGGAGATATACGGCGGAGGACGACGATTATAGATAGAGAGAACGGTTGAGTGGAAGTAAGGGTTTAAATATATTTATTAATTTATTTATTGTTTATATATGTATAGATATAGAAATATAAAAATAGATACAGGGTGGAAATTAATAAACTGCAAGTTGAGACGGTTTACGGAAGCGTGTGTCTGTGTGTGCTGAGTGGTGGGTCCGTTTGGTGTCTATGTGTGCGTGTTTGGGTTTGAAACGTGAAGGCGTATAAGATTAAGGCTAAGATCTGCTGGATTTGTTTGATCAAGTACAAAAACAAAAGCCCAATCCCTAGACACGATACGGGAGTGGTGAGCGATAGACAGTCTTACTTCTATCCAAAGGTAGAGAGACTACTTATATGAACCTCCTACCACAAAGATATGAAAAAGTGTAAAGTACTTGGATTTGTTTGATCAAGTGATGTGTTTAATTAATGTCTCCTTCTTCTTTTTTTACATTTAAGAGGTGTTTGTTATTGTGATTACAAAACAGATTTTGCATTTTCAAAATATATTATGCGTTTTCAAAACTTACGTTTTGAAAAAACAGATAGTTACATGCTTCTTCAAAACTGCGTTTTCATAACAGATAATCACTTTTCCACACAAGCACTTTTTTAGATTATTTACGTTTTACGAACATAACAATCAGATAATCACTTCAAAACGCATTTTCAGACACCCTCTTATCCTCATTTTTAAATGGTGAAACATTGCATCACGTATTTTTGATAATGATATGTTGACTATGAGTAGTTAAAAGTACTCAGAGGAAAAAACTTCAAAGTTTATCATCTCTAAACATCAAACTCAACCTTGAGTAAAACCGATATGAATTTGATCACCTAGGCTGACCATCATTGGCAATGCCCCAATTCTAATTTAAATTTTTTAATTCACGTGCATTATTCGCGAATATCATTGTGATTAATTTTAGTATACGATTTTTTAATATGATCCATGTTATAGAACTTTTCTGATAAATAGATTCCTATTTAAATTTTCAAGAAAAAAAAATCTACCTTCACAAGTCTCAAACCTGAAATCTTTAAAATTAAAATTCTTACATGACACATCCAAAATAAACCCAACCCGAGTTGGTTATACCTAACTTTTACTTAGTAAACGTACTTATAATTAGGGATGAGCAGAGAGTCCCAAATCCTAATCTCGTCCCAATACCGGGAAGTGGTATCGACTCCCGATCAGGACCAGAACCGATACTCATTTTTATAAGTTTACGAGATTGGTACCAAACGGTATTGATATCGGGAAATACCGAGCAAATCCTGACGGTCCCATTTGGTCCCGACAAAGCAAGGATTAATGTTCATTTTATGTTTATATATTTGTTTATATCAGTATCCATATCAATGTGTATGAATATCCATATCAATATGTGATTTATAGCATATTGAATCAACTAGAAAATAACATTTCGGTAGCACAAGTGATTGAGTAAGTCAGAAAAGCATCCATGCAATGAACACTTGAAACACTTTTTCTTCAAAAACCAACTTACATAAGATCGATAATATTAATAAGCATAAAATAAGAACCTAAATTTTGACCCGTATAAGCTAAACTAGCTCCATAAATCTAACCACGACATAGTATTGGAAACTGTTTCGATCTTTTTGTATCATTGTTGACCATAATTCTGGATACAATTAAATATTGCACCCTAAGATGGATGTTATTTTATGACCTGCAGATCTAAAAAGGGTTTTCTAATATATGTCATAAGGGCACATATAAATAGCATTTATTAGTCTGAATAGTCTACTTGAAACTAGCATTTTATATTAATTATGTTATTTTTTTTTCCTATTTATCATTTTTACCCTTATATTATATCCTTTATAATTTTCTCTCTTTTCATGTCTACTAACTAATATTTTCAATACTCTATAAAGTTACTCTTTCATCACACCTAATTTGTACGTTTCATATTTTTACCTAGATTATACATTGACTTTTTATCATAAAAAAAATAAAAATTAATTATTAATATGACAACAAAAATAGAGCCAAACTGTGAATGGAATTTTCATTCCACCTTACCATGAATATTTACTTCATCGTGCATAACCAAAAAGAATAAATATTTTCAGCATTTAAAATGAAAAAATTGGGTTACAATCTATTTCCAGTACAGTGCGTATCAAATTTTCTTTAATATTTAAGACCTACTACCTTTACATTCAAATGGTAGTGATTGTTAATAATAAAAAGAAGTTAATTTTTGTTTGGAAGTAATACTAAGAAAAACGACGGAAGAGATGTATAGAAAATGACGACAAATTAAGTGTGCTGAAATAATAATTTTAAATGAAATCGGAAAAAAATAATTAGTAGTCCTTGAAAAGAAAAATAAGGATGCATGGAATAATATAAGGGTAAAAATGGTAGAGAATAAAAAAACAACATAATTAATAAGAAATACTAATTTCAATAAGAATACTCAGATTAATAAATGCTACTTATATATGCCCTTAGGGCATATATATTAAAAAATCCCAATCTAAAATATGCATTACTATATCACTAAATTTTCTATCGTACTTCCCTTGGATTATGCATTTTCCAAACACTTAGTTAATGCTACTTGAAGATAAGTTACACATATTTTTAGTTTTGTCTCCTAAAATTCTATACTAGTCGGGATTTGGTCCAAAGTCTTGGTCCCGTATCGATACCAACATTTGATCAATTTCAGAATCAGTACCGTTAGTGTCGGGATCGGGATGGGACGGTACCAGTGGATGTCCATCCTTACTTATAATCAAGAAAAAAAAAAGTTTAACGGCAAAATTTTATCCTCTATACTAATAAAAAAACATTAAAAAAACTAGTATTAGAGATTGCATTCAGTCTTCTTTTCAAAATGTTAAAGTCTTTATCAAATAGATTACCCCTTTTTAACAAGATAAAAAAATTGAATCTTGAACATTATAGTAGAAAACTTATTGTAATGGTAATATTGGCAGTGGCGAATCCAGGATTCCCTCATTGGGTATGCACTTTCTAATAATTTTTCTTTTGATTCTTATATGTACAAATTTTTGACTCGGGTATTTCGATTGGTTTTTGTAGGGTTTGAACGAACCGAACAAACACAAACGAGATCTTGTTCATTTAACTTAATAAATGGCTCACGAAAAAGGAAACAAACATATAATCGTTTTCATGTTTGTTCATTTATTTTTATAAAGTAAAACAAACGTAAACGTACACAAATGAACAACAATTTCACTAATTTATAACTATAAACTTCACAATGTAAGTTAAGCATTACAAAATATCCAAATTTTTAGAAAAACTTTATAAATAGTTTAAGAAAGAAGGTCTAAATTTCATACAAATGAATATAAATGACTAACAAAAGTTTAAAAAGGAATTCTAAATTTCAAATTAGGAGAAAAATCGAAGAAATGGATATTAAACGTTTTTATTTATGAACCTATGATTACAAGTTTATAAAGAAGTGTTCAAAGAAAAAAAAATAAGATTATAAAGAGAACAAAAAGGTCAAAACATATAAAAGGTTCAAAAATGATATTTACTAAAGCTTAGGGAACTAAATAACATATTGTTAAATATAAAGGGTGCAAAATGGGTCATCAACATCAACTCATCACATTGTTTGGCTTACTCATCTCCTACCATAACCAATAGAGACAAAAAAATAAAAAATAAAAAAAAATACATGGTGTCTTCTTCTTTCATTACACATACATATATATACCACATATATATACATCTCTGTAAATACAGGCACATATACATCTCTGTTCATATATATTTATAACATATTGGGTATGTTGATTTGTAAAAGTTTGATAATTGATATGTTGGGCTAAAGATTAAGAACCGTGTCTATTGTTTAACTAACGGTTGGAGATCTCAAAAAGGATATTCCTTGAATTATATATATATATATATATATATGACTACCATAGTCAAGAGAAAAAAATAATTTATCTTTTAATCTCAACCTTTTAGAATAAACTAAAAATCTAATCCTCACCATTGAAAAGAAAAAACTAATCTAGGCAACTTAGTTATTACACCCAATGTTTTGACTTTAACATTAATTTGAAACAAAAATAATTAAATATGTTAGTAATGGAAATTGGAAAGTAAAGAAAATCATCGATATGAAGTAAAAAAAGACATTTCACCCATTATGCCATCCTTGTCGACAAACTAATCTGTACAACTGTAATTATATATAAAATCTCTAAGTCATTTATTGTTTGAGTTTTTTTTTCCATTGTTTGTGATAATGTTTGGTTTAAAAAATGCGTAGTATTTGATTAAGTTCAGGATATTTTGGTCAAAAAATGTTGACAGTATAATAACATTAAAAGATATATGATTTTTGTAGGTTTCAAATTCTTTTAAGAAAAAAGAAATAATAAAAACAAAAGGGATAATGGCACGGAAGTGTAATCAACTATGACCAAAATGTTATGTAATGTAACCAACTACTCGATTAGCTATGTAGTGTAACCAACTTTGTTTTTTGAGTTATGCAATGTAAGCAACCGGATACAAAACAAGTTACCGGTTACCACTTTTATTATATATATATATATATATATATGGCTACCATAGCATAGAGAAAAAAATCAACTTCACAAAATGATCTAAGCCATCTAAATTTACAAGCAAATTAATCTTGACCCTTTAAATTCAAAGTCAAATTATTCCAACTAAAAAAAAGTCAATTTTCTAATTAATAATGTGGTATATACATATTTTTACACCTAATATGTATTTTATTAACATGCTAACACAATAAAACACTTTCCTAATCAAAAATACAATAAAAATTGTGACACAACTATTTTGAATTTCTAATTACCCGTATCAAACCATGTTCCCTAAAGTGGAGTTTTTTTCCTAATACATATAAACAAAAGTCAAAGTTTCTAATTAGTAAAAAATCCTTACAAATGTTAAAATTATTTTTCTATACCATTACAAATACCACAAATAATTTTTTTTTCATTTTAATACATAAAAAATTTCAAAAAAAATAATAAAATAAATAATAATCAGTAAAATGTTTTATATTCATATCTCTTCATGTTTTCTCCATATTCATGTTAGTTCATTTATGTTTTCTCCATATTTATATTAGTCATTCCACACGAGATAATGATAATGATGATATCCATTGATCAAACGTAATATAAATCAAGTGAAGCTGAAAATGAATATGTTCCATCTAACAGATGAAGACTAAACTATCATCTTTTCATGTTATCAAATAAAATATGTTACTTATTTATTCCAATAATGTTTTAAATCTTTTAAACCATTTTATTGTGAATGGATCGAAGTTTTGATGTATCTAAGATGTTAATTTCTTATATTCCAATATTTTTTTTTTAAATTTATTTTATACATTTGTTTGTTTCTTTTTAACCTCATATAATTACATGAATATATTTACTTAAGATTTGAAATTAATAAACTGTCAGTAAAAAGGAAATTGTAAAACTTCAAAGATGGGGAAAAGGGGTAAGTGGGTGGCCACCCTTTGGAGCCATGTACCTATTGGTACCCAGCGCGTTTACCACATATACGCATACGCCGGTGAAAACCCTGAAGACTTTGTTTGCAAGTCCCCATTTTTAGGGGTACAGTACCACTAGGGTTTTTAACCCATCGGTAAAAAAAAAAAACTTCAAAGATGCTTCAATGACATTCTTAATTTTTTTGTTATATTTATTTTTTACGTCCAATATAGTTGGAAGAACAAATTTTGATTGATAACAATAGTTAGATGCACATTTGTATTTAATTGATATATATAGATGGTTGTTGTGATGCATAAAACAAATATAATTCACCATTATTGTACAATATATCTTTCCATTTAACTTAGAAGTTTATATAGAGCTGGGAGGCATGGTATAAAATTTGATGTAAATATATGATTTGCTAGAAGTCAAACTTGCAGACATGCATGGTATAAAATTTGCATGTCATGGTATATTTTGGTTAAAATGATTGGTCAAACTTGTAAGAAATAAGCTACACCAATTCATGATGCTAGAATAAATAGTATATTTTTGCAAGAAATATGATACATGACCTGTTTATAGACTTTTAATGCATCAAAATGTACTTTTTAAGTGTTTTCACCGTGTTCTTATTTGATTGTCCCCCTGCAAGTGCATACCCTTATTAGTAAGTAAGTAAGTCCGCCCCTGTGTCACCATTTTCAACCTTTAGGGGTGTTTGGTTTGCAAAATTCTTTGAAATTCATGGGAATTTCAATCCGAATTTCATCATTTACCATGTTTGGTTGAGAAATATGATGGAATTGAAATTGAAACTTTTCTTTGAATTCCCTAAAGAAAAATGATTAATTAACCTAACTCATATGCCTAAAAATCAACCTAAAACATTAAGAATTTGACAAATAGATTTCACTAGACCACTAATTTTCTTTCCTAATCTTGTCTCCTGATTTTCCCACATGTCATCATCCTATGATTAGGTTGATTTGCAGGCATATAAATTAGGTTGATTTATCATTATCTTTCTCTAAAACATGAAATTCAAGATTCCTTCAAGATATGAAAGGAATGTTTAACATTCTAATGGAATGTGTATAAATTACCCAAAAACCCTTAAACAAATAGATTATTATTATAATTATCACTATTATTATTATTAGAAATTCATACAATTAAAATAAATTATATTGTTATTATATTATTTATATTATTAATATTTTTTTATATTTATATATTATTATATTTATATATTTATAATAAAATTATATAAAAATTTGAATAATAATAATATGATATAAAAATAATAACTAATAATAATATAAATTATATTATATGAATATAATATATAATAATAATATAAATAATATAATATATTATTATATTATTTATATTATTAATATTTTTATATATTTATATAATTATTATTTTTGTATATTTATAATAATATTATAAAAAATAATAGTTAATAATAATATAAATATTATTATTATTATATTATTAATATTTTTATATATTTATACCATTACTGTATTATTTTTATATATTAATAAAAATATTATTTTATATTGTTATTATTTTTATATATGTATAATATATATAATATTTTCATTATTATAATAATAATTTTTATATTTCTATTATACTTATTTATTATTATATAATATTTACATTATTATTATCATTAATTTATATAAATTGTATTATATGTATTATACTTTTTATATTTAATATAACTTTTATTAGCATTATTTTTATTTATTTTTATGATTATTAAAATATTAGTTTTATTATTTTTATCATTATTTTTCTTATTATTGTTATATTAATATTATTTATATTATTAACATTTAAATTTATTATTATTGTTTATATTTAATTATTATTAATATTTATATTTTTTTATTACTTAATAAAGGTTATTTAGGTCATTTTATAAATTAAATTCATATTCCTTTAACTGAGTTCCATTGAATTCTGTCAACTAAACACATGACAGATTTTAAAACCTCGAATTTCAATTCCTTCAAATTCAAATTTCTTTGACGGATTCCAATTCATTTAAAAACATTATGTGAATCAAACGCCCCTTAATTGCAAGTCCTTGTTAAAACATCTAAAACAAATTCGATTATAATATATTGCAAGTATACAATTCTAACCCATATATAAGAAGGATGGATGCAACAACACCATGTTATGTCGTCATATTTAAATCCACAATGTACGTAAAAAAATTGAAAAACTGAAAAAAAAAATCATAATAATCCTCCTAACGATATAACCTTGAAACTTGATAAAATTAAAAAATATGTTGGAAAGATTTTTCATCTCTTTTCTTAAATGAGTGTTACAAAAGGAAATGTGTGTTGCAACAACATGGCATATGATAATGGTGTTGTTTGGTAGGGGTTTTTTTATAGAACTTTTTAAAAGCTAAAACTTGGGTATTTAAAAAAAAAACATAAATCCCTGTTTGCATAAATCACTACAAGTTCTGTCTAATACGTACACATACATATACATTTTCTATATCAAAAGAAGTCGTGTTTTAACTATAAACCATAAGTGACAAACGAACGACTGTTCTAGTTAAAGTAGGACATATCATTTTTATTGGCAATATAAAGTTTAAAACGAGTGTATCATATATTTTATATAAACCTCAATTGATATTAAGATGTTGAAACATATGTCAATATAATGATATTTTTTGTTACATGTTACAACTTATTAGCTTCAATTTTAGCGCGAGACTCCGACTTGAGTATCTAACCTCCAGACTAATCTCTGACTTAAACCCAGTGGCTAAGGGTATCTTTTAATTCCATATGTGGATCCCGGGGTGAGTTTACCGAATGTCTCATGTTCGAGCCTTAGAATTCTCATTTCAAAGGTATTTTTCATGAGGAGAGAGTTTAAGGTCAAAAAATTTCTGATTAGAATTAACTCCAATCAAAACTCATTTTGAAGAAAAAGGAAAAAAAAAAAAAAACTAATCTCCATCAATTTTGTCAAATATACCCTCTCGCCTAAAACGCCTAAAAAAAGTCGGATGTAGAAACACGGAAAGATAAAGGACTTACAAGCACAAGTAAATTAGTCCACGTATCATTTGAACTCATCGTCACTCCACACCTCGCATCGCTGCACATAGAAAACACCACCACCACCACCACCGTTAACTGTCAACAATCACCGTTAAACCGCCGTGGTGAGTTATACTGTTAATCTTCCTTAATTTTATTTAATTTTGAAATGTTTTAAGTAATATTTACTATTTAGCTTGTAAAATATGTTAGATCTGTATATTGGGGAAAATTATACTGTAACTGTTTTTTGCCTATTTGAGTTCTGTAAATCATATTATATGTGTGTTTATGTATGTATCTATATCCGTTTTCCGGTTTAAGTTAGAAAAGAAATATCTTACACTTTTGTATATTGCTACAATGTAATTTTGGATTAGAGGATGTTTATATAAGTGTGGCTATACTAGTTAGAGTTATATACTTACTTTGGTAGAGAGCGTTTTTTCAAACGATTTAAAAGTCGAGCGTCTACTGGGTGAATTGAACGATTTGTTTTCCTTTATCGAGTTTTGTCATTAGCAGTTCGTGATATGGTGGTTATATTTGTTGACATTTTCGTTGCTAGAGGTTGGCGGGGGATCGATAATGAGCTGAATATATGTTATTATTTTCTCAATGTTATCAGTTTGTCCTGGATCTGTGTTGGTGGAACTTTACCTCGGTTTACAACTTTACATGAGTTATTGTTGGTTGTGCTTGTAAAAGAATTACATGGCTGTTGACCAGTATATACAACTTTTGATGAATTGCGAGGGTGATGGCCGTTTGGGACAATATTCATATGAATGTTACTGGTAAATGCCATACTTTTAGTCAAGAGTGACCTTATTTGTGTGATAACAAACCGATTTGCAGTGCACCTAGTTGTCCTCCCTGATGGATTTAGTTGACGTCAAGGAGAGCTTGAAATGTGTAGTGTCAGAATTGACTTGTTCTGTTAGTGGCCTAAACTTTGGCATTCAAGTTATGTCTGATAATAATTTGAAAATTTAAGCAATATAAAAATTTTAAGCCCATTTGTTGCTATGGTTATAACATGTTGTCGTTATTCTCTTGCAAGATTTTTCTACATTATAGTGACTTGTGTAGTTTGTTAAATAATGGATGATTATTTATCTTGAGTATCTTGTTCAATACATTACATATAGAGGTACTTATGTTGTTGGTTGCAATAAATGGGTGCTTATGATCTTGGTTTAAAGGGGGCCAGAAGGACAATATGGATGTGGAATCTGCCAAGGCTTCACCTCCTGTTAAAGATTTGGATTTAGAAGCTTCTAACACTGTAAATAGTGGACATGATACTGTTGCACAAGATACATCATCAAAGTTCTCTGCTTCTAGCCTAAGCTCATGGGCAAAAAGTTTTAAATTTCCTCAACCTTTGGGAGGCTCACAAGCCGAGTCTTCATCTGAGAACACTGGAAAATCATCCTTTACACGTCTGACAAGTGGGCTTGGGTTACGGTTATCTCCAAAAGCTTCTGAACAAAATGATAATCCTGATGAAGCTTCAAAAACGCCACAAGCTGGTTTCATTGGGACTCTCACAAAAGGTTTTGTTGACACATCTAAAAGTGCAGTGAAGGCTGTGCAAGTAAAAGCTCGTCATGCTGTATCTCAAAACAAACGCAGATATCAGGTACTTTGTCATGTCATATATGTGAGTTCCTGGTAATATTGGATTGCTTCGTCATAAAGTGCCGTGCATCATCTTTTTTGTTGTCTCATTTTCTATGCTTTGATAACTTATGATAATATATCATCGGTTGATGCTCCTAATATGTTGTTGTGGTTTATGGATATTCTATCATGCATTATGCAATAGTACTTGTAAGAGTGAAGAGTCAAATAGGGCTTGCAATACAACCCCTAAACCAAATAAAATGGTTTACAAATATTATTAAAGTGGATCATAGATGAATCCAGGTACAATCCTGATCAAAGCTTTCTGATATGATATCTGGCACCAAATTTATAGCAACAATGGCATCCACAAATTACTTGAGGAGCTCTTCGTGCTGATTATGATGTGCTAATTTCATTCTTAATGCATAGAATGAGTCAAAATTAAGTATCTGTTTGTCATTTGGTTCCTTAAATATTGTAACTGAAATGATCAAAAAACATGTACCACATTTACCAAATGTTATCTTACTAGTTCTGCTGATGTGTACATCCTATCTATAACTTAGTATGCTATCCTCAAATCGGAAAAGGACTTGATATGCTTATGTCATATTTTGTTTCCAGGAAGGAGGATTCGATTTAGATATGACATACATTACCGAGAATATAATTGCAATGGGATTTCCTGCTGGTGATATGAGCTCAGGTTTCTTTGGATATGTTGAGGTGAACTTATGGCATCCATCATTGTCTTTCTGAACTAAAAGATTACTTCATTAGTATAATTGTTTCTACTCTTTTATCAAAATACTCTAGTATCTATGATAATGTGTCCTTTGTAGGGATTTTACCGTAACCACATGGAGGAAGTAATTAAGTTCTTTGAAACCAATCACAAGGTAGCAATGTTTTTCTTATGTGTGATTCATTTATTTTTCTATAATATCTTAGTTATATACCTGTATATCCCCAAGTTTATGTCAATCTGATATAATTTTATGATGCCAAGATGATTAGGCTGTTGTTTACTTTTGTGTTAAATTTGGTAATTTAATTCTATACCGAAGCAAGTTTATGCGAAAGCCATGTTTTTTGTTCAGACCTACATTGTCAAACTGCACTCTTATATAAACGAAGGGTTAAGTTTTGTTCGACATGTGGTTCTCCCATAGCACTATGTGTTAGAAAATCCATTTATCGGTGAAAATTTCCCCAGTTCAGACATAAAGTCCCTTTCTGGCTAAAGGAATACAAACTTGACAAAACTGCCCCTGAATAATAATAAGTATATGATGCATTTGGTCTATACGGATCATGAATAGGTGAAATGATAACCATAGCAAACGAATGGTTTTATTAAGAACATACAGCTCAAATATAATTTATACCTAGATATTTGATTGACATTTACCAGGGTGACCCCTTTTACAAAAAAAATCCCCTTTCTTTCAGTTGGGAATTAGGATACTACTTTGATTGTCTTTACTGTGCCAAAGCGTTGTTCGTTCTTTGCGACATTAATTGGGTCACCTTTGTTGTTTCCATTACCAGGACAAGTACAAGGTCTACAATCTATGCTCAGAGAGGCTCTATGACGCATCACTCTTTGAAGGGAAGGTAATGTATACAGTTTAATCTTCATATATGCATATACGATATCATGATTTTGTTGATAAAATCATACCTTTGTACAAAAACAATTGCTTTGACTATCTGTCGCCATTCACATAGTTATTTCATGCTCTCCTCAGGTTGCTAGTTTCCCATTTGATGATCACAATTGTCCTCCAATTCAACTCATCATATCATTTTGCCATAGTGCCTACTCATGGTTAAAAGAGGACATTGAAAATGTTGTTGTTGTTCACTGTAAGGCGGGAATGGCAAGGACTGGCTTAATGATCACAAGTTTGCTTTTATATCTCAAGGTATCATCAGGTGTCCCTTTAGTTATTTTGACCTTTTAGGTATAAATGAAACTAATTTGTGATATATTGCTGCAGTTTTTCCCTACAGCCGAGGAATCTATGGACTATTATAACCAAAAAAGATGCGTTGATGGGAAGGGGCTTGTTCTTCCGAGTCAAATTGTAAGTTCTGTTTTGGGAATTGTGCATAATCTTCTGAAAATGCATACGTAATCATGCTAAGTTAATAGTTTTAGCAGTTATCTTCTTTACCAAATAGTAAAGTTCACTACTATTATCTTATTTTCTAGACTAGATGATTATTAGGTTTGATTTGATTTATATTACTAGTTTAGATGACCTTACATTAGAAACTAAACAAGTTTTGGATAGAACAGAGTAGTTTAGTTTTCTCCAGCTTTCATAGATTGCATTCGACCTCCTTTCTGAAGTTTACCTGACAGTCCTCTTTCTTTTTCTATTTATTTTATATAGAGGTACGTTAAATATTTTGAACGTGTTCTGACACACTTTAATGGAGAAGATCCGCCTGGGCGCAGGTATGAATATTGGCTCATTTTAAAACCTCAAGACTCCCTAAACATAATCTTTAATGTTGGATCTTAAATATCATAAATGTTTTTGAAGATCATATATGATATATGAAGAATCAAACTTTTGTATTTTTCTTTTATGTAGAGGTGAAGAACGTGAATTACCATACCTATCCTTATGCTGAGATTAATCGTTTCCGAGTTGTATATTTATACTATTTTACTGTTTGTAGGTGTATGCTTCGGGGTATTCGCCTTCATAGGTGTCCTTATTGGATCAGACCATCTATTACAATTTCGGACGATAATGGTATACAAAGGCTCTGTCTATCTCTAGAAAACACCCCTTGTTTAGTTGTTTTCTAGAAAAATTTTCCAAGAAAACAGAAATCGTGACTGTGATCAAATTAGAATTTTCTAGAAAAGTTTTCCAAGAAAGTGGAAAACAGCGTTTTCCATTTTATAACATAAATTTGGAATACAACATGCTGATGTTTTACATTTCCATTTTCCATATTTCTTTCTGATTTATCAAACTGAATTTTCTTGAGGCTTTTACACAACCTTTTGTTTCATAGGTTCCTAGTCATGGCAATGATCTTTCTTTCTTTTTTTTTTTTGCAGGTGTTCTGTTTTCCACCAAAAAGCACCCTAGAACCAAGGACCTTTCGGTATGCCTCTTTTTCAACAATTGATGGAAGCAACTAGTTTTTAACCTCCAAACTTATCATTAATTATTATTTGCTTGAGTTATAGTATGAACTAAAAAAGGACGCTCTTTGAGGATTTGCTAATTAAAATTGGCAGTAGCTACCAGTGGTAGATGCCAATAATACAAATTTTGATTTTTCATTAAATATTTTATTTTATGGGGTTTCAACTCTTATATCTTTCCATATTAAATGTTATGAACTAAAAGATCAACTATATCACTATGCAAGTACATTGACAAAAACCAGTGGTGCTCATTAGTACCTGTTTTATTATTTTGTTCTGCTTTGCAGCCTGAAGATTATTGGTTTGCTGCACCCAGAAAGGGTATAATGGTCTTTGCTCTGCCTGGGGAGCCTGGTCTGACAGAATTATCTGGAAATTTTAAGATCCACTTTCATGATCGTCAAGGAGACTTCTACTGGTATGCCAAGTTCGACAGTTGCATGTCAATTCATGCTCTTATAACTTATAAATCTTATTAGGACCGTTCCAAAATATTTTTGTTATTCATTTCTTTTTTCTTTTGAAGTTGGCTGAACACAACAATGATCGAGAACAGGACAATACTGACCACCAGTGATCTTGACGGGTTTGACAAGGTACCCAACAACAAATTATGCAATAAGAAACTGAAATATTTGTCTAGTATTATTTTTTTCAAATTGTACTAGTAAAAAATTATAATAACTAAAGTTACGGCTAGTATCCTATATGCTATATAGAAGCACTCTTTGTTTATGCTTTGTTAGATACTTAGATGGTAAGGTGGTAAATCATGAGACATTTCTTGTGATCTACAAGTGGCATGTGTAATTATTGTTGTATCTAGCGTGTATATTAGAGGGCACTTTTGACCCGTTTATGTATAAATGGGTCAATTTGGGACTTTGGGTTATGTTTTGTTCTCAAACGGCTATAGATGTTTGGTAGAAAAAGTTATCTTTAGAAGAAGATAGGTCAAATGGTCGAAGCGCGAAAGCGCTCTTGGTGCATCTTGAAAGTGTAAAACCTCCTAGATCTTTTTATTATAAATAATAAATTATAGATTTTTATTGAAAGAATATAATTTTTATGTATTATTGACACACTAATTACATATATAAATAAATACATTCGGACAAATATTTGTAGTTCCACTTCACCAGACCCATATCACCCGTTTTGTCTAGTTGCCCGGCCAACATATGTATCTTGCAAGTTGCAACCTGAGATGTATAGAAATACACTATTATTTGTATTATTGCAATTTAATGAAGTAGTTGCATCTAACGTTTTGAGTTGGTATCTGCAGAGGAAACTACCATCCCCAGGATTTCAAGTGGAGGTTGTTGTTGTGGACTATGACACCATTGCTCAAGCAAAACCACAAACTGAACGTACCACTAAACCAGCTGAGAGTACAACCACAAATCCTGCCCCCGCTTCCCCCTCAGAGGCCGCATCAACCTTGCCTAAAGATTCCGGAACTAATGAAAAAGATGACGAGGTGTTCTCTGATAACGAGTCAACTGGCACTGATACCAAATCTAGTAAAATTGAAACTTTGTCAAATAAAACCCAAAATCTTTCTCTAGAAAACTCAGGGTCCAAACAGGGTGATACTTCGAAGGAGCCCAAACAGGACTCGGCAACAGATGCTGTAAAATCAGGCCTTGGTGACACAAACTCTTTTGGGGCAGTAAGTGATTTTAAGGCAATGGCTGCTGATGCATCCGTATTCACTTTTGGAGATGATGAAGACTATGAAAGTGACTGAGAATAAGCATTTGCGTGATGTTGTACTTGTACGATGCTTGTACATAAGATAGATGCTATGTCTTAGTTCATACATTTATTTAATTCATTCAGTACGAGATTAAATCTCTTGCAAATGTTGCGTATAAGGCTGGATTTTCATCAAGTCGTTTGAGGTTGAAGACTTGGATATGTTTGTTTGTATGATATTACAAAATTGAAAATTGTTTTAATAAGTAGCAAACATGTAGTTGGAGTTGGAGTTATCAATTCATTTTTCATTCTCTCTTCTCTAATCCCTTATAAAAATCGTGTCCCCCTGTTGAAAATGTTAGAAAAAGTGAGATGTGAATTTACCAATTTATTTTTCCCTGAAAACATGTAAAATTGGGAGAGAGATTTGGGTTTCATAAAAAAAAAACCTGTTTGATCATCACCATTTCTGACCGTTAAAATAAATAGATCCATGCGAAGACGAGGAGAGTGAGGCTGGTGGTGCTAACTATCAGTTTTGACTTTTAAGATAATGAGATGCTTCAGGGAAGTCAACGTTGGCGACAACACTGTCGGAATTCGGAAGTTGAGTTCGTATTCATCATTTATGTGTTGGAAATTTTTATGTCCTTTTCATGTGTTAAATTAAATAAGTTAAGCATAACATTTTCCATGGTTTTATTAATAACAGGAAATCCATTAATAGCATACCGGGCTTAATGTTAAATGGGGTGTGGGTGGAAAAGCCCAAGTGTATCAAAAAGCACATCTTGGCCTTCTTTCGGGACAAGTTTAAAGAAGAACATGTTAGCAGACCGGTTTTCGTTGAGTGGTCCGGTTCAAAATTGAGCAGCGAGGAAGCGGATGGGTTGACAAGGACTTTTTCGATAGGGGAAATCAAGAAGGCAGTTTTTGACTGTGGTGATGATAAGGCGCCTGGGCCCGACGGGTTCAACTTTAGATTTATTAAGAAATTCTGGTCACTTTTAGAACCCGATTTTATTGCCTTATTGAATGAGTTCTATACACATGGGAGGATAAGCAGGGGTTGTAGGTCATCTTTCATCACTCTAATACCAAAAACTAAAGATCCTGAGAACCTGAACGATTACCGCCCAATAAACTTGATTGGGGTGATCAACAAAGTGATCTCTAAGGTGTTGGCTAATCGGCTTAAAAAGGTTGTAGGTTCGGTGGTCTCTTTTAACCAGACAGCGTTTGTGGGGGATAGAAATATTATTGATGGACCTCTTATTTTGAATGAGGTCTTTAGTTGGGCGAAGAAAAATAAAAAGAATTTTTTTGCCTTCAAAATTGATTTTGCTAAGGCCTACGACAACGTAAATTGGAACTTTCTTACACCAATTGGAATTTTATGATTGACATATTCGAGTCTAGACTTTCCAGATGGAAGGCTTTTAGCCTCTCTATTGTGGGAAGATTAACTTTAATTAAGTCTGTTATGGAAAGTTTACCATCGTATTCTTTTTCTATTTTCAAAGCCCCAATGGCGGTGGTGGATAAATTGGAAGTTATCATTCGAAAATTCTTGTGGGGAAGTTCTGAGTCGGGAAGGAAAATTCATTGGGTGGCTTGGGATAGGGTGGCATCACCGGTGAACATAGGAGGGCTGGGCCTGAGTAAATTAGGGGAGACGAATTTGGCTCTTCTGTCCAAATGGCTTTGGCAGTACAAGAATGATTCTAAGGGACTGTGGAGAGTTGTGATCGATGCTCTTCACAACACTAAAAGAGGCTGGAAAAGTATCCCCCTGAATAAGTACCTTCCTGGTACTTGGAAGAACATTGTCAAAGGCGGCGAGGCAATTAATTTGGGTGGAGCGGGAATTGGAAAGCTCCTGAAGGGAGATTTGGGCGATGGGAATGATATAAAGTTTTGGATTGATAATTGGGTAGTCGATGAACCGCTTAAAGAGAGGTACCCATTGCTATTCAAATTAGAAAGGGACAAGAAGGCCCGTGTTGTGGATCGGTTCAGCTTGGGTGATAGGACGTTTAATGGGTCATGGAGCTGGATCAGACAACCGCTAAAGATGGAGGAGTTGGACGAGCTTTATAGTTTGATAAATCTGCTTGCTGGGCTGGATCTCTCTAACAAACGCGACAAGTGGATATGGATGGGAGCCAAAGATAAGGTTATGACGGTTAGCTGCGTTAAAGAGTTATTCAATGGTAATAGAGATTTTACAAACATGTACGTCTTTAAATGGTGTAAGTGGATTCCAAAGAAGTGCAACATTTTTATGTGGAGAGCCGCTATGGATCGGATTCCAACCATGACTGCCCTTCAAGCCCGTAATTGCTACTTCGATGACAAGGATTGTGTCTTCTGTGGGGAAGGTGTGGAGAATGTGGATCACTTGTTTTGCGAGTGTATCACAGCGGCGAGAGTTTGGCAATTTGTTAGCGACTGGTGCAAATCTCCTCCATTTTTTGTTTTTGGCATAAAAGACCTCCTGGAGTACCATGAAGTGCAAGGAAAGAGCAAGATGGAAAAGTTGGCTATCAAAGGAACCGTGATGACGAGTTGCTGGTGTATATGGAAAGTTAGAAATGAAATCAAATTTGAAAGGAACAACCGAAACGTCGTGGGAATAATTCAAGATATAAAAGCTCTTGGGTATTTGTGGTTTAGGAATAGAACTAGATATAAGAGCATTACTTGGGTTGATTGGTGTAATTTTAAGATGATGTAAATTGTTGTAAATATACCGCCGACGTTTTGCCGGGGTGATTGTGAATAAAAGTTTACTTTTAGAAAAAAAAGCATAACATTAAACAATGTGAATCAATCCATAGATCAAGTCAAAAAAGTTAGAAAGAAAAAGACGTCTTAGTCCCATTCCCAATACTAATAGATAAGACATCTAAAGGGACTAGGAGTGGTAAAAATGATTTTATCAATCCTTCAAAAATCCTCTAATAACATTTATCCTACTCATTTTAATTTTTCAACTGTTTCAATTAATCTTCCAAACCTTTTTTACTGACACTCCATAAATTCTCAGCCCATCCAAAATTTATTTTCTTTTTCTTTTTTTATATTAAACTAAAACAATTTTTTTTAATTCAAAAAACTATTGTTAAACTTAAAAATCTATTACATTGATTAAATTAAACAAATTATTTAAAACAAATTATATTTTAAAAAACTAACCAAATATGTAAATATATAAGGGAAAAGGGAATATAAGTCTGTCAGGCACCTAAGCTTAGGTGTGGAACCCCTCACATACTAATATTTTATTATTTCTTTTTTAATGAATAAATGCATGGGCCCCCATGATTTTTATGGATTAAAAAAAAAAATGTGAGTGTTCCACACCTAAACTTAAATACCTAACAGCCTTATATTCTCATCCCCTATATATATAATACTAGAAGGTTTGTTTTGTATATATTGTACTAAAAAAAAATAAAATTGGTGGTTATAGTCATCTTCCTCATTCGACGTATACAAACAGACTTGTATGTATACATATATATATATATATACACACAAAATCACACCTTTAAAAAAAATAAAAATAAATTTAACACAATTAACGGCTCTCCCATAAACGCAACGGTCACTTCTCACATGTGGACCCCACGATTCCAATTTTATGGACATCAGATTCCCAGTCTTTCAACCAAACCGCCAGGTTATGCTTTTGGGGGTGGCAATAGTGTAGCCGCATATGACCACAACCCGCCCTAACCCGGTCATCCACTCTGTATGCCCTAAAAGGATGATATCTTGCTGACTCAATTCCATTGCTACTCTCGAAGCGTTGTACCAGGTTCCATGTTTCACACACCCATTAGAAGTCCAGAACTAGAGAGTGTTTGATTTATAAAGATTGTGAAGCACTCAACCAATAACGAATCCGAAGCATTCACAAAACTCATCTCCATGTTAAAAGAAGACCTTTGTTGTGAGCATCGAAATACCTGATTCTAAGACTATGACCTCCTAGAAAACTTTACACATAACGCTTAAAGTTTTTTTTACACACAAACTGGCAAGCGAAATAGGGACATGTAATATGTACCCAAAGATCCTAACAGTGAAGATACAAAAATAGAACGATCACCAATAGATAAGAGATTTGCATTTTATTTAGAGAGTCGTTTTGCCAAATTTGTTAATAATCGGTTTTCAGGAGTCCATTTTAGACATGTTTGCCCTATCAATATAATTCCAATCCTACTTACTCAAGTTAAACTTTTACTTTATTCACTAATTTAAATATTTCAATTTAATAAGTCTATAATATTCTTATTAAAACAACATATATCATAAATTCTTAAAAGAACTATATTATTTTCTTTTACATCAAGTACTTTTACATAATAACAATACCGTTACTGCCACCGTCGCTGACCATCGCCGTCACCAGATCAATCACCGTCACCTCATTACGCGAGTATCCGTTTAAAAATTGTGACGTTGGTCTCAACAGTTTTACTATTTTGCCCTTCAACCAAACACAACCTTGTATACCAATCATTCCTAACCTACTGTCATTTTCACTTTCATTTTTTAATTTTTGCAAGCAAAGGTGCACCCTTTTTCTGATCGGAACAGACACCAACAACCAAAAACTCATCCAAGCATTTGTTAGATCATTCTATTTCTTGCCCTTTTTTGGATCACACTCAATATCGGCTCTGAGCACTCAAATACCGATTTTATTACGTCATCATTTGGGGCTCGCAAAACAGGTTCAGTCTCTTAAAATTTAAATATCTAACAAAGTTATTTAGCTAGTTTATAGATCATATATGCAGTTCTGGATCCATCAGGTAGCTCATTTATGTTAATAATCTCAAATCAAAGAAAATACATATAAAAAAATATAACAATAAATATCATGGCTTTAGAATTCGATATTTGTAATTTGGGGTTTGTTGTTTAATTTAAGTTGTTTCGGTTGTTTACTGTTGTACTATGATTTAAAAAATATCAATAAAAAGACATGTTGTCATTGGAAGCACTTTCTGTGATCATTAATATAGCTTGTTCTCTGGACTTGTATCAAGGAATTGAGTGTCCATTACATGGGTTATCCTTATCACACTTTTATATGCTGATGATGTCGTCCTTTTGGGCTCTTGGTCGCGTGATAATATGATGAATATTTGTCGTTTATTTAGGTGCGTTTCTATTTAGCATCTGTAGGAGAAATGCTAGTTATATGGTGGTGGTGTCTTGGATTGTCAACTGTAGGTTATGGCATCTTTTATCCGGTGTAAGGTAGGCAAGTTCCCTTTTAAACATCTTGAGCTAATTGTAGGTGGTAATATGAATTTGGAAAAAAATTTGGAAAATAGTGGTTGGCGTCTTGCTTTATGGAAACCTAAGTGTTTATCCTTTGGTGGCCACATAACATTGATCAAGGCGGTATTGAATAAGAAAATGGTCTGGGTCGCATGGGATCAGGTCATAAACCGGTTGAATGTGGTGGTTTGGCGCTGGGTTCTTTACTTGATGTAAATGTGGCAGTGTTGTCCAAATGGCGGTGGAGGTTTAAGGTAGATCACAATGGGCTTTGGAGAAAAGTAATCTGGTTTATTCATGGGTCGGCTAGATCATGGAATTTTATTCCGTTAAGGTTTACAATTCCTAGAACATGGAAGAATGTTTGCAAGATTTTCAACTCACATGGTATTAACTGGTGTGAATATGGAAAGATTAATGAAAGGAGTAGTTGGTAATGGATCTAATATGCTGTTTTGGAAAGACTGGTGGATTGGAAAGGATAGATTAATGGAAATATATACACAATTGTATAGCTTAGAAAAACGGAAGGCTTGCTTGGTTTCAGATAGAATATGTAACATTGGCAGTTCGATCTTAATCAAATGGGAATGGCACAGGAAGCTAGTTAGCCCTCTTGAGCTTTCTGCCTTGAATCAACTAACCGCCCATCTCAGGTCAGTTTCTCTTTCTTCAACACCTGATCGATGGGTCTGGGACTCGAGTGGATCAGGAGTGTTCTCGGTTCAGGAAATGAAATAGCTCATGTTGGAGGCAGTGTCAAAGCCTCACGATGAACCCTTTGTATGGTGCAATTGGGTACCTAAAAAGGTTGGGGTGGTGGCTTAAAGAGTGAGATATATATTTACACCTTTGTAAAGCTACCCGAGTAGCTCATCACCTTTTAAATCGTTCTTAAATGGCATAATTTCATGTTCTTTTTCAGCTTCACAGATCCTGGTCCGCATGGAAGTGGCAGGTACTCTGAGCACATGTTACTCGAAGTTGAGATGAAACTCTTCATAAAGGATGCTCAGGTATAATTATATAGCGTTAGACGTGTTTCTTGATCGAATAATACCTTGCTTTAGTTAATTATAAAGTTTGTTATCTTTTTCTGTGTGCACTTTCAGCCTTATGCTATAATTGTTACTCAAGTCTTGTTGAATTTTGTGTAATGGTTCACGATGAAGCTCCAACATGCAGTCATAGTTATGGTTGATAGCCTTTATTATTCAAAGTTCCAAGATTATTGCAGTAGGCTGCGGATATATTTACTTTTTGCTTTATATATTGCCAACTGTTACCTTTTTTTTTGGTTAAATTCTTTGCCTTGATAACATAATGTTGATGCTTGAAATTCTTGTTTAAGCATATTTTATATTCTATGACAGTTGGAATGATTGATTTGCTACATGCGATGTCTTGAATCATGTTATTTGAATATTTGATTTGCATCATGTTTGTTTCTTAAATTACAACCTGGTATGGATGGAGTCAATTGCTATGCTGATGAACACTATTTGCCAACTTTTTTCCTTGTGAGCATAGTCATGGGTTCCATTTTATCTTCACTTTTCAGTTTTGAAGCCTGTGCTATTCTTATATGAGTATATTTTTTGTGAATGTTTAGCTGCATGATCCCAACGGGATTGCAAACTTGTCGGTTACACACGTTGATTGGTGCGAACAAAAATGGCATCCAAAATCTTACGAGAAAAAGGATATTACGGTATTACTGCCTTACTCAAAATATACTGATTTAATGAATTTGACTCATTTTGGTTGTATTACTCTCGCAGTCTATTACTCAAAAGTGTTCAAGTTACACGCAAATAAAAGGTATTACCTGTACTCCTTTCCCCTTTTATCTACTTATGGTCTGATTTTGTGCTCATATAGGCTAAAATTGTTCTTCGAATTTTGCATAGAAAAACCATGATCATGCCTTGTATGTGGGAACATGGGTGAATCAGCCATGTTATATTTGCAATAAAATTCTTACCAGAGACTCTAGACACTAGACAGCATGATAGACCTTATCTCAAACTACACAGGCTTGTAAACCCGTGTTTGGCATAATTTTGGCAGGACAGAACTGGCTTCTGACAAATTAAAAATCGTATGCTAGCTGGTAAAAAGCGTTTAGAAGAGATTGAGTATGAGGGTCCATGGTAACCACCGTTATTTCTCCCATTTTAAGTTTGTTACTTGACCTGAAGTGTTACATCTTACGATGTTTGTATGTATCAGTTATTAGGGTGAATATGTTCATGTTTTCTTTTAAGTTTCACTGCCATTAAGTTCCTGGCACTAATTTATTTGTTTTACACCATGCTAGGAAGTTATTGGTGTAGTGTAGATATTGGTGTCTCTATAACCGCTGTGTGATCAACATTTAAATTCCTGAGGATCTTTGACAGGGTGGGAAAGTGAAATTCTGGAAGAAAATTGTGACAAAAAAGTAGAGCTGCTAAAGAACACAACTTGCCTATCACAAGATGTTCAAAGCATGAGGGAAAATATGTTGTTTATACTACAACAACAGTATGGAACACAATTCGCCACCGTCAAGACGATGTTCCATGGGTGAAGGTTATTTGGTTTCCCCATTGTATTCCACGATTCGCATTTCATTCATGGCTCGTTTGTAAAACCAAGTTGAAGACTCAAGACAAAATGCGACATTGGGACACTTCAGGATCCACCAACTTGAACCTGATGTGTTGTTCGTTATGCCAACGAAGCCCTGGCTCATATGAGCACCTTTTCTTTGATTGTGTATTCTCTAAGCAGGTTTGGGCTCAAATTAAACCACTAGCAGGAGTTCCTTTGAATAAAGACAGATGGAATTATATAATCCAATGGCTGCTATCTATTCGTAATCCAAATTCTGCCAAAAGCATCATTGGTCGACTTTTTGTGGCAGCTACTTCATACTACATATGGCAAGAGAGGAATAGTAGACTCTTCTCCTCTTCTACGAGAACTGCAGCTCAACTGCGTGATATCATTGATGATGTACCATCCCATAGGCTCCGGACTCTCCGGCAATGACGGTTCGGAGACAGAAACGAGACTAGCAATAGGCTCCGAACCCTACGACGGCCTAGCTGACAAACAGTACGATGAATCACGTGCACTAGTACACACGACTCATGCTTGTGTCTCCAAGCCAACGATTTCCACAGAGCTGTCTAACGATGACGACCTCCTGTCGGAGGTTGCCGTTAAGTCGACCGTTAGGCCCAGCTTCTAGACATCTCGGCCCATCTCATGAAACCCTTCGTGGGAGGCTTATAAATACCCCTCCACAACAACTTAGAAAGGGCAATGCATTCATACCTACACTTAAGATATTTACTCCAACACTTGGTGGCGTGAGGCTAATCCTTCACACCATTAGGGAACCGCCAACAAGTACAAAACCCTCTATTTTCACCCTCCAACAGCTTATTATCATTCTCTCATACAAGATTAATCCCCTATTAATTTAAGAGTAAATTTACCCCTTAAACAAGTGGCGCCATCCGTCAAAAAAACTTTAATCTTGTACGAAAATGGCGGAGGATGGTCACCCACGGTCACCTCCGGGTTTCGAAACATCAAGAACAACACCAAACATCCCTCCGACAGCCAGACAGCTGGAGGAATTTACACCGCTCCTAAGAGAATATCTCAGGAAAGTGGAAAGACAGAATGTACGAACAAGGTTAACATACTCCGACGAGACGGAAGCAACAGAAGAAGAATTTGAAGCTGACACACCAGTCCGCGGACCATCTGGAAGCAGGTCAAGGGCAAGAGCCTAGGGATGGGCATGGGACCGGTCCCGGTACCGACGGTACTGGTCCCGAAAAACCCAAAAACGTGGTACCGGTACCGGTCCCAAATAAGGCGGGATCGGGACGGTACCGGGAAATCCCGTAGTTCGCGGGATTTTCCCGGTCCCGTCCTGGTCCCAATCCTGAAAATCATCAAATTTCAATACCGGTCCCGATCCCACGTGGGACTCGGTACCACTTCCCGGTACCGGGATCTGGACGGTACCGGGACTCGGGACTTGGGATTTTCGGCTCATCCCTACAAGAGCCTACTTTGACTCAGCTCCCCGAGGAGGTTCCGGCTGTCGATATGAAGATCACCATGGAGCTCCGAATCTTCCGCCGTTGGCAGATGAACACGTTCGCACCACAGGCCAGGCATACCATTATAATTATCATGCTTATGGCAACTCACCTCCACGATACGATTATCACCAAAACACCTCTCACCAATATTTTACTCCGCAACCCGCCAGAAGGTCCGGAAACACCCATATGCACTACTCTACCCCGCAGCCTGGCAAGGGGCAAATGCATAATTATTATCAAACACATGTTCCGGCCAGTACGAAACACGCCCCGCATCCTCCGGGGTGGATTCCGAGCGAAGAAGACATGATAGTACACGCAGAACCAGGCCCTTTTGTGCAATGGATCGAAGATTACCCATTACCCGAGGGGGGTTTACCTAAAGGAATAGAAATGTATGATGGGAAAGAGGATCCGGATAATCATTTGAAGCTATTCAATGGACTAATTCCGATGCAAAGGTGGAACGTTCCAATAGCATGTCATATGTTTGCACTCACTTTTAAAGATTTGGCGAGAGTTTGGCTAGATTCTCAGCCGTCACTACTACAAAGGCATAAGAAAGTCTGTCACCTTTTACGGACCTGAGTCCATACCCTATGGCTTCTTCCTTTTGGGTCACTCAGCTCAGCGATCGAGTCAACTGCATCTTGGTAGATCCTTTGTTCTTGTTGCGCGAAACAATAACACCCACCAACATCATCGTCCTCCTCTTATGCATCCCGTCGAGTTCGATTTAATCTTTAAAGACACAAGATCGTATTATTATATTTGGCGACCACGCCCTCCTCCGGGTTACAGAGCACTTGGATTTATTGTCACCACTTTAGCTATGAGGGGTCCAATTAAACCAAAACTCAGTGATGTTATGTGTGTTCGTGAAGATCTTACGCAGTCTTGTGAACTTGGTGACGACCTTTGTGCAAACCTTTCCGAGTTAAAAATCTTCAACACCAAAGCTTTTAAGACCGGGATGTTTTCTAAAGGTGTTCCTGTTGGGACATTTGTTTCTACTTTTTCGGATTCATATCTTCCCCATGTGGGGTGTTGCTTGAGGAATTTGAACCCTAATCTTGAAGCAATGCCAAACCTAAAGCAAGTGGATGCCTTAATTCAGCATTATGGGCCCATACTTTACTTCCACCCCAATGAGGTGTATTTCCCATCTTCGGTTTCATGGTTTTTCAAGAAAGGGGCCAAACTCTTCAAGAAAGGTAAGTCGTCTAACGGGATACCTATTGATCCTCATGGATCAAACTTACCACGAGGCGGAACAAATGATGGCAGCTTCTGGTTGGATTTACCCTCAAAGGGCGTGGATGACGTCAAACATGGTGACCTTGAGAGTGCAGAACTTTACGTTCACGTGAAACCAGCTTTTGCTGGTACTTTCACTGACATTGATATGTGGTTTTTTTGTCCTTTTGGCAAACACGTCGGTAATTGGGAGCATTTCACGCTGCGGATAAGCAACTTCAACGGTGAGCTTTACAGTGTGTACTTTTCAGGGGATAGTGGCGGCAAATGGGTCGATGCTACTCGTCTTGAGTTCTTCAAGGGGAACAAGCCAATTGTTTATTCTGCTAAAGGCGGCCACGCTACTTTCCCTAATGCTGGAACTTGCATTAAAGGGCTGTCCAAGCTAGGTATTGGACTGAAGATGCAAGCTGATGTAAACATTCAGTTCATTGACGCTAGCAACAAGTATCATATTGTTGCAGCAGAGTATCTTGGTGGTGTTGTGGAAGAACCGGACTGGTTGCAATATATGCGGGTTTGGGGACCAACAATATCGTTTGATTGGCGGCCTGAGCTCAAAAAGAGCATAACCCACCTGCCGTTTCTCACTCGGCTGATGGTGAAGAAGCTGATCCATCTCTTCCCATACAACAAGGAAAGGCGGACAGGGCCCAAGGAAAGGCGTAGTTGGTTTGGAGATGAACAACAATGATAATTAATGTTTTGTTTGTATTTTTTTTTTCATATTCAAGCTAGCTATGAGTTAGGGAACACTAGCTTTTCCTGTTTGTTGTTTGTTTAGCAGCCTACAAGATTAGTGCTGTAGTATATAAGCTTAATTTCTGTGTAAATGTGTATTGGTTGGTTATCTTTTGCTATATATAGTTTATGCTGGCATGAACCTGCCTTTGTCTTCTATGATCTTGCCTTTGTCTTCTATGATCTTTCTGCCTGTTGCCCTGTGATTGTTATGATTTATTGCCTTATTGGTCTTACTTTTAAAATTTTGTCTGATGCCACTATCACTTTTGATAGTGTATCTTGTGGCTTGTGCTGATCACAATGTGCCAAAATCATTCTTGGCAGCACAAAATGAGTCAAATTCTTAAAAATATGTTTGTCATTTGGTTTCAACATCTTTTGTAACTGAAACGATCAAAATACACTTACAAAATTTACTCACTGCTATCTTACTAGTTCTGCTTATTTGTATATCATAAGAAAGTCAGTCACGTTTAACGGACCTCAGTGGATACCCTATGGCTTCTTCCTTTTGGGTCACTCAGCAGTCATCTACGTCTTGGAAGATCCTTTGTTCTTGTTGCCTGAAACAATAACAACCCAGTCTTGTCAACTTGGTGATGACGACCTTCGATTCTGGAAACTATATATCCCAAGTTAAAAGTTTTCAACACCAAACCTTTTAAGACGAGGATATTTTCTAAAGTTGTTTCTGTTGGGACGTTTGTTTCTACTTTTTCGGATTCCCATGGCGGGTGTTGCATTGACTCCTAATCTTGAAGCAATGCCAAACCTGGAGCAAGTAGAGGTGTTAATTCAGTATTATGGGTCCATACCTTACTTCTACCCCGATGAGAGGTACTCATCCTCATGGCTCAAACTTACCACTACGCGGAACATACATAAAATGAGTAGATGATCAATTGTTTATTCTGTTTCTTCACAAAAACGGGGTTTGTTTTTGTTGGGACTCGACTCATTTCAGACCGCCATATGAAAACCAAGGTGTTGGTTTAGGCTTTGCTTGTTGAATTTTGCTTTCCGGACCGATTTAACAGTATAAACACCCGATGGATCAGCTATCCATGTCCATTTACATCTGTGAATTGCATATTAGAGATAAAGTGGCGAAGCTCGGTAAATTGTGATACCTCTACAATCTACATCCGAAGAAAATCCATTAGCCCATTCCCAACGCCAGTGTACTGACTCATATCTTAATCCGAAGAAAACATATTTATATTATTATACTTTATATAAAAGTACTAATTAAAATGTTTGTCAATGTCCATTTGACCATTTCATGATACAAAAAGTCGTTGAGAATACAAGCAAAGTCAATCCATACAACAATCATGGCTATAAAGTCAGCGTTTTGACCAGGCCTCACATTATGTTTCAAAAACCTTTGAGATCGATATTCACTGTCCATTTAATGATACAGAAAGTCGTTGAGAATACAAGTAAAATCAATCTATAAAACAATCATTGCTATAAAGTCAGCGTTTTGACCAGGCATCACATTATGTATACGTGGATCGATCGATATAACGACATTTCTTTAGGTTGTAATTTGTAAACTATAACAAAAATACAACCTTATAAATGCCATAAAAATAAGGGAGGTGATATACTATACCTATCAAAGCTATTTTTTTTTCCAGAACAGTTGATACATATAGCACAATTAAATTGTAAAATCGGCTATATATTGTTGTATATTATGATAAAGGAATCAATAGTCATGGTATATGTCATCCACAATGTAACATATACTTGCAGAATTTTAATTTAATGGTATTTGTAAGATATTTAAATTTTAAGGTATTTGTAACACATATGTCATTCACATGTAAGTTTTGCAGGAGATGGTCGTCGTCGCCGGAAGATCATGGTGGTGGTTGGAGATGATCATGATAGTGGTGGTGGTGGTCGGAGATAGAAGAAAGAAGTAATTTAACTTACACTTGTACTTTTTCTAATTTTTTTCATTCATATATTTAATTTATAGAATAATATTAAACTTAATTTATAAGCTAAAACTAGATTTCTATACAAAAATTATATTTATAATCGAATTTTTGGTAAAATGATACGTTTATATCGAGTAATATTAAACTTTATAAGATTTCTATACAAAAAATATATTTATTAGATAGTAGTAAACTTTATAAATATTTACTAAATAGTCATAAAAATTTTAAATTTTTTTAAATATTTACCGACTAACACGAAATAATTATTATAGTTAAAAATAATATTGTTTAATAATAATAATAATAGTAATGATAATTAAAAATAATAAATTTGAAATATATTATAATACTTTCAACAATCAAAAAATAATTATAAAAGATTTGGCTTTATTAAAACTTGAATTCTTATGGAATTTCAAACCAATATGCTATGGAAATCTTGATGGAATTTAAAGGATGTCAATTACAACGACTAATGGATGGAATCTGAGTTCTACCAAACTGAGATATGAAATGTAATTTAAATTTCAATTTCATTAAATTCCATAGAATTATGCGAACCAAACACCCTTATGTGAATTTATATTTATAGTTAAAACGGGATTAAAAAGGAGGAAGAGTTAATTATAGAAAATGCTCAATGGATTCTTTTTAAGACAGAATATCGATCGACTTAAATATCTTACGACTATACTGCAAGAGGGAAGAACTATGGAAGATAGAGAAGAGAAATAGTCAAGCTAGCTACTCGTTGGTTCACGTCTATCTTTAAAAAACCATGCAAGTTGTTCTAAAACAATCAGCGGAGAAACGCGTTTAGGCTTATGAAAGGTCAACACAAGCCTTGCAAAGTTGCATATATATATATAAAGAGAAGTGAGTACAAATACTTTAAATTAATCAATTTTCAATTCGTCATTCTCCAATTGCGAGTCACAGTATGATGAGCATTCATGGCAGTCTTCTTGAAGTCACGGGTACGTTCCTTTTTTTTTTTGTTACTTCTATCAAATTGACATGATTTGGCTAACGTTAAACATTACGAAACATGTGCTTAATCAAATGCTATGGATTTGTTAAGATGGATATATAACCATACATTTATAACTTAATTCATAAATAAGTGCTCTGTTTTATCTTTTGTGCAACATACATTCTTGGGCAACTTTCATAATAACATAACTTTTTACTACAAATTCTCAAAGAAGGAAACTTATTTAGAATTTATTAATAAAAATTACAACGTAAAAATGGAATATCAATCTTTAGTTTTTTGGGTTAGGACTCCATTAAATGCCAACGTGGAGACATAGAGTGCCACAGTGGACTTTTTTATGACAACGCACCTCATGTTGGCATTTACTGGAGGACTAACTCAAATCACTAACAATATTCCCTTTCTGATTGATTTTGATAATGTAATCCTTTAATTAATCAAACAAATTAAAATCTAAATAGGTTCCTATATTTAGAGTTTTTAGGTAAAAAGGTTACCTTGTTTGTTTAACTCATAAGACGTTCTAGTATGGCAGTCAAAAACGTTTCAGTAAAGATTTCCTTTTCATTTTCTAATGTGGTTTTATGTGACTGTGTTTGGAATGAAGACCTAATTTTGTGTTGTGCCCATGTTTGGAAATTTAGTTGTTAGCTGCAGTAAACTGAAAGATACGGAATGGTTATCTAGGCAAGATCCTTATGTCTGTGTCGAATATGGTAGCAATAGATCTACCACGCGTACCTGTACAGGTCTCCTTTCTCACTTTCGTCTTGTACATATATATAAGACTTGTTTTGTAAATGTATGCTTATGATCTGTTCATAAATTTTAGCACATTTTGCATTGTGGCTCTTTTTGTATTATTTGAAATCTAAAATCGGTATGTATGTATAGATGGAGGCAAGAACCCTACATTCCAAGAGAAATTTGTGTATTCCCTAGTTGAGGGCCTAAGAGAGATCAACGTTGCCGTTTGGAATAGTAATACTGTCACACATGATGATTACATAGGTAGCGTAAGGTAACTAGCTAGCTAGTCTTCTTCTTCTTCTTCTTCTTCTTCTTCTTCTTATATCATATTTTCTTCGTCTTCTCTGTTGCATTATCGGTCTACTCAACAACATTTTGGTATTAGGATTCCATTGACAAAGGCTCTTTCTCATGGATTTGATGATAGTACCTGGCCATTACAAAGTAAAACTGGCAGGTTTGTATTCTATTTTTAGTTCATTTTCCTTCTTATTATATATCTTATATATAATGATTTCAATAAGCACTTTAGCTTAAAACTTTATGATCTGGTAAGTTATGTTTATGTTCGTTAATATAATCATGATTAAAGTATTTAGGTTTCTGATGTAATTAAAAAGTTCTAATTAAATTTGGATAGGCATGCTGGAGAGGTTCGATTGATAATGCATTATTCCAATGGCAATGTAAGTTCCAATAATAATGCTACATTGTTACTTTTTGAGCCTTTTACTGCAGAAACTAAACAGATTTGTGGTTTCCATTTCGTGTAGAAACCATCTAAAAGTTTAGCTCCATCGTATGCTCCACATAACGCACCTCCGGTTCCTACGTACTCTGCTCCACCACCAGCTGCATATTATCCTCCAACTCCCTACCCATCCTACGCACCTAATTCAGGTGGCTATCCACCGGCTCCATATCCACCTCAGGCAACTACTTATCCTCCGACGCCTTATCCACCTAATCCAGCTTATGGATCCCATTATCCCCATGGTAACTAATATAAACTCCCTAATCCTCATTCATATGTATATTGATTTTTTACAAGGACAAAAACTTACACAAAATAATACTCCCTTCGTCCCAATTTAAATGTCACGTTGACTAACTTTGACCGTAAATAACTTTGTATGTGTCATGTAACACTTAATATAAAATATATGAATGGATTGAGTTTTTAATATACTTTTCGTTCATATAAGTTTCATCGACTACTATATTATACAAATAAAGTTATTTACGGTCAAAGTTAGTCAACGTGACATTTAAATTGGGATGAAGGGAGTAGAACTAATAATAAAACATTTTAGTGGGGACTAGCGGGTTTAGACAACCCAACCCAAACTTGATCCATACAATAAAAGTGTCAAAAATATCGACCTAGCCACGACCCACCTAATACGTTTGCCTTAATGGATTGAATGTTGTGGCCTTTTCGACTTATTGGGAATAAAATTTTTGTTTCAAAACTTCAAATGCCCACCTAAAATATTTTTAAAAATTGTTATTTCTTAGTTCTTTCATAGTAATTTTATATAATAACAAATAAAATTGTTGTCCTTTGCTTCTTGACGAGTATCGATGAAGTGAAAGCAAACATATTATCCTAGTACGATTGACTATCAAGTATAATAATAATATTATATTAAAGTATTAACATATCACCGTTGGCATTTCCGTTTGTTTTTTATGGAAATCCAAGAAAAGAATAGAAACACTTATTACTTATAGAAAAATGCAAATATCAAGTCAGGGAACAAAACTCATTTCATGGATACAGTCCATAAAACAGGGAGAAAAAGTTACAACCTTGGTTTTAGAAACGGTCCTGAACTCCTGTCCTCCTGATAACTTAATGGGTTACCAAGATTATTGATAACTTAATAAACTTGTTCAAAAAGATAGAAAAAAAAAAAAAGGTGAAGATTTCGGATGAAAATTGTGCCAGTTTGGCATTATAGATGATCATTATATGATCCCTAAATCAACATAGTTCTTAAGCGAAAACATAGTTGCATTACTATCATTATACATGTTTGGGTTTTAGATTATCAAGGGTATATATATAGAATAGAGATAAAAAGAAAAAAAAAAGTCCCTTAAAAAGAAAAAAGGAGAGAAGGTTTAATTTTTTTTCTAAATTATTTTTATGATTCTTTTTTCAAATCTTTTTTTCACCTTTTTAATTCTCTCTTTAATCAACTAATTACAAAAAAAAAGTTTAATTTTTTTTAAGTATCTTTTTTTTTCAAATGGTATAGACCGTAAGCTATATGTGAAGTTTGTTAGTTTATGGCGGAGCCATGATGGCTAAGGGTGGAACCCGTTAGGTAGATCACTCTACCACCGATCACCCCTATGACCTATCACCCCCACCAGCTATCCCTTATAAATATTCACTAACTCGGATTAGAAAAAAAAGTTAAATTTGTTTTGAATTAATATTTTGAAATGAGTTAATTAAAGAAAATGGAAAAAGTGAAAAAAAAAAATTTTTAAAAAAAAAAAAGCTAAAAAAAACATTTTATTTTTATTTTTTTAAAACTTTCTTTCATGATATCTACCCTATATATAGGATATATAGGATGTTTTAAAATACTTATAAGAAATTAGTAGAATGTAATAATTCTAGTCTATTAAATTTGAAATTTAAGCTATATATATAAGTTTTAATACTCGTTTTGTAATACACGGTTTAACTTAACTTATTAATTTTACATTATGCTTTAGTATCATGTCGTTTCTTATTCTTACTAAATCTACATTTTGCTTCGATAATCAGGTTCTCCATTTCCAGGGACTTATCCTCCACCACCATATTGAGGTCGAGTTGTTATTGAGAAACTCATATATGCAACAAAGGATCATCATATATAAAATCTTTGAGTGATGGTATATAAACTATATATAAATATCATAATATCATGTGATGTTTTATATAAACATTTCATCTTAACTCAATGTATAGCATCACTCAACCTCTTTTGATAATAATCAAGTTATAATTATATTAAGGTGTTTGATGGTATATTTTCCTACCATTAGCGTGCCCTTTTGTCTACTGTTGTATAATTCAATTATTTTTGTATAATAAGTGACGATAAACGTTGGTTTAATTCTTTTTCTAACACGTTGGAAAAGTTCCTGTATTACCAAATATGGATTGTAATATTTGTTCTTTGGCCCGTTTCTTTACGAGGATAAAGTATCTAATTTATTTGAAAAACATTATGTGTTTTTTTTTTCTAACAAACTAGAGTGAAGGCCCGTGCGATGCACGGCCGGGTAAATCGATGTGTTTGACGTTTTGGAATGAGCTCGAAAGACAAAGGTTATATGTGGTATATTTGAAAGCATAAGTAGAGACAACAGTTATGACAAAACATATTGTAGCCTTATAGCATTGTACAATACTATAAGGCTACAATCATACTAAGTATTTTTCGCTCATAGGAGTAGAGGTCGTTACTCCATGTCTTATTTTGTAATTACATCACCCAAAAGCAAGCTAACGACTTTGAATGTAGGTTGCCTAAAAAGAAACTGGAGTTATATTACATACGAAATAACCAACTTGTATTCAAAAAAGTCTTCATTGATTAACTATATATATTAAAAGAAGAAAACAAGAAGAAAAAAAAAAGCATGCATACAACGCCAATTCTACCGACTCGATTGTGTATGATCTTCGGCTCATTTCAAGACCTTTTTCAACCATTTGAGATAAAGGTGCACACGACTTAAACAGCGAAAAAAGACATTCATACGTCAAATGGTAGTCTGCTGTTTCAACCAAATGCTTCTCCCAAATAGTCAAACAACTGTTCCCATGCATGTAAATACCGATCACATATTTGTTTTCCTATTGGTACATTTATTTGACTATTATGCCTTCAAGAATGAATTTCAAACTAAAGAAACGTGTGCTCTACCTGTAAATTCAAATATATATATATATATATATATATTGCATGTCTATGATCCAAGTTAGTTGTAATAGTCCACCATATGACATACATATAAAAAAAGCTACAGAGTAATGAGTCACTAACCAATTCTATATCTTTCTGAAGCAAGGAGAAATGTATTGTATGTAGTGGCAGCCATCTACAAATAACCATTATATTAGCATATACACATTCCACTTAATCCCAACTAACCTAGTGCCACATTTCGCACCTGTACATATCTCAAGTGACTAAGTCATTCATCTTAATCATAAGGCTCGATGTTTAGAATCTTTATACCTAAAAAAAGATGGTCAACATATTTAGAAGATAAAAGGCCAAAGACATATTGCATGCATATTACAGAACAAAAATTGAGTTCCGACATGCCTCTTCTCAATAGCTCCAAAACAGCATGTATAAAGGTCAACTCTATATCTATATATCAACTCTACAACATGTGCTGTTGTAGTGTCACATGGACTTTAGTTAGAAGTTTCAAAAGATGAAAGAGAGTATACCTCATGGATATGTCTTCCATCCAGATTAATCAAGCACCAGTATTAGTACCCTCTTGTATTAATCGATATACTCTCTTGTGACACTACAACAGCACATGCTGCAATTGCATTATGCATAAACGTACTCTATAATGGTCAACTCTATATCTATATATCAACTCTATAAACCTGATATATATTGTGGGTCATGTTAGTTTTTTACTGCAGGTTTTTTCCCTGCTTGATCCCTGTATTCAGTCCACTCATCAAAATACTTTTAGTCGTTACCATTATTTTCCACCCCAAATAGGCGATTCCATGTATTTTACCAACGTTTCAACAATATAGTCTCGGGTTTAGTCTATTGAAAAGTGGGAAACTCGTAGTTTGGTTCATTTAGTTCTCCCAACAATCATGCTGAACACTGATCAAAATATAAGCTCAACAAAAAAGGGAAGTACAACAATTTGATATCCTAAATTTTAAAATGAAGTAAGAAACCTCTGGGACTACGATAAATATCCTAAAACTGTGCAAATACCAAAGTTAAATGTTACTGTAAGTGATGACCATTAATTATACCTTTGATAGTAATAAAACATCATGCACTCCTTTACGGAACCAAAGAACTAACAATCTAAAGTCTAATTGTATGAGAAGTTTGCTATATAAGTAAGTTAGTGGTTACCTTGCAAAGAGTGTATCACATTGTCCACTGCAGCGTCAAGGGAACCATATATGCTAACTGATTTAACTGCATTAAAGTAGAAATAATGATTACTAAGAGACTATTACTAATATATGGGTCCAATCATAGATGAACTTGTTTATAAGATTAATAAATTGACTATACTACGCATCGAATTTTAAGCATTTAACCATTTTTTATGTAAATTTTTAGTTGTGTCCATTTGGCCGACTATCAACAAAATATAACCCAAAACATTGAGCAAGTTTTACATAAATGAGTTTAAATTATGCTCTATAGTAGATGTCCAACATATGATGCAAGGAATTTAGAAATAATTAAAAAAGCCCAAAGATTTTGATCATACTTAAATCACACCTAATACCAAATACCTTCTTTGTCATCACTAATGTAATCAGATTGCCCATTACAAAGAATAGTCACACCGCCAATCTGCCAAAGAAAAGATGGAACTACTAAATACAATAACCATGATCATCAGTAATAAGTAGAGGTGGACATTTTAACCCGTTTACCTAAAACTGTTTTTTTTGGTTTGTGTGTTATCGCTAACAGATGGGTAAAATTATAATTTTATCTTTAAAGTAATCAAAAGTCACCCGAAGGGAATTCTTAATGCATGATAAAACCTACTAAATAATATTGTTTGAATATATGAAAAACTATTAATAATATAACTTCTATAATGATTTGATAGATAACTTGATACTACACATGAATTGCACTGGATCAAGCCAACTCAAGCTGCCAAATTTACCCATATTGACCCATTACCCAACTGCCTACACACCCCATTTGCCACATTTATGATAAACAAACTATCAACATTCAACAAAAGGATAAAAAGATACAAAGTGAAAATATAAAGTTACAATACTAATAAAGACATTACCTACTGGCAAGAGACATCAACTGGATAGGGTCCATCTTTGGTTGCCCTTTGTATCAACATTTGTAATTCACACTAATCTAAATCTTGACTAACAATTTATGTCACAATTTTCTATAAACAGCAAAATATATCAGCCCTCGAAAACTGAATCAACGTAAACAACATGAGATTGTAAACTATTTCGAACATGAAATATTAACAATTGCCACCAAAAAATACATAAATAACAAAAATTCAGAATAGAATTTATATCACAACATTGAAATTAAGAGGGGAAATTCATACTAAATTTTTTTTAGTGTGTGTGTTAAGATCCATGTTGTCACCTGAGGTCTCGAACCTTGATCGTAATCTGCAAAAACCAATCAATATAAGGATTTAGGTGTATCAAAATGATCTAAAAGAGAAAGAGAAATCCTATATGCTTAGCGATAGTACTTTAATTGAAAGTTTTAGTTGTAGGGAAAAAATTAGAAGCAAAAATTTAATGATACACAAATTACAAACTTGTTTATTAGTTACAAATTTCAAGAACACATACTAAAATCAAATGTTTTAAACATGAAACAGTACCCAAATATATAAAGAAGATAAATTTGCCATGAAAGTTAAAGAGTAGAACCTGGCTAAACACATCGCCAAAAGAGTAACATTACTGTCATCAAAATCATAACAAAAAGTGTCTGATATCTTTAATTCCATACAACTTTACAAACATCATGGCTCGCCGGAAGAATGGTTGCTGGCCGGAGTGAATCTGCAGCTAAATCAAGCATGTTACATACACACGCAAATCCTGGATATATAATCATATATATATCTAATTTAACGTACAACAAAGATATAATTAGATCTGCAGATGCATATGTTATATAATTACAAAATTGAGAAAAACATACCATAAAACTGATGGAATTGAAGGAGATATATTTAAAAAGAGTGAGTTATAGGAAAGAGATGAATTGTATTCTTAACCGTTCAATGAATACCAAATGCATTACTTATGAGACAGATTATAGGGAGATCAATGGTCTGTAATTAATACTTTATTGATGATGAACGAATGAATTGTAATAGGGAGATCGATGAGGTTGGGTAATTATTATTGGTTGATGTTGATATATAAAGTTATAAACCTTATTTGTCATCCGGAGAGTTTTACCCAAAGCCATTCACCAATGAAAAGAAACTTTATTATAAATAAAATATATGTATTTACAACACAATTCATTATTAATGAAACAAATAAGCCACAGATAAACAACACCAAAATAATTAACCCTATTAAGTCCCTTAATAACCCCATTAAGTACCCATCAATGAAAACTAAAAATCGGCAAAATGTTCCACCACTTGATCCAACTTGTAGATATATATAGATATAGACAGCCGGTAATCTTATTTACAACCAAATTTATACATTAAACCTTATTTACAACACAACTCAAGAATGAGTGAATTATTCATACCGGATATGAACTTTTAGATATACAAACATATAACAGAACTGAAATCATCAAGAACAACATGACCATTCACCTTAAACTTCATCATTTATATTGACACATTAAATAGTCTATAGGAAGATAATTCACATGTACATTTCAATATAGATTTTCGGGGCTAAACAAAATGAAGCTAATCATTTATATTTGCACATTAAATATTCTAAAGGAACCTAATTACATCTATTAAGTACCAATCGATAAATCGTCAATAATACGTCAATTTTTCCACTTGCTTGATAGAACTTTTAGATATATATAGATATCTATATTATTATATTACACTAAATAATAAGAGTAGTATATTATTATATGAGATTTGCTAACTAGTGTCCTAGTGCAATAGTTAAGAAACATTTAATAAACTTGTTATTTCTTTATTAAACAAAAAATATATTTAATGTGTATTAATTCAACCTAACAATTTCTATTTTTAAATTAATAATTAATACATATTTCTATATTTTAGGAAAGTTAGACTTCAATAAATACCTCATTAAATGCATCTTAACTACTACACTAGGGGTATTAGTTAGCAAATCCCTTTTGAGCATAACGTCTGTTAGTCTATAACAGTTTGGTTTTGCCATGGACCATAAACTTGAAGGATAAAAATCTTCTAAAATTGTTTTAACTTTATTGGTAAATTTAAAATAATTTGAATTATTGGATTAAATTAATAGCCTAAATTTTAACAACTGATTCTAAGTTGCTATAATTTTATGAAACAACTTTAAAAGAAAAAAAAAGTTACTGACCCCCTGAAATAACTGTAGACTCCCTGGAAAATAACACATATGACCAAATAGTCCCTCACTGTGTATTCCTTGTTGATCAACTCTACTGTCCCTCTTTCACCGTTCTCTCTCTCTCTGTACATCTATACATAATAATCACTTTGCCAAAAGCACACAATTCGGCAACCCCACCGTCGGCGATCTCAGCATAACCATCTGCTTTAATATGATCACTTTTTTTTTTTCCGATCTCCAACTTTTAAGAGTTTTAGGAAAAAAAAAGTATTAGTATTTTTTAGCTTGAATTGTTTGAGCTGAAATTATGGAAGATGACTGATGTTGACTATGTATTGTTGTTACATTTACGTTTGAAATTTGTATGTATAGATGAAATTCACTGATATTGATCGTGTCATATTAATTACACGCCTACACACACATATATTTGATTTTGATTAGCTTTTTATTTAAAAAAGATATTACTTTTAACTTTGATTTTAGTGTTACTGAGAAATTATTATTGTTGTAATTTGGTGACGTTGTTATTTTTTTGTTGTTGTAGTAGTTTGGTAAAACAAAATGAGATTATTAAGTCTGACATCATCATTTAGTCATGTCGGGATGCTAATATATGTGTTACTGTTTCGTGATTCGGCTTATTAATAATGAATATTAGAGAATTTCTCTTTTGTTTTTTGATTGTCTTGTTGAACGAATTGGTAGGCTAGCAGCCTTACATGATGTAAGAAGACTGATCTTTTTAAGTGTTAATCGACAATTAGTTTAATTTTGTTACATGTTACGATTATGGTTAATTTGTCAACTAATGCTATCACTAATGAGATAACCAATATGATCGTATCTAGCTTATACAAGTTTGGTTTTGAGTCATTGGGTGAGCCTATTATACTATGCATTTTTCCTATTGTTTGACGTCATAATAGTATTATTTTGATGATCAAGAAAGGATTAGTTATAAGAAAGTTCATTCTTATAAGATGAATTCGTAGATTTGCAGTCTACATGGTACAAATTCTTTATTCGTAATGGCCAAGTGCCTCATTTTTGCTGACCTTTTTTTTCAAGCTTTGTAGTGAGTTTGAGCAACAACCAGAGACGATATTAGCTACTAAAGATGCTGTCGAACTTTTCTTGGAAGGTTTAGGTGGATATATCAATAATGAAGGTATTAAAAAAGACACCTCTTTGTGTTGCTAAAGGCCTTATTGACGGAACTTCCCCTGTATTTTAGCCAATTTAGCATGTTTTTTAGCCAATTTACCCTGTTTTTTTTTGTTCTTTTAATGTTTTTATAGATTTTAACTTTCTACTTCTGCTAAATATCATTCAACCCATTAATTGAAGTCCCCTGTTTGGCTGTTTCAAGTGCATTTCCTAGCTGGATCCAAAAATAGAGCTGGAGTGTCACATCTGAAACCTAATAGCAATCCAGTTAGACCACTCGAAATTTGGTTGCCTCCTTTATCCTCTGTGTGCTATTAAAAAAAACCCTTTTTTCACAATGAGTTTTTTAAAACTTTTAGTGGGAGGAGTTTCACAATAGAATTTTAGTGAAGGGGTGAATTTTTATGACTCTATAGTTTGGTATGGATATCTGCCAGTGTATCGGTTTCTTTTTGAATAAGTTTTACGCAAAACTCTAAAAGGATATATCATAAGCTTTTTCCTGTGAGCTGGTAACAAATATATATGCGATTTTACTTATCATTTGGCTTATGCAACATGCTAGAAGAGTGTCTACAAATAACGCAATTTTAACTACTGATATCAAGGATCTTCAGTTTTGTCTAGCTATTATTATAAACAAACCCCTTGAATTGTGCACCCTTTTAGAACTTGCGACATCAGCTTAGTGAAAAAGAACACGTATTGTTTGATCATTTTATTGAAAAAGAACACGTATGGTTTGATTTTATGGACGATATTGGTGATGGTGGGAACAACTCCTACTCTGTTGCTCAACTCCTTGCTCAACCTTCACTCTATGCCTTCAATGTCGAAACTATGCAACCATTGCCTTGCACCTTATTGGAGGTAATCTTGCGTAAGTTCCACCCATAATCATAATATGGTTCTCTCAAGAAATATGTTTTTTCTTATTGTTAGCTTTTATTATCTATAATTACGGGTATCTTTCAGGTATCCAAATCCGTCAGCACCCATTTATGAAAAATGATTTTCCGCCCTTTTGAGTATGCTCTTCAGCCACCCTTGTAGTATAAAGATGTTCACATTGCGGTAGACAAGTCCGAATTACCATCTGGTGTGTCTGATTTGAAACAGTATGATGGGCTCCAATGCTTTGTTCTCCCAGGAAACCATGGTTGGTCTAATCGACTTTATCTTGTACTTGTTTCCATTCAAGCATTACTCGTATATGATAGTGGCATCCAGAAGAGTGTATTTGGAAAGGCTTCTGCCTGATATATGAAGTATTATATGAACAAAAATGACATTCTTAGGATAATGCAGTGACTTGTGAAATAAGAATAAAAAATCTCTCAAGTTAAGTTAAAAGAAGGTGGAATAGTTTCCTATCTGATCCTTATAAATTTAGTTTCTTTGCAGCCAAACGAAACTTGTCCTTTAGAGTAAAAACAAAATTAGAAGCAAATTGGGAAGGGTTTGGATGTGGTGAAAATAGTAAACATAACTCTACGGATAACCAAACACTCACTTAGAAAGAAAGATATATACCTGTAATTTTAGTATAGGTAATAAGCTGGTTGGTTCAGGTATTGTTTGTTTGCCCTAAAAATATTGTTTTTAACTTTTAACTATAATCTTTGTTAATTGACTCAGCTTTAGAGGGCTGTGCATTGCACATCCAAGATCACATTAGTATAAAAACAAATGACGATGCAGACTTTTTGGGTTTAATTATATAGATGTGGGCTTTGGAGGGTAAATAAGTAAATAAAATGAGTGGTATTACAATATATAAAGATGAAAATAGTTACTTAAACATTACATGTTTTTACATAAAAAGTCTTATTGCATGTATACGAAGAGAGCATTCTTGAGTTTTATTTTGAAGAGATAAGAAAAGAAAGGGTAAGAAATTTTTAGTTTTTATATTCTTGAGTTTTTGTTTTAAAAGAAATGGATGGGAAAGAAAGGGAAAAATAGGATGTTTTGATCCCAAAATTTTCTGGCCAAAAGTGGCAAGATTTGGAAGGAAAAGTGGTGAAATTATTATTATACCCCTTAAACTTATATAAAGGTTTTAATTACTACAAGGCTATAAATGTAAAATTGTATCTTTTTATCCTTTCTTTTCCTTCCCTTCTAACTCAAGAATACATTTAACTATCAACTTTTTTTTTTCTTTCAACTCGAGAATGTCTATTTTTTATGTAATTATCTATCCTTTCTTCCCCTATCCAATCTTCTCCTTTCTTTTCTTTTAATAAAAACTCGAGAATACAGTTGAAAATAATTAATTAAACATGCTTGAATTCATTAAATTTAATTACAATGTAAAAAAAATATATATAAAAATAAAATTACCTTTTTTAAAGACTTGTAAGAAAAAGAAACATACTCAAATTTCTATAATTATGTGTTGGAATTTAGGCCATACACATAAACATAAAAAACTACACTCCGCTCACATATGTCGACCACCGATTCCATCACGGTCAAATAAGTTGAAAGCCCATGATCTTGAAAGCCCATTTACCTTTTCTTTTGAGTTGAGTATTAAACTAATTTTAACTTATCATTAAAATTAAAATTAGAATTAAACTTTTCTCATAAAAATAAGACTAAAAGTAAATAGTAAGATATCATATGTTATTTTTTTACTGTTAAACACATATTTGATATGGCATTAACATAAGATTTTTTAACATAATAAATCAGATGTTTAATAAAAACAAATTATTGCTTGCAAGTCTTCCTTGTACTGTATATTTATTTTTGTATATATCCATCTCTGCAGCGAAGCGCAGCGCCATCTCTCTAGTTAGCCATCATTGTTTAGTTCAAGAAAATAACTCGTATAAAAGGGAAAAGAATTATCTCGAGTGAATATAAAATTGCAAGAAATGAAAATACATCATACGTTTATACAACAATGATATACGATGTTTTGAAAATCGAACCGGACAATGAACTGATATAATAATTTTTTACCGAACGGATCGCAACTGAATCGGGTTTTTGACAAAATATATATTTTCCGTAGTAATGCTATAAGCTTCTTGTTTTAAACACAACATAAGTTCAATAGCAATAAGTTACATCATTTATCCAAAACAAACAAAATTCTAGCACAAAAGTCATACTAAAAACAAGTTCTAATACAAGTTTAAACACACAAAATATATAACTTTTTCAAAAGTCATTTATTTCTACAATAGCAAAAAAATATATATATAAATTAAGCATACATATTGTTTTTCTACAACAAGAAAAAAACCAAAATATTCAAATAAAACTCAATTGTTATTTGTTAACAAAATCGGTTATTTAGTCCCTAAATAATCAAAATTAATTAGTAGACTATATAATAATCAGAATTTGTTAGTAGCACCATAAGTAGTTTACTTAAATTTATAACCAATAAGCGATATATTAGAGGTATATCGAGGATATATAATGGATCTATCGGAGATATATCATGTCGGTCGACCACCGATAGGCGATATATGGGGGATATTGGGGATATATCGGCTGAGATAACTGAGATTTACTACCATGTCTTATTGCCAAAAGAATTAGAAGAAAATTTATATAAAAAAAAAAGTTTGATTTTGTTGACCCGGTTCAAAGCGGTTTAATCACCGGTCCGACCACCCAGTTTAAAAACATTGCATTTATTCACCAATTTAAATATTTTCACCTAATATACCTATAATACTTTTAATAAAATAATTTACAATATACATTCCTTAACTCTTAAAATAACTATACTACCTCCTTTTTACATTATTTACTTTTACATTAATAACCACACCGTTATCTACATCACTGCACTACCACCTGTTGCCGCCATTAATGTCGCATCGCGCAGGTACCCTTCGTATATTTATATACTAACACGGTACCCGCACAATGCGACGTTGGTATTTTGTTCGTGTTTGTTTATTATTTGATATTAAATTGTTATCTTATTGTTATATTTCATCTCTTTTATTTTAGTTTGTTGTCAATGTAGTTTGATTATGATCTCTTCTTCTACTACAAAAGCGTTTATTCATTTAAATTTGTTTTGTTCATGTTTTGTTATTTTTCACCAGTTTTATTATTTATTATTTTGATGTTTACTTTTGATATCTACCAATAAACTAAAACATGATTGAGATGTTCTTGAAACGACACGTGGCGTAATTCTTGATCAACATGTGTCATTTTAATTTATTTATTATATTAAATTAGCTTTTTTAATTGTATATAGATTCAATTTCCTTATTACACTTAGAATTGAGGGTCTACCTCTTGGTTAGGATTAAAATGTTCTTGAAACGACACGTGATGTACTCCTGAATCGACATGTGTCATTTTAATTTATTTATTTTAGCTTTTTTAACTATATATATGTATTCAATTTCCTTATTAAACTTATAATTAAAGCCTAACTCTTAGCTTATAGATACAAAACTCATTATAACTTTATTTAACAGATAGTTTTCTCATTAATCAAATTGTCATTTCTTCTTTCTCAATTTCTTTAACTCTTATTACTTATATTACTTATAATAAGTTATTAACATGACTTCAAAATTTTGAATTTACAATCGAAAATCACAAGGCTATATGTCGTCATCCACCATGCCTACAAGTTTTGATTTTGTTGTGATTCAAAACGTTTTAGTTAATCCAAAACTTTAACTAAAAGAAAATGATTTATCCTTCTAAACATTAGCCTAATAATCCTCCTAATAACATCAAATCTTGACATTTGTAACCCACTCATTATCGTCCTTCATCACCCCCTTGATTTTTCCATGTGGCTTGATCTTATAGTTAGGAAGATAATTAGCTAATATATTACAACTATCCATTATTACTTTAACTAAAAATATGATTTAATTATCATTATTGTTTATTACGAGTATACCTTAGCTTCAACTATTGGTATACTTTGACCACAATTTATTTTATACCCATAGATCGAGATATATTCGAATTTGTTTATGATACAATCCATAGAATTATCGTATATCATACAAGTATTAAGACCAGTGTAAAGGAGAGAATGGTGAGAAGGTTTGTTTTTTATTTTTTTAAACTTTTTTCCTTTTTTTTCACTTTTTTCATTATCTCTTTATTTAACTTATTCCATATAAAAATTTTAAATTTTTTTAAAAAATATTTATTTTTCAAAAGGGCGTAGCCCGTAAGCTATAGGCGAAGCCTATCAGCTAATGGCGGAGCCATAATAGCTAAAGGCGAAGCCCGTTAGGTAGATCACCTCATCACTGATCACCCCTTATGACCTATCACTCTCTATGACCTATCACTCCCACCAGCTACCCTTTATTAATATCATTAAGGGCGAAGCCCGTACCGTACCCTTACATGTATAACTCACTAACTCGGGTTTGAATTTTTTTATTTTCATTTATTCTTTTAAATTTTTCTATGGATTGAATTAATTAAAAAAAAGAATGAAAAAAGTGAAAAAAATAAAAAAGATATAAAAACAAGCTTAAAAAAAAAAATAATAAAAAATGAGCATTTTCTCCCTTCTCTCTGGATCTCTGCCCTATATATATCTATACTCCTTATTAAAAATTATCACACATTCCATTTTTAGAAATAGTTACTCAAATGTTACATACGAAAATATTAAATTGTCCCTTAATAAAAACCCACAATGTATAGAATTTTATATATTACCAAATTTATCCTTAATGATTAATTTACACCTTAAACCTTTATTTTAATAATTAACACTTTAAGCCCTTATCTTATAAAAATTTCCACCTACACCACTTGACACTACCATCACCACCAATAGTACCATCACCGACACCACTAGGCCGTCTTTTCCATCACCGCCGCCGCATTGCGCGGGTACCATGCTCGTATATCTATATTATTACATCTATACTTCTATACTACTATATAAAAATTATAACCCTTATGTTGAAAGTTTATAAAAATAGGACACGCGAATTGACCAAAATACCCTTAATAATTAAACCACCATCAACCCTTAATATTAAATTACACCATTAGTTCATTATATTATAAAATAACTTTACTAACCCCTTTAAATTAAATATAGATGCCGCCACTACCATTGTCGCTGGCTCGCAAAGAACAGATGAGTTACACAATATTTTAACACTATCCATTATCCATTTATGAGACAAGTTGTCTAGAAAAATAAATAATGACTCTATGAACATAATTCCGGAAAGCAAATAGTCGGTGTAACTGTAACAAACCTAGTTTGATAACAACACAAATACTAGATGTATGTCTCCGGTATCAATTATTATTAATAATTACCATATCTATCTCAAAAGAAAAGCAAAGGAATAACCAAAAAGCGAAATTATCGAAAGAAAGTTATGTTTGATCGTCGGGAACCATCAACCTATTCTCTTCCTGCATCTCTTCCTCAATGGCCTCAAGGTTCGTAATTCCTATATATGTTTCTCTTATTATTATATATATGTATATGTACTATTTGATCGAATTATCCTCCTACTTATTTTTGTCATGTATATTTTATATTTTTGTCAGATTATGGTTATATAAAAATTATATTTTTACCTTTTTGTTAGTAGGTTTTATGGATTAACGGTTGTATATCTGTATGTAAATATACTAGATGTAAAATCGGTGTTGGTGTGTTGCATATAAAATTTACACAGTAATTCTTAGAAAATAACGAATCAATATACACACTGTTAATCAAATAAATTTTCCTATGTGAAGTTGTAAGTTTAATCATGTTCTACATATAATTATGTTTCTATAAAAATGGAATTTACTTGCAAATCGAAACACTCTATTTAAACAAACACCCGTATAAATGGTAAAGTAAAAAACTACAAATGTAAAGCAAGTTTTATTAACGTTACATTATAGAATAACAATCATTGAAAATTAACAATACCAGCCACCTCTAGGAAAACTCTCTAGTTTTTTTTTTATTTAGTTTTGAACTTTTGATTGCTTTTGATACTCATAATAATTATTAAATTAATGTGTGCAGGGGAAGGTAGTTTTAATGCTGGAATCATTAACCTTGGAGAGTTAGAGGTAAAAATGGTGAAACAATTAGCAGTTTTTAACTATTATTACTACTACTTCAAAAAATACAAAACAAAGTCTATCATGTTTTACGGACCTCAGTCGATACCCGATGGTTTCTTCCTTTTGGGTCACTCAGCTCAGCCATCTAGTCATCGACATCTTGGAAGATCCTGTGTTCTTGTTGCTCGAAATAGTAACAACAACCTAGATCATCAACCTCCTCCTCTTATGCATCCCGTGGGGTTCGATCTAATCTTTAAAGACACACTTTTTGTTATATGGCGACCACGCCCTCCTCCGGGTTATAGAGCGCTTGGATTTATTGTCACCACTTTGATTAGGAGGGTTCTAATGAAGCCAAAACTCAGTGTTGTTATGTGTGTTCGTGAAGATCTTACTCAGTCTTGTCAACTTGGTGATGACCTTTGTGAAAGCTATTCCAAGATAAAAGTTTTCAACACCAAACCTTTTAGGACTGGAATGTTTTCTAAAGGTGTTCCTGTTGGGACGTTTGTTTCTGCTCTTTCGGATTCAGATTTTCCCCATGTGGGGTATTGCTTGAGGAATTTGAACCCTAATCTTGAAGCAATGCCAAACCTGGAGCAAGTAGAGGCGTTAATGCAGCATTATGGTCCCATACTTTACTTCCACCCTGATGAGGTATACTTCCCATCTTCGGTTCCATGGTTTTTCAAGAAAGGAGCCAAACTCTTCAAAAAGGGCAAGTCGTCTAACGGGATACCCATTCATCCTCATGGCACAAACTTGCCACAAGGTGGAACAAACGATGGCAGTTACTGGTTGGATTTACCCCCGGAGGATGTGGATGACATCAAACATGGTAACCTTGAGAGTGCACAACTTTACATTCATGTGAAACCGGCTTTTGCTGGTACTTTCACTGACATTGATATGTGGTTTTTCTGCCCCTATAAGGGGCCTGTAGCCGTTACTCTCACCAATAAGTTAAAAACAAAAATTAAGGTTGGCAAACACATCGGTAATTGGGAGCATTTCACGCTGCGGATAAGCAACTTCAACGGTGAACTTTACAGCGTGTACTTTTCAGGGCATAGTGGCGGCAAATGGGTTGATGCTAGTCATCTAAAGTTCTTCAAGGGGAACAAGCCAATTGTTTATTCTGCTAAAGGCAGCCACGCTACTTTCCCTAATGCTGGAACTTGCATTAAAGGGCTGCCCAAGCTTGGAATTGGCCTGAAGATGCAAGCTGATGTAAGCAATCAGTTCATTGACGCAAGCAACACGTATCATATTGTTGCAGCAGAGTATCTTGGTGGTGTTGTGGAAGAACCGGACTGGTTGCAATATATGCGGGTTTGGGGACCAACAGTATCATTTGATTGGCGGCCCGAGCTCAAAAAGAGCATAACCTACCTGCCGTTTCTCACCGGGCTGATGGTGAAGAAGCTGGTTCATCTCTTCCCATACAAGGAAAGGCGTACAGGACCCAAGGAAAGGCTTAGTTGGTTTGGAGATGAACAATAATGATAATTAATGTTTACAAGCTAGCTTTTTCTGTTTGTTGTTTCTTTAGCAGCCTACCAGATTAGTAAAGCTTAATTTCTACCTGTGTAAATGTGTATATGTTAGTCATCTTTTGCTATATGTAGTTTACGCTGGGAAGCACCTGCTTTTGTTTCTATATAATCTGTTGATTTTTATGACTTATTGGTCTCATTTCTAAGATTCTCTTGGATGTCACTTTTGATATTGTATCTTGTGCTTACTTCGTACCCAGGGGCGAGCCAGTATTATTGTTCATTATCAAGACTTATGAGGGTTCAAATATAAATTTACACCAAATTACACATGTAAATAAGAGAAATTTTTATAAGCTAATGCCAACAGAGAAATTTGTGTATGCCCTAGCTGAAGGCCTAAGAAAGATCAACGTTGCCGTTTGGAATAGCAATACTGTCACACGATGATTACATAGGTAGCGTACGGAAACTAGTCGTCTTTTGATATCATAGCTTCTTCGTCTTCTATATTCCATTAGCAATCTACTTAATGTCCGGTTCAAGTCAATTAACAACATTGGGTACCAGGATTCCGTTGACAAAGGCTCTTTCTCACGGATTTGATGACCGTAGCTGGCCATTACGAAGTAAATTAGCACTTTAGCTTAAAACTTCATGATCTCAAAACTTCACGTTGTTAAGTTATGTTTATTGTTTATTGTCATTAATCATGATTAAAGTATTTAGGTTTCTGATATAAAAGTACTAAATTTGGATAGGCATTCTGGAGAGGTTCGACTGATTATGCATTATTCCATTGGCAATGTATGTTACATTATTACATATGGAATCTTTTCCTGGATATTTGAGAGAAACTAAACAAAATTGTGGTTTTAATTTCGTGTTGAAACCAATAAAAGATTACGCCCACTAACCACATAAAGGATTTGTTCCATCAGCTCCATCGTATACGCCACATAACGCACCTCCTGTTCCTATGTACTCTGCACCACCCGTGGCTGCATCTTATCCTTCACAAGGTGGAGCCTAGCCTCCAACTCCCTACCCGTCGTACGCACCTAATTCAGTTGGCTATCCACCTCAGACGACTACTTTTCCGCTGACGCTTTATCCACCAAATCCAGCTTATGGATCCCATCAACCCGCCATTAAGTAAACTCCTTAATTCTCATTCATAATTTTATATGTTTATAGTAGTTTTTTACAAGGATAAAAACTTACACAAAATGAAACAACTAATAGAAACAATTATTTTTCAGTATTGTTGTGTTCGGGCTAGTGGGTTTGGACAACCCAAACCAAACGTGATCCATCTAATAAAAGTGTCAAAAACATCGACCTAAACCCGGAGATACTTAAACAAAGTCAACCCAAATACGATCCATCCAGCCCATTTGCCTAAATGAATCAGATGGCGTGGCCTTGTCAAATGGGTAATGGGTTGGAACTCAGGTAGTCAAGTCGTTGATCAAACATACAATTTTTTGTTTAGTTTTTAAATAAAAGATGTCAAAAATAAAAGTGAAAAACATTTATAAAAGCATTTCCTAATTTGTGTATTATTACTTGTGACTTTATGACTTATGAGCTGGTTAACCATCATGTACAAGTTAAACTATGTTTGGCAAGGAGTTTTTTAAACCTTTGTAGAATTTTGCTAGCTTTTAAGAAGAAAGTCTCAATAAATAAAAGTTTTGTGTATTATAAGAACTTAAAACTTTTTAATTTTAAGATAAAATACTTTTATTTATTATAAAAACTATCAACTAATTTTGCCAAATATACCCAAATTACATTAGAAGCTAAGGAAACTAAAATCTAGCATAAATTTCGAAGTATTAGCAGGGGCGGTACTAAAGGAGGGCAAGGGGGTCCAATGTCCCCCTCCAAATTTAAATTTTGTCATGTATTTTTAAATTTTTAATGAAGTTTCTATAGGTTTTTAACATTTTGCCCCCTTTTAGATTTATTTTTCATTAGTTTTCTAAGTTTGTCTCTTTGGAATTTTTTCCTGGTACCGCCTCTGAGTATTAGGAGTCACTTTAACCATCAACATAAAAGTTAGAAGCCGCATGATTTGCTCTAGCTAAAACTTATTTATTCGTATTCTGTTATTAGGGAATTAAGGGAATTTTAATTTTGACAGTATTTAAAGTGATCAGCAATCAAATGTTAAACAACTGGCTTAAACCCCAGTGGCCAGGGATATCTTTTAAATCCATTATGTAGATCCGGGGTGAGTTTACCAAAGGTCTCAGGTTCAAGTCTTGGGTTCTCATCTCAAATAAATTTTCTATGAGAAAGGGGTTGAAGGTCCAGAAAATCTTTGATAAAAATTGTATCCAACACGTCTAAATTGAAACTCACCTTGAAAAAAATCAATCAAATGTTCCAGTAAATATTTAATGAACAGATGAGCAGATGTAGATGTAACTATCGGCAATCATGACATGGGACAAAGTGAGTATTGTGAGTGATCACTCATGGCCCGATTTTACAAGGTCCGAATTTTTTAATCTATATATAATATATTTACTTTTAAAAGTTAATTATTTGTATTCTGTGCAAATGTCAAGACGTAAAATATGCGCGTATTATGATTTTTAATAATCAATTCTAGGTTTTTTCTTTATCCGTCTCACCCTAAACTCATAAATTTTTAGAGCCGCTCTACATGTAACATACATATTTATACATACTTACTAGTCCTAATATCTATACGATATACAATAGATATGTAGATTGTATAATAAAAAAATTTGAATATGTCACATACATGATTTGTGAGTATGAAATAAATTATCATTAAAGTAAACCGATCATTGAAGCTAAATTATAATAAACAATATTGATAAATATAATATATGTTTAGTTAGAGTTTTGAATTTACCTTAAATTTTTACAATAACATCATAATCGGAACTTATAAGCATAGTGGATGACGGAAAATAACCTTGTGATTTCAAAGCGTAAACTCAAAATTTTTAAGTCTTTATGTTAATAACTTATTATTATAAAAAAAATATAAGCAATAGAAACTAACGAATTGAGGAGGAAAAAAATATATTAATGAGAAAACGATCAATCAAATAAGGTTATAATAGGTTTTGTATCTATAAGCCAAGAGTTAGAATTTAATTCTCATTCTAATAAGGAAATTGTATCTATATACAACTAAAAAAAACTAATTTAATAAAATAAATAAATTATAAGCCACGTGTCATTTTAAAAACATATTAATCTAAATCATGTTTTAGTTTATCGATGGATTTTGGCATACTGATTTTGAATTATGTTAAGATGTGTTTGATAAGTATATCTTGTACAACGAATCTAAAACAATACCTCTTGAGCAATAAAAATTATGTTCGTGTATTTTTTTGTTTCTCTGGTGGATTGGAAAAAAAAGCTATAATAAAAAAAAAAAAAATTTTTGAAAGTATAATTCAATCACAACAAAAGCTATAATAAATAACATGAATAAATAACATGTAAATAGATACTATAGTATTTTGATAAATCAAATATATGATGATGTTTATATAATAATGATAGGAAAATAAACATAACCACAAAAAAGTATACATAGTATAACATACCATACTTCCATGAAGAAAAAAAATGATCCATTCTATCAGTGGTGGAAGATCAATAGGACCAAAAGGGGGTCCTGGTCCCTCCAGAAATTTGTGATTGAATAAGTAATTATTTAATATTTTATGGTGAAAAATAACATTTATGTGTATTTACCCCCTCAAGAATTTAAGATATATATATGTATCAAATTTAGAAAACTTTGACCCACTTGTAATGATGTTCAAGTTCCGTCGCTGCATTCTATATGAATTAATCATGTAATATTCGCGAATTTTGACCTATTTGACAATGTGATTAATTGTAACACTCGTGGTGATGGACCCGTTGAATTTCGTTAATTATGCAGGTAATTTTTGCCTTTTCTTTTTGGATTCATCCTTCATGTGTATAACTCGTGTTTCTAGTAGACTAAATGTGGCGAAATCAGAAAAATAGACTAATTCGTAGAGTATTAGTCTAAATGGACAGAATGAGACTAATTCGTAGAGTATTAGTCTAAATAGACAGAATGAGACTAATTCGTAGAATATTAGTCTAAATAGACAGAATGAGACTAATTCGTAGAATATTAGTCTAAGTGCTGGAATCCCACACCCCTTTATCTCAGATTTTATTTCCTCCCACCCTCCATTTCTTATCCTTCTTTCTTTCTCTAATTCTCTTCCATGAACACACACAAACATACCTCTCTCTCTCTAGATTTCTATCATATTTATGGAAACTTAAGCAAGATTAAAACTAGAATAATAATCAACATGATCTTCTAAACAACATATCAAAGATTTGAAGGTCAAAGTCCAAGAAATTTTTTCATCTAGCTCAAATTCGGGTTTGACTCTTTGAAGGTAATTTTGGTAAGTAAAACTCATCTCAAATCCACCATTTTATGTTTATAATCATGTTTCTAGTCAAATCCAAGTGTTCTTGAGTGAAATTGTAGGTCAAAAGTGAAATGGGTCGAAATTAGGGTTTCAAAGTGGGTAAACTAGGTCAAATCCGAATCTAAACTAAAAATGGATGTTCTAAATCGATTTTTGTAGTAGATGTACCTAATTTTCGTTCATATATACTTCCAAATGAGTTCCAAGCCTTCAAAAAGGCAATTTGGCCGATTTAGGGTTTTTGCAAAAGTCAAAGTGGGTCAAAAACGGGTTTTGATGATTTTGTGAGTCATGGGTTAAACTTTTGAAGTGGGTTATGTTCATTGATGTTATTTTAGGTCTAATAAAGCATAAAATTCAGTTTTGAAGCATTACAACCGGTTTCAAGTGTCTAATTAGGGGTTAGATGTTCTTGGTCAATTTTGACTTTTTAGTCAAACCATTCTTACCCATGTTGCTGCCCGCTTTCTTCCTCTATGTCTTTAACTCGTTAAATCCATGTTGAAGTCAATTCTTAACATACCCCTAATCTCATATCCATCCAACAAACATCATTAAAATAAATATTCAATTATTATTATTATCATTATTAGTAGTATACAGATGTTTAAAGAAACTCAAAAGAAGAGACATCCAGATTTTTAGACGTATTACGTATCCATAGCACCAACGACGGCAACCTTAACAAGCCTTCCACGACCGCCCTCCCAGAAATAATAACGGATAACTATAACAGAATATAATATTAGTTTTAAGGTTTATAAACAATCAAAAAATAACATTTAATTATAACCATTATCGTAATAATGATCATAAGAAAAGTTAGAAAAAAACCAAAAAGTAAAACTTGATTCCTGCCAAAGTTTGAAAAACCAATCCATTACTTACTATAATAAGGTAAATGGATGTGAATAGTATTTTTTGTCCTCATTTGCATTTATGGAATAAATAATACATATTACTTACTATAATAAAATAAATGGACATGAATAGTATTTTTTGTCCTCATCTGCATTTATGGAATACATAATACATATGTAAAATATAAACAAAAGCATGAATTTGGTTTAGTGGTAAAGACCTTCTTTATTACTTACTATAATAAAGTAAATGGACGTGAATAGTATTTTTTGTCCTCATCTACATTTATGGAATAAATAATACATATTACTTACTATAATAAAGTAAATGGACGTGAATAGTATTTTTTGTCTTCATCTGCATTTATGGAATAAATAATACATATGTAAAATATAAACAAAAGCATGAATTTGGTTTAGTGGTAAAGACCTTCCTTATTAAAGGAAAGGTCCATGTTTCGACTCCTCCCTTTCAGTTTTTTATAAAATCATTAATTTTTTTCAAAATTTATATTTTTTAATTCAAAATGTATTGAAAGTTTGACATTTATATCCATATATAAAATTTCAATATCATCTAGAAAATTTCATGAAAATCTCAATGTCATCCAAAAAATTTCATTAAAATCAATCAATGGTTACAAATGAAAATCAAAACCATTCCTTCATCGAAGTACATATTCCTAATGAAATCAATAAACACAACGAAATCAATAAAATCAAAACCATAAAATCAATCTATAATTAACAAACACCAAATAGATCGAAGTACAAATATGGTGATGATGATGGCTGATTGGCTGCCACCGGTGGTCGAAAAAAAGGCAGTAGGATGTCGACAAATCAAAGTCAGATTTGGTGAAGATGATGGCTGGATCAAACCTTGATCTACAAAATACGAATGTATCTTTGATATGCACCATCGAGAACCTCTATGAACGGTTTCTTGATGATTGCGGATGTATTTTTGATTCTGGTCAAAACCCCAATTTAAAATTCCCCATCTTCGCCTGTGAAATCTTTCTTGATTGAATCAGGATTCTTGATTTGAGATTTATGATTGTGTAAAGAGTGAGTCCCACATCAACATATTTAATTTAATGTTCAAAAAAAAAACATATTTAATTTAAAAAATATATAATGTTAACCGGTTACCTTTTTAATAGGTCATTTTTTACATGATTTATTCAAATTTGAGACATACTTCCATCAAACGTTCAAAAATTTTTATGTTTACATACAATAGAAAAAAAAAGTCAAGTTACATACATTTCAAGATTCTTAACCCAATAATAAAATGCTATTACCTTATTTTTATGAGTTTTGTTAAAGACGGCCTTTAGGTAGGGATGACAACGGGGCGGGGATTGTCGTGGATCTTGATCCCCATCCCCGGTTTCCACTTGTATAGGAATAGCCGTACGTTGTGAATAGTGTTTTTTTGTTTTTTTCTGCCAACAAATATCACATCGAATATATATTTAATGAACAGAAAAATAAAACAAAGTTGAAGATTGATGGAGTGGCAAACAACCATCTTTACATTCTAAAGGTCAATGGGTCAAATCTTGGCACCATCTTTCCTATTTTTTTTTTCTTCTTACTTTCTTAAATTACATAAAGCCCCCTGATTTTTTGGGAAATGTTACCAGCAGCCCCTTTTACTTTCTTTTTTTCTTTTTAAACCCTTAAAGTTTATATCTCATGAAATAACATCATTTTGTAACTTTTTGTAATTTTGTACCATAAGTTTTATACTTTATAAAAATGACATATGAGTTGTAAGTTATGTTATCTTTCACATTTATTTTATACATTTAGTCTTTTCTTTAACTTTTGTTTAATTTTTTGCTTTTTTAGCTTGTATTTTTTTTTCTTTTATACTAACATTATAATTTTGTAACATTATGTTTTTAACAAATATTTAGTTATTTTTATTGTAAAGTTTTGTTTTACCTATATGTTTTTCAATTTTCTTTTCGCTGTAATTTCTTTATTCTCTTTTGACTCTTGAGTTTTTTTTTAAGTTATTTTACAAATGAATAGTATTTTATATGTGACAACTTTATTTTTTTATCAATTGTTTTTATATTGAATTAAATGAATACCATGTGTTCGTTTATATTAGTTTGTGATTCTATTTTTTATCCATACACACAAACGCGTTTTTAAAAGCCGATGTTGCCCAACGGGCAGCTCAGGCTTCCTAGTTCTAAACAAGTGAAAGACCAGTAAACAGTAAACACCTCTAGAAAACCAAGTCGTATCGGCCCGACCATCCAATTTTAACCGATTTTTAAACGTTATGAGGTCTCGTCCACACAAAGGGTATTTTAGGTGCCATAATAAAAAAAATTGAATGAGGTGTCCATCTCCTATTAGTTCACGTGGATTTTATTTTACTTTTGGCTTCACGGACCACACATGTCATTTTCATGGGATTTTTGACCAATTTTGGAAAAATATTTTTTCCATATAAAGATAATATGGGTCGGATATCACCATTTACCTGACCCACTTGTAATTATTTTTAGTCAACAAGAAAAATCACTTAATTAAGCTATTAGCGCTATTACGTATGACAAAGATTCTTTAGTGACGCAATTATTGATTAAGCCCATTGTCTTTTATTTATTCGGCATCTATGGTTCGTACACGTTCACATTGAATAGTAAAGCACACCACAAATTAAGGCCCATTTTTAAATCTTTCATCTGGACTACAGTTTTATATCTATGATACTCCGTAAAAATATAATATTTCCTATTGTATATAAAATATAAAATGTCAAAGTTGTTAGCCATCTATGTCGACGAATACAATAATTAATTAACGATACTATATTACTATTATTAACCATATATGGAGGTATATCAGAAAGCTTAGAATCTTAAAGTTTTGAATTTAAATTTTGATGTGCGTAAAATACTCTTAAAAGTAAAGATATAATTCTTTTAAAGATAAATTTCCTTAAAGTTCGATATACGAAAAGACATATTGTTAAGGTTAAAATTACCGTTGAAAATTATATACTATTGTGATATTTTTGTTGGGACTTGGGATACAAACGTGTAGTTTTTTTTTCTAATATACTAAATTACAGTTGTTCTAGTAACTTATCAGGTAATAATAGTTCTCGATTTTTTAATATTGACTTTTGTTTTTCAACTTTGACTCTAATTGTCATTATTATTTTTTTTCATCACAAATTTACATTTTTTAACTTAAAATTTTAGTTTATAGATCAACTTTTTATTATTAAAAATAATAAACTAAATTTTAAACCATATATAATAACATTAAATATTGAGAACGTTCTAATTGGATACGGGCCTAAACTCAAGTTATAATTACTAAAGATTTACATCTAATATATGATTTAGATCTAGATATTATCATTAAGTCGTTTTTTATACTTATAATATAATGTCAATAAATGATTCATGTCAAATATAATAGTGTACTTGTGTTTTTTATTTCTGCTTATATCATGTTACTTGTCGAATCTGATATAACTCTTGACTTATCATGTGAGTTAAATTCAATTGGCAAATCTTTTATTTTCCTAAATTCTGGTTCGAAAGCGTGCAAAGATGTTGCTCTAACAAAATACCCTTCACTTCCATTGATATTTTACATATTCGCGACATAACAAATTAATAGTTTTATTAAGCTTTCCGCTTTCGAATAGTGGTCAAGTTAAATTATATCTCTCGCTCTTTCTTAAAAGCAAAACGATCAACTAATTCTCAATCATATAAAAATGTTACTCATTGAGCATTAGCTTAATCGTTGAAAGGCAATCTTCATTCAAGAGGTTTTTTCGAGGAGAACATTGGAAGTCCTTTTGTGAGGCTTGACTTGGATATACCCAGATTCAAGTCTGAAGGACAAAGTTTACCCGTGCGTTCGGACGGATTAGTAGGTGGGTTTCCCCCATTAGGTATTTGAATTAGACACTTCTATTTCGAGTGAGCTTTCTAACGCGAACCTGGTTAAGACAACGTATACTAGACCTCACGTTATCGAATCACGATACGAAACTTCCAGCGAAATTCACCTTTAAAAAAAAATTATAAAAATGTTAACATAAATGGGGAAGCTAGGGAGGTAGGGGAAGGGGTTTCACCAATTCCCGAAGTAAGATAATCAACCACCAAGCGTCACTAACGTACAATTCAATGTGGTCACTATTAGGCTGAGTTGCCTCCTCGTGTACAGCTTTCACTAGCGACCATCGGCCATCGCAACCAAGTTGATTAGTGATGATAGTGATCGTTGACTCAAACTAATGGTGACCACATTGAATTGTAGTTTTGTACGTTGTGATGCTTCATGCTCGTGAGGCTGTAACTGCTCCTGATCATTTGTAACTTTTGAAAATTGTCTTTGGACAATTGCAACAACCATAGTTTCTGGATCTTTGGATGTTTTATATGTAAAACACGAATTTAGTACTCTCTAATTACAAACATGCTCCTGATTTTCTATTAAAAGCTACATGGGGTGAATTTTTTTTTTTTTCTTGTATTAATTGTGTTTTATGACTTTTCAAGCTAATTTTGTGATCAACCTCTGTTTATCATGTAACGTTTTAAGATGGGGCATCCAATGTCAAGTCAGTACTAGCTCACTCGGTAGAGACTTATTGGTTTAAGTCTCCTGATAAACGCCTAATCTACATGATCTTAATATGCAAAAATAACATGTTTTCTGAATGTTATTAGACGATTAGGGCGGCTTTATGTTTGTTTAAGTGTTTTCGGGCATTAGGTGATGATTTGGAACTAATTGGATCAAAAGAAAGTCAAAGGAAGCAAATCTGGAAAAACTCACTTTCTGGACCACAATGTGGGACGGTCACACCCAACGTCCCAGATGCTAGGCCATTTTCTGTCACCGTTTGGAATGGCAAAGCGGCGTAAAGGAGAAGCTCACTTTTTGGCAGACTGTCTGGGACGCCCAAGACCACCGTCTGGGACGGTGGTCCGCTGTACAGATTTCCGAATTTTGTGGACATATATAATTTTCAGTTTATATTACTTTCACATTCAAAAATTGGAAGTTATTCTTCATACTTTTCACACACCTGGAGCAGTTTTTCACCTTCTCAACATCCAAAAATCACCATCAATTCACAATTCCATGGAGATTAAAGCGTTGATTGAAGAATAAATAATGAAGATTTTAGGCTAATTTCCTTTTGATCATTATCATGTGAACAATTATGTAAGACAATTGTATGCAACCTTTCTTATGTTCAAGTTAGATTAGATGTTTAATTTTTAATTGTGTTTTGCATCTAATGTTGTTTGGATTTGAATGAATGATTACTAGTTTATAACTTTGTGAAACGTCCCGACTCGACTCGACCATTTTTTATTTTTATTTTTTTTAATTTTTACTTAGAAAAATTTTAGCCAAACTTTCGCTCAAAACCAAAGTTGTTATATTTGAAAAGTAGCAAATACAATCTTCATAATATGTTAATATGAGGCTACGATAGAAGTTTCAGGCCACAGAAAGCTCTAACGAAGTCCCGACAAAATTTAAAGATGGCCTTCCGAGTACAGTCATTTGTGGACGATGCTATAAAAACTGCGGACGATGTTCAGAATCTGCGGATGATGTTTTACTAGTGCAAAAATTCAGCTTTTCCTACGCTTAAACTCAAATTTTGATCACCCTTTTTAACGACCTTCCCTATTCCAAATCTAGACATATCTTATACCGATTTGAAGCTAAAGATGTCTACTTTCAAACAAAAATATTAGCTTGCATCAAAGCTTGACCCATTTCAAAATATTAACCGTCAAAGTGGGCTAAAAGACGCATTTTGATAATAGAATACTTTAAACCATTTTCTTACTCAAAACTTTAATCCAAACTTCAAGTTGGCTAAAAACACACATTATAACATAAGAACCACTTCTATATAGTTAATCAATTCAAATTTACAATCACATGACCATACGGGTCAATTATCCGCATTTACCCAAAGTGACAAAATAGACGATTTGCTTCTAAAACAATACACAATCAAATGTTTTAAAGACATTGAAAGTCATGGACTTGTTCTTAATCATGTTAAACTTGCTATCTTAAATGTATTACCATTTGAGGAGGGAAGGCTACCTGTCAAATATCTTAGGGTTCCTATCGTTTCAACTAGGTTAATCTATAGGGATTGTGCTGAGCTTGTCGAAAAAGTAAAGAACAAGATTTCTGATTGGAAAAAAAAGTTTTTATCTTTTGCTGGAAGGCTTCAACTTATACAATCTATTCTTTCATCTATGCATGTGTATTGGTCTATGGTTTTTATGCTTCCGAATGGAGTGATCGCTGAAATTGAAAAACTAATGAGGGGATTTTTGTGGTCCCAAGGTAGTTTGCAAAAAAGGAAAGCTAAAGTTGCATGGGACATTGTATGTCTACCTAAAAGTGAAGGGGGCCTTGGTATTAGAAGGCTTCATGATTTAAATGTTGCACTTATGTCTGTCCATGTATGGAACAACTTACTCAGAAAGACTCACTATGGGTGCAATGGATACATATGTATAAATTACGAGGTACAAGCTTCTGTGAGATACCATACCGAGGAAGTTTATCATGGAGTTGGAGGAAATTGCTACGGATTAGATCTTTAGTTCGTAAATTCTTTTGGTTTAAGATCGGGAATGGTGAGCTAGCTTCAGCCTGGTATGATATCTGGTGTATTGAAAGTCCTTTATGCACGAGTTTGACCCCTCGGATGATTACTAATGCTGGTATCTCACATAGTACAACGGTTTCCCAGCTAGTTCATAATGGTTTGTGGAGCTGGCCAACTAAGTGGGGTAGTAGATCTCCAAATGCTATTCCTCCTACCTTATATGACTCTCGACCAGATATTCTCCTTTGGAAGGATAGAAATGGTCAGATTCTTGACTTCTCTGTCATGACGGTTTGGGAAGATATCCGCCCAAGGGATATGGAAGTTGGCTGGTTTGCGACAGTTTGGTTTAGCCACTGTATCCCGAAACATGAGTTTCATTTATGGCTAGTTATGAGGTGAAAGCTCAAAACACAAGATCAACTTAAGCCTTGGAATATTCATCATGTGACCTTGCCACTTTCATGTTTGTTGTGTAACACACAAGCTGATTCTCACGACCATTTGTTCTTTGAATCCCCTTATAGCCTTATTCATCCCAGGTATAGATTGGATTATGTGCAAAAGTTGGACTCAAACAACTTCCAGTTACTTGGGGCACTATTATTATTGCTATTACACCCCCCGCTAAGAAGAAAACGGTGGAAAGCATTGCTATGAAGCTTACTTTTGCTGCATCAACTTATTATGTATGGCAGGAGCGAAATAGGCGTTTGTTTCATCAACGGAAAAGAACTGAACATCAATTGATTGATGTAATTTTCTCTATTGTTTGATTAAAGTTGCTTACTTTCCGTTTCAAAAGGACCAGCCGAGTTGAGAAAGCTTCGGATGATTGGAAGATTCCTAGTTCGTTAATTGCACCGTAGTTGTTTTATTACTTTATAATTGTTATTAGTCGTTAATTGTGTTAATGTAGTGTCTACTTGTGGAGTTCAGGATGTAGCCTACCAAGTGTAATAGGCTTAGATTAGCATTCGTGGTGCAAGTTGTCAAAGTCGTCTTAGCACTCAGCTAAGCCGCCTTAACTTTCAGTTTTTACTGGTTTATTTATAAAGCTAACCAGGGTAGATTACCATTACCCAAAAAAAAAAGAGTCATGGACTTGACATAAACACATTCATATCAAAATGACCCAAACCATATCAAGAGCCAAAAGTTCAAAGGGCTACTATGGGTTCTAGTCACAAACCATTTACCGCTAAAGTCAACATTCCACAACTAAATTCATCAATAATCTTCAAAGCACTAAATCTCGTTTCCACTTCCGGGACAACCCATAAAAAGGGTAAACAATTAAAAGGTAAGCCAAAGCTTAGTGAATACCATTGCATACGCTTATACACACAAAGGAGGGCAAAAACACACAAAGGACTATCACATGTAGCCAATGGTACATTCATACCATCACTTGCATACTCACCTTTGTGCTAACAACACATACATGGATCCATATACGCTAAACAATAATCTCAGGAGGTTCTTAAGCCTCAAAGGTTCTTAGGCCTAATCTCAATTCAACTATGGGGTTCTTAGGCCCCGGCCTCAAATTAGGCCCTAACGCCAAATCGATTACCACACACGGAATCCACCATCATATGGTAATCGACCCAACGTACATATAATCGTATGCAAGGATACTCACCTCCTTAGCGACAACCAAATCCATGATGACCATCTGACAATCATATTGCTTTCTACCTAGCAATAATTCACAATTCACATATATAAGGTCATCAAGCTAAATTACCTCATACACAAGGCTAACAAGCCATACATTATAATCTTTTCTAGCATCTCAATGCCCAACACTATTTTTACATAATTCACATTTTCATCATTCTCTAAAGTTGGCTTCTTTCAAAATCTCAACTTTACTTCACAACATCATGGCCATAACTCACTTTTAATACGAAAATCACCATTTCATTATCTCATCAATATGACCATACACATATTACTCAAAAATCATTATCTTCATCTTCTCATAATCACTTCTATATGGTCATACTACATTATTACTCATCATTTTCTTGTTGTGGCCATAAAAATCACTAAAATACTTTCATTAAAATATTCATGAATTCACCTATCAACATGTTTCATTATAAGTAAGAAATTAGAAAAGCATTACAACATAACCAACTCATTTCAAAATCCCCGATTTGTCAAATTTCATGAACCCTAGCTTGATTTTAAGTAAATAACTCATTTAAGAGAAACCCCCAATTCTTATCAATTCAAGAACCCTAAATTGAAATTAATCTAAATGGCTCATTTTATCAAAACCCCAAATTAATTACTTGCATGAACCTTAATTTAATTAATAATGAAGTGAAAATTATACCTTGGAGGAATAATCACAACAAGATGGAAATGTCACTTGCTTTTTTTTTTTTTTTTTCATTTTGTGTGCATCAACACACACCCTAAAATCTCCATTTGAAATTACTAGAATACTTGAAGTTATAATTATTACTCGAAGAATTCTTTGATTATGGAGGATGAATCACACTCAACTTTAAACCCAATTTAATTGCAAAGAAAATAAGAAGAAAGATTATTATTATTCTTGTTCAAGTTGAAAGGTTTCATGAATTAATTGGAAATAAACTTTGATTTGAGATGGAAAAAAGAAGAAGGTGCAATAAGAAGATAAAATAAGTTTAATGGAAAAATGACTCACCAAAATGGGAGGATGGCTGGCATCTCTTCCTTGATGCCACACCCCTTTCTAGTTTTTTTAGAGTATTTTATCTGCTATCCGCTAAATTTCCAACTAAATTAATCCCGTATCCAAAAATAAAATAGTTAGAAAATTATTTTAATGTTAAAACTACAATAATGGTTAATTTTCATTGGCTTAAAAGTTTTAGGATGTTACACTTTGAATGAATTTCATCCATCTTTTGATTTCAAATTATTGTTTATCATGGATTATTGAAAGAATCTCTTATGAACTTGTAATCTCGTTAATTAAAGGATAATTTAGTTATGTCAATTCCCCGGTTTTCGTTATCGTAAATCATCACAACCTAATTGATTAATTCTTAACATTCATTCAATCCAAGCTTATAACGAATCATGTCTATGTGATTTCCAACGAATACAAGTTAAGTTATACTTTTGAAAACATAATTTGAAGCATGAGAATGATCCCTTTTATTTAATTGAATTATTTTGTTAAGTTCCTAATCAATTTTAGTTGCTAATCAAAACAATCAATCAATTGGTTTTACATTTATGTCTAGATTAATTAACTTTGTAAATAGTTTAACACGATCTCTTGATTCTCTGAGGAAACGTTAGTCGACTTCCCATACTAGTTATAGGTATTTGGTTTATATTTTTGATCGCTCCAATGACATCGATCATCTCCTAGCATGAGGCAAATTATTATTTATATGATACTAGTCATAAGAGTTAGAATAGGTCGGTTAGTCGTTATAAAAAATGAGGCTCAAACATATTCATATATTCCAAGATACATATGATGGTGAGCCGTGTTCTAAAGTCGTATACTTCGTATTATATAGTAGCCGCTAACTTTACCTTTTGTTGGTTCTCTATATGTATTTTTCTACATTTTTATTAGCCCAAAATCTTTTTAAGTTCACCATTGTCGGGGATTAAATGCCGGTCTTTTCTAAAGCCATACCATCCGGATGAAGCTGAAATGGTCTTCTATATGTATTTTTTTTTAAAATTATACGAGTACTCTCTTGTAAAACGGTTACTAGATTTTCTACCAAAATAAAAACACAAATTTTTATAATAGCTTAATTTAAAGTTCGTGCAACTCAAACAACTAAAGTGAAATTCTTGTTTTCAAAGAGAAATCCTACATAACATGAAGGCTATATCTTGATATTAAAATCTTGATCGCTTGGCATAAATCCGCAAAAAATAGGTACCCATAATATGACGAGTTATCAAGATACCAAATGTTAACTCATCCTTGAATGTTGCCTTGTCAAGACTCTGTTGCGCATCATAGACATGCCTTCGGTTGTGCATCATATAACATCCATTGACTAATTTGATCGAGACAAACCGCACACTAAAGTTATCAAACGAAAACCTTACTAGGTTCAAACTTGGTTCAAATTATGAAACGAACCGGCTAGGTATACTAAACTCTGTTTGTCGTTCAATAAATTATCTTGTCTTATACCTAGTCTAGTCTTTGGATTGTGATTATTACAATTTACAATGACAAATAAATTCATTCATAATTAGAAACGAAAAATAAATTGGGTAGACAAATAGGACTTGGTCAAGTTTCTGTATTTGTGAATGTTTTTGTTTGATGGGGTAAAAGTAACAATGTGAAATGAAAGATCGTTTTCATATGGGGTCCAGCCTTTAGAGAAATGTAGGTTTCGCCCCGCTAACGAAACGCACACCAAAACCATACCATCAAGTACTACACCATTTTTTAACAGACATGTGACTTAAATTATACTCCACATTGACATTGCAGTAATATTAACTAGGATTATAAATCCTGGCTTTGCAATGTGATGCAAAATAGTTCATCGTGAAAATGTTCAGACTAAGAAATTAAACACCATGTAGATTTGTATGTTTGATCGTTATGTAGAGGTTTGAAGATATCCAAATTAACGGACGTTTTGATAACATTGATATGATAGACGCTAATAATGAAGAGACTAAAATCTTAATTTCGAATCATAAGGATACATATGATTTTTATAGACCCGGTAAAAATTCTACAACTAAAATCAAATTTAAAAGCTACAACAAAATCTAACAAACCACCGTTACAAGATTTGTTTTTGACTTATTTGTTCGTTGAAAATATTAAAATGAAGAAGTTAGCTAACAAGAGATATCATCGTATAGATAGTATTACTTTTATATTAAATCTCTATACAAGTATACATGGTGTTATCATAGGAAACGAATATGTGGTTATCATGTACATAAACTTAGGTATAGATCATCTCACATATCATTTTATTTACATTTGTGTAAAAAAAAATTCACACAGTCCTCATGAATTTTATAGTTTAATAAATTACATGTGAGAGGTTTTATACCCAAGATTAGGTACATGATAGCCACATATTCTTTCCCTCAACTTATGAACGCAACATGCTTCATTACGTTTGAATTTTGAATTTAAATATAATTTAGTTGATATATTTTCATTTTAACTAATTTCAAACTTGATATATTGTAATTATTTCGTCATGAAATTAACATGAAAAGTGATCTTCCATGATAGTACAAAAGAATTAATGACTACATGTTATTTCATGTTGTAAGGTATATAATGACCTTTTATGTTTGTTTAGCCTGAAAATATCGTAACTCTTGTACAAATTACTTCATATTAAAATCAACTAAATTAAGTTTTCCTTATTCTTATTTCCATCATATATGCATCTCAGTTTTTTTTTTTTTTTTTTTCATCGTATGTATAAGAAAAATCTTTCAGTTTAATAATTGCAAATTTTGCATGCTCCAAATTATTAGAAGACACCAAATGAGAAAAAAACAAGAAATGAATATCAAGTTCAGTCTCTTTTCCTAAAATATAGTCCAAATTTTAAAAGCCATAAAAGTAAAAAACCAAAAAGAAAAAGCAGAAAACGAATAACATATGAAAATTTTTAGTCTATATATCATTTAATGTTTGTTTAAGCAGAAATTTTAGTCATTAGACAATGTTATTATTTCTTAATTATAATCAATTATACCGGGTTAACATTATATTATCTAAAAATTGTGCTTTTTACTTATACACAATTTAACCTGAGATATCATATATGTGACCGGTTTCAAACATTTCCTTAGCTACTTCCAAAATTATATTTAGTGGGATTCAAAGTTTCAAACGTAAAACTTAATTGGTGATTACCTTCAACATTTACATACTTGACACGTATATGTATGAGTAACAGAACCAGGGTTTGACTTGTTCAAGAAGTGACTACTACTGTATAGGAAAAGAAATTGAGAAAAGCAATTGTAACAGTGTAGGAACAAGCGAGTACCCAGCAAACAAAACTTTCCCATCTACCCTCTTCGATCTATGTCGGAGGATCATCCACATGGCAATGGTATTACTACTTAATAAAATTTATAAAACAGTAACTAATATATATTATTGTATTGAAATTGTATAGTTATGAATTTCCTTTCATTTTTATAAGTATATTACATTTCAGTTTAAATGTCTATTTTGCTCTTGTACCAAATGAGTAGACACATTAGTCTATCTTCAATTAGGCCTCCCATGACATAATAATATCTATATTAATAGATTTGGGGTATCAAATATAAAGAAAAACCATCTTGTGGTTTTAATTTAAGACACTTTCAAAGAATGACAAAGATACTTTAAATTTGAGTGTTACAATCAGTAATTCAATATCATTTTATTAGTTAATTTTTTTATTATAATAAAATGGTCTCAATATAAGTGTCGGGGTTTATGACAACGAGCAAAAACCGACTACTAACAAAAACTTCAATAATATTTTATGCTCGAGACATAATTCAAATCAAATTATGAGAGTCTTACGGAGTTGGCAACAAGTGTCATATGTCACGATATATATATATATATATAGTGAAAGGATCGGACTCGACTTGATCAGAAGATATTTTTTTTTGTTCTGGTCATAAAATTCACTGTAAATTTATGGTTAGGAGCCGTAAACTTACGGCTTTTACAACTGACTGTAAACATTCAACCGTAAAATTATGATTTAAATTCTAACTAGCCTTAAATACCAACTGTAATTCGTTCCTAAATTTTTTTTTCTTTCCTATCCGAAAGCAACTCGAAAATACAAAGGGCCGTAAAATTATGGTCGGAACCATAAAATTACGGTCTCATCTGTACTTTTTCATTTTGACCCAAATTCAATATAAATCAATTCTATAGTTCAAAATTTTAAACTAAAACACCAAAATGAGTAAAATCATATATTACAACTATACGGACATATTCAAAACATTAACCATTCAAATTTGCATTAAAATGACCAAAAAGGTCGCATTATCCATTTTGTCATCAATTAAAGCTAATCAATGCTTTAAGATACAAACGACTATGACTTTAAACCAAGTTTTGCAGACTTGTACCATAAATTAGGGCCGCTGACCCGCGCTCGACCCGGAACTGACCCGCCCGAAGCCCTAACGGGCCGGGTCACGGGTCACATTTTTAGTGCATTCGCGGGTCATGGGTTGGCCAGGTCGGGTAAAGGCAAAAACCGAAAAATTGTGAAGGAAACCCGCGACCCGTCCGAACTTTCACGGGTCGGGTCACGGGTCACGTTTTCATGCTCTCACGGGTTGCGGGTCGGGCCAGGTTTCGACCCGTGTACATCCCTACCATAAATATACCAAGAGCCATGAGTGAGGTGAGATCAAAACAAAGTGAAATCGACTCGACTCGGTGAATGACTTGACTTTCCTCTAGACTCGTCCGAGTTGGTTTGAGTCGCGGTCCGACTCGCAACATAAAAATAACTTTTTTCCATTTTTTATTTTTTATTTGTAAAACATAACTATTTTTGTATGGTCTAAATATGATTTTATTTCAATAGTTATTTTATTTTATTTTTAACTTATTTACAAATTTACAATAGTAACAATATTATCATTTTGTGGACTCCCCAATCAACCAAAAATTAGTGTGTATAAATATAAAGAAAGGACAAGCGTGACACCCGCTCTGATACTATCACTTCCTTTTCCTTTCTGTTTTTTCTGAAATCTCTCTCTCTCACTCTCATTGATACATACAAAAGACCCCCTATATACCTATACGTATAGTGATGAGTGATGTAGTAGACAGATTTTGTATAGAAGAATTCAAACACCAATGGATGATTGTTTGATGGTTATTGTGATCAATAACTTCAACACTCTTCCAACTTCACTCTTTTTTTCCTTTATGTAAATCATCAACTATTTTCACCAAAAACCAAAATGGCCATTTTATCACCATATTCATCTTCTTTCTTGAACACACTCTTTTGCAATGAAGAACAAGATCATTATGATCAAGATGAAAATGAAGAAGAATTTACACAAACCACCCTGGTAGATTCTTCTAGTGTCCATTTCCCACCCCTCGACCAACAAGATTTGTTTTGGGAACATGAAGAACTTGTGTCTCTCTTTACTAAAGAAAAAGAGCAGCATGGCCCTTCTACTTTCACTTTTGACAAAACAGACCCCTCTTGTTTCCTTGCTAGAAAAGTGGCTGTTGATTGGATCCTTAAGGTTAAAGCTCATTTTGGATTCACACCCCTTACAGCCATTTTAGCCATCAATTATCTTGATAGGTTTATTTCTAGTCTCCATTTTCAACAAGATAAGCCATGGATGATCCAACTTGTTGCTGTTAGTTGTCTCTCTTTGGCTGCTAAAGTTGAAGAAACTCAAGTGCCACTCCTCCTAGATCTTCAAGTATGACCCTGGATTAAATATATATTGTTCAAAAAAAAAAAAAATTATATCTTCACTTGTTTTACAAAATCTTGGAATTTACTGATCTGGGTTTTCAAGATCTTGGAATTACTGAACTGGGTTTTTAAGATCTTAGTTTGTATTGAAATGGGTTATCAAAATTTTATCTGTTTATCTGTTTATGGTAGGTTGAGGACACAAAGTATTTATTTGAGGCCAAAAACATACAAAAAATGGAGCTTTTGGTGATGTCAACACTAAAATGGAGGATGAATCCAGTTACACCAATATCATTTCTTGATCACATTGTGAGAAGGCTTGGATTATCTAATCATTTTCATTGGAATTTCTTCAAGAAATGTGAAGCTCTCATACTTTGTTTAGTCTCAGGTAATAATTTCAATGGTCAACCCAAATCTCTGACTTTTAAGAAAAATCTAACTAGCGTTTTTTTTTTTTTTTTTTAATATTATTATTACTCGTATTATTAATTCTAATTATGTTTCCATTTTGGTGTTGTTTTGTTTTTAAGATTCAAGATTCATGTGCTATAAACCATCTCTATTGGCCACAGCTGCAATGCTGTGTGTTGTAGATGAGATTGATCCTCCAAATTCCATTGACTACAAAAGTCAACTTCTTGATCTTCTTGAAACCACTAAGGTTTGTCTCTATTTGTCCTATCCTCTATCCATCATATTGTTTCAATTCTTTGTGCATGTTTTGGTTACAACTTTCAATGCCTATTGTACAATTTGGAGACAATATATGTTAGGAATGTACTTTGCTTGAAAAAGTCACAGTAGCACCCTGCTTACTTTGTGTTTGTTACACCTATCATGCTTTTAACATAGCTTTTTTTCTTTTCTGAAATGGCATTAAAACATGTACTATCTGCATGCACTGATGTACTCCATTGTATTTTACTTGAAATTTGATGTACATTTCTTGTGATAACTACTTTTGTTTTTTTCCTTATATTTTGGTCAAAAGATGTTGCATACTTGCATTTGACACAATTTTAGATAATAGTAGATCACAACTTCATAATCCACCTCAAAAGATGGGCGTAATGCTTAACGATGTTAGAAAATTTTATAACATGCCTCGAGTTTGAATCATGTCACATTATAATTTTACAGGTAGCTAGAAAAGCATTTGAAAAAATCGCGGAATAACCTTAGTAGACGCATAAGTTAAAAAAAAAAAAAAACTTGATCCCACGAGCTATGTAACGTTGAACTTAATGTATAACTATATACGTATGCAGGAGAACGTAAACGAGTGTTACAAGCTAGTTAAGGACCTATTGTATGAAAACCACAACAAGCGAAGGCATGATGAGAACGAGCCAACAACATATCCACCTAGCCCAGCCGGCGTGATTGATTTCACATGTGATGAAAGTTCAAACGACTCATGGGAATTTGACTCGTACAATTTCCACGAACCTTCGTTCAAGAAAACAAGAATCGATCATCATCCATTCGGGTTTGGTTCACTTGTAAGCTTTGAACCATTTATGAACCATTATCCATAGTAGTGTTTATGAAGGGTGGGTGTACCTGCATTCACGTTTATTATAATAGACCAGTCCACTACTAAATATTAACGACCTGTAATAATATAGATCAAAAATGACCCAAGAGCCAAAGTGTCCGATATATGATGGTGAGATATTGTAGTTGGTCAATGTCTCTATTGTTTTAGGTCGTTTTTAATGTGACATAAATTAATTCCCGTAATGTCATGTCTTTTTCAAGTAATATATATATATATATATATATATATATATATGAACATATAATATATATATTTAATTCAATGATATTTGGAAATTAAATATATGGCATTCATATTTGTAGCATAACATAATAGTAGTTCCAATGATAAATATATATTGTGTTGTGCATATATAGTTCTCATAATTGTAGTAGTGTAACGTATGGTCCACTACTTTATATATCCATATAGCTGTCATGCATTGACCACCATGCATGCATTTTAAATTATTTGATGCCAAGGATAAAGAAAACTTATTACTTTTTTATCTGCATTTGTTTTGACACGCATTTGATAAAATACTTCGATTGGTTGCCACTGCTTTTGGATGATACCAAAAGGTTGAAGGAACAAAATCTTACATAGAGATTGTATTTTTGTGCTTAACAATTATGGAAAACGTTAAATGAAGTCCTTATAACTTCACTTAACATGCATAAAAATGTTGTACAATTCTATATTAAATATCGGTCCTTAATGTTTATGGTAAGTGTACAACTAACTAATGCATAAAAGTATACACTTACCATAAACATCAGATCATGGAGCCGACATTTAATATAGAATTGTATAACATTTTTATACACGTTAAGTGAAGCCCTAAGGGCTTTATTTAGCATTTTTCCATAATTTTTTAGCACAAAAATACAATCTCTATGTAAGATTAGTCGATGACTCAGAGATGATGAGTTAGTATTTACTTATGAGGATGGGGATTCAAATTTTGATTGAGCCTCTATATATAAGATTTTCTTTGAAATGGAGTTACATGATGAGCTTGAATTATCTAATGTTATCTGCATATATTCGTAGGCATATGATTCCCTTTCGTCATTGGTTACTCCGAGTAAGCTAATTTTATTCATTGACTGTTAAAAAAAAATGCTAACTCCTTTATCAGCTACCACAAACTAGATCGATTAATTCATGTTTGTGATGGTAAAGTAGTTTTCTATGTTAAATTCATAAAGTGTGCATAAAAAACTTGTGTTATTTTTAATATTATATATGCAACTTTTTAGAAGATTACCGCACCAAAAATTGTTTATTTTCAATAAAATCACATTAAATTATTATGAAATATTTCACCAAAATTGGTGTAATATTAAATATTATACTGAATAAAGTTTGTTAATGATACCTTTTTACATAATAACTTTTTAGCTATGTTTTGGCCGTTTAGTGTCTAGAATAGCTATACAACTTCTAAATGTTTAGTAATTGAATTTTCAGAACATTGTTATCAGATTAAAACTTTTTCATTGTACATTTTTTTTTATATTAACACTGCTAAAAACCAATTCGATATAATTTGTTCTTTTCATACAAGAAGTTTGTTTAAAGTTGGGTGTATACGTTAAAAATGTGCTAAGTGATTAGGCTTAAATATCGCCACCAATTTAATTTGAGTTTTTGTATCTTATGATAAAGTTCAGAATTCAATCTTTAATACGGATTGGTTCATAGTTTATTTATTTTTCAAATGGTGAATTTTGCTTGAAATTTTGTGTCGTGATTTGACAGTGTGAGATCTAGCATACATTGTCTTAACGGGTTCGTGCTAGAGAGTTTCTCAAAGTAGAATTGTCTATTTTAAATACTCAATGGGGGAAAACCCCCTACTAATCCACCCGAAAACACGACAGTTAATAGAGGTAAACCTTGCTACTCAGACTTAAACCTTAGTATACCCATGTCAAGCCCTCATAAAATGACTATTTGTATCTCAAAGTTAATTGAATAAGGATTCGAACTCGATACCTTTAACTCACAAGAAAACTCCAAACCAATACATCAACTCATCATTGATGATTGGTTCATAATTATTTGATATAGCTTAAGATTGGAATATATTTAATGCTAGAAAGAAAAAATAAAAGAGTATGGTGATGGGTTAAAAAAATATAAAAAATTTGAAAAATAAAACAAGACACAATTATCAATAAAATCATTTGGTTAATATTTTAAAGAGCGTGGATCATCTGCTCACAACAAAATATCTATTTTACGTTATTAAAATATGCTTTCGAAATACAAGTTTAGATAAACTATTAAATATGTCCCGTATCAATATGCGGTTATTTACCACACATTTGAGATAATATTATTTATCAAAAAATCTTTATAAATTCAAATTAAGTTTTGTTTATGTTATATCATACTCGTACTACTTTTAGATAATTACGTTAGTTTTATGTTTTTAATTGATAAATTTTATTTATTTTTTATATAAATTTAACCATTTTGAAAATAATTATTTAAATATTTTATATTTTTAAAATAAATAAAAACAAATATAAATATTTATTAATCATTTCAAATTATAAATATTTTATTACATTTTCTAATAAGTTAGTTAAGCCTTACAATAAAAATAATATAAAATATAATATTGATATACTATATAGTATTCATTTAAAATTTTAACTTTTATGTATACTAGCTAAGTACCCCGCGTATTACGCGGGCAAACCAAAGAAATAATTATTGAGGACAATTATATAATGTAAAATTTACTTAAAATTATATAATGAAAATATATTTAACATTCAACCCATTGATATATAACACAAAATTTAATAAAATTCAAGAAAAACTTCAAGATATTGTACAAAATGTGATTTTTTTTATAAACACATATACAGTCTATATTAGAATTAAAATGTGTAAGACCTTTCATATTCATTTATAATACTCTATGAACATTTAAGTTATAACCATTACCACACAAAAATCTTTAAAACTAAAGATATTTTCTAATATGGGAATTAAAAATTAAAGTTTAGTTATTTATAAATAAATCAATTAAATAAAAAAAGAAAGTATTATTATATAAATGTCTAATAGAGTAATAGTGCCACAAAATCTTTAAAAGTAATGATATTTCCTAATATAGAATTATCAAATTCTATTTATTTATATTGATGTCATAAATCAATTAAATAAAAAAAGAAATAATTAATATGTGAATGTCTAATGATGCCAAGTAGATTTTTTTCTAATAAATATGATGTCATCACAATTTCCTTTTATTTATATAATAGATTTTGTTATTTGATAGATATTATGCAATAAAGTATTAACTATTTTTGACATTGTGTTAAAGTATAAATTGATGATGGAAAACAAAAACGTAAGTTAATCTAGACGTGTTGATTTTATTAATTTGAAAAATCGAAAAATGTGAAGATCAATATCTATTAGGCCAGTTATCTTTTAGTTTATACTAGATTTTGACCTGCGCTAAATACACGGATTGTTTATAATATATTAAAGATAAAATTAAATATATGTAATAAAAAATTTGGATTAGAGTATATTTGTACCATGTCGCCAACCGAGCAATTCAATTAAGTGAAATAGTTGAGAAATAAGAAAAATATAATGATCGATTTAATTCACCATATATCATGCAGTTGCTCTAAAAAGGAACATTAAAAAGGGTCCCCAAACACCACTATAAATATTAAGATTTTAATTTAAATATTTGTTGAAAAGTAAAACTATAAAAGTATATAATAACGATGTCTCAAGATATTCTGGCAAACTTAAAAGGACAGGTGGAGCAAAAGGGCTTTTAAACGTGTCACACGAAATCAATTTCGGTGGGAAAATAATTGAACATTACACGGAGGTTTTTTGTTTGAAAAAAAAAAGTAAAGTAACTCTCAATGCCGTCTTCTACGGATTTTGGGTCTCAATACCGTCTTCGACGGTATATGGTGGAGGTTAATATGTAGACAGCCTTACCCCTACCAAAGGTAGAGAGGCTGCTTCTAGGTTCTACCATAAATAGAAAAGGATCTCCAGCCTTACTGAAGGCACGGAGGTTTTTTGTTTCTTTTTGTTTTTTAGTCCTAAGTACTTTTTTTGTTCATGTGGTTTTTCGAATAAACAATTTACATATTCGCCGTTAATTTTTGGCTAAAATCGTCCTTATGGTTTACATTTCGTCCTTGAATCTGTTAACCCCCCCCCCCCTCACCTGCCTTGCACGTGAGGGGCATATATGTCTTTTCACTCATTTGTCCTTATGGTTAAGTGCAAAATTCGTCCTTATGGTTTGTCGTTTTTGTATTTTTCATCATGTATTCAATAAACCTCCAAACAAAAATTTAATCAAAAACCAATACAAACTCAAATCAAAAACCTATATATACACATACATATGAGGATCTAATTTAATAATGGCCAGTACAACTAATTTAATTTATTTTATTTTTTTAAAAAATGTTATAAAACTTATTATAATTTAATGAAAATAGTCAAAATATAATTACAACTCACTAAAAAAACCCAAATAGGTACTTTATAACAAAATACAAGAAAGTTCACAAATTACAAAAAATAACATTAAATTATTATAAAAATAATTTTTAAAAAAATTCAAAAAATAAAAAATGTGAATATCGGAACGGTAATACCGAAAATATCAAAAACAGTTGTACCGAGGTACCCTCCGATACCGGTATTGCGGATAATACTGCCGGTATTTAAAACATTGTATGTACGTGTTTGCATTTGAAAGTGATTGAGCAGATATCAAATGTAGGTATATAGGTTTTTGTTTTGTTTGGATTAAATTGGTACCGGTAATTTTTGTTTGTTTCGTCTTTTTTTCAAAAAAATTTTTTCCTGAATTTGTTAACGACGAGGATGAAAAATGCAAAAACGATAAACCACATGGACGATTTTTGCACTTAACTCTATGAAAAGACGAAAATACCCCTCACGTGACTTGTATTTGAGGAGGGTGTTAACGGCAAAGTTATAACGGTAGGGACGAAATGCAATCCACATAGACGATTTTAGCCAAAAGTTAACGGCAATGATGTAAAATGTTTATTCGAAACCACAGGGATGAAAAAGTACTTTGGCCTTTTTTTATAGGAAAAATACATAAAAAGGTAACATTTTTACATGAAATTCCTAATATAGGTAACCTATTTAGTTTTCATATATTAAAAGGATCTCATTTTCAAAAATTTCTCAACAAAGGTAATATCGTTAATTTTTAACGTCAGGCATTCGTCAAATGTCAGTTGCGCTTGCCACGTCATTAATAAAGCTAACGTTGACCTTCATCAGTATATGTGAATCCATAATTCCATATCCATATATCATACTCGTAGTTCATAGTTATATATTTACCTGGAAACAACAGTATCAATCTGCGATAATACAAAATCAATATAATACACACTGAATCAATGATACGCATCAAACATTACATATCATATTTTAAAATCATCCTTTGATTTTCATTAATTTAATAGTATTGCCTCTAAACTTGAATCCCGATTTTCTAAACGATTTTCCAAACGACAAAGCTTCATATCACATTTCAAAATCATCCTAAATCTTCAACTGGACATCTTACCACCACCCCCCCTCATGACCAGCCATTGGTCAACATCCATCCCAAACGAAAATATCAAGATCTCGACACAAATTAATACATTATCAAAACTGCATCTACAAAACTGCATCCGGCGACTTCCCCGATATGGCAAGGTATCTAGAATGTAGCAAAATGATGGTGTGTGTCAAATAGAAAATAACAAATCGCAAATGGGTCTTGGTACGTTGGTTCTCTACCATTATCAGATGAAAATAAAAACATTAATAAGATGTGAGCTCTAATATCCAAAATAAAAATATTGGATGTTTGTGCCTTTCCCAGCCTATCGAATAGAATATTTGATAAATGATGAAAGATAGTCTCGACTCTTGTATTTAGCGCGTTTGGAGACAATTGATATTATGGTTTGTGTTTGATCTATTTGTGTGTATGGATCTTGGTTCATGTTTTTTATTTTATCAATCTACATATATATGTGTGTGTGGACATGGATATGGAATTCTCGATTGACATATATATAAAAACATGTATTCAGACCACGACAGTTTTTTTAACGACGTGGCAAGACAAGAAGGCATTTAACGGAAGTTAAAGTTAAAAACTAACGATATTACCTTTTTTGAGAAATTTTTATAAATGTAATCATTTTAATAGATGAAAACTAAATAGGTTACCTAAATTATGAATTTTGTATAAAAAAGTTACCTTATTATGGATTTTTCCCTAAAAAAACACTATACGGAGTATTTAACCAATCATTTAAATTTAAACTTGAAATAATTTGAGATCTTAAGTTTTTGTGTTGAAAACTGTGAGCAAAATCGGTCACTAAGAGCCGGGAATTTTATATAATAAACTAGTTTTCAGTCCCGTGCGATAGACAATAGTCTTAAAATAGGGTAGAGATCCAGAGAAAAAGTTCTTATAAGAGAAGGGAGAGAAGGTTCGTTTTTGTTTTTTTTTTAGCTTGTTTTTTTTTTATTTGTTTTGATTTTTTCACTTTTTTTATTCTTTTTTTTAAATTAACTCAGTCCATAAAAAAAATTTTAAAAAAAAATCTAACTCGAGTTAGTGACTTATACATGTAAGTGTACGGTATGGGTTTTACCTTTAAGGATATTAATAGAGGGTAGCTGGTGAGGGTGATTTACCCAACGGGTTTCGCCCTTAGCTATCATGGCTCCGTCATAAATTGAGAGTCTTTGCCTATAGCTTACAGGCTACGCCCTTTGAAAAAAAAAAATTTTTAAATGGAATTAGTTAATTAAATAGAGAATGAAAAAAGTGAAAAAAAAAATGTTCAAAAAAACAAGCTAAAAAAAATCAAAAACGAACTTTCTCTCCTTTCTCTCCTTAAGGTACCTTCTCATTTGATCTCTATTATCTTAAAATATATACTAGCACGTTACCCGCGCAATGCGGCGTTGGTCGTGATGGCGACGATGTGATGGTAGGGTCGACTTTTGGTGGTAGATTAAGCGTCGATTGGTGTAGATTTTTGATATAAAGGGTTAATGGAGATATTTTCAAAGATAAAATATTGATAGTGTAATTTAATCATTAATGTTAAAAAGTTAAGCGTAAGTGAAAATATTAAATATTTTAAGGGTGGTAGATGAAAATATTACATGGAAAAGTATCTTAGACATTTCTCCCCATGTAACTTTCAGCATGGGAGGTATTTTCTTTAACAAGTAGTATAGATGTATCAAAGGTAGATATCAAAATAATAAATAACAAAACAGGTGAAAAACAACAAAACATGAACAAAACAAATTTAAAAGAATAAACCTTTTTTTAGTAGAAGAAGAAGTTATAATTTACAATTGACAGCAAACTAAATTAAAACAAATGAAAAATAACAATAATATAGCAATTCAATATATCAAATAGTAAGCAAACACGAACAAAATAACAAAATTAAAATTAAAGTGATATAAAAAATTGTATACTTTTTTTTTGTTGAGAAGTTTATCGAACTTGATTTGTTTATTAAAGTTAAGAAGGAGAGGTATAATATGAATGAAAATGATTTATAAAAATTTAGGTTGTATATATAATAATTTATTATGAGAGTTTTAAGGAAATTATATATATACCTTTAAACTTTAAAAAGATTTGTTTTGATAGGAAAAAAGGAGAGAGGTCTATAGTTTTTAAGAGAAAGTTTTAGGCTTAGAAAAAGTTTTAAGGGGTGCCAAGTGTACCCTAACTTCCTCTTTTAGTTATATTATAAATAGATTTCTTCAAGAAAAAAATTAAAGTTAAATATATAAAAAATAATGTCCTTAAATCCAAATTTACTTAATAAATTGAAAAAGTAAATAAAAAGTAGATAATTTAACTACAATTTTTATCCATCTATAATAATCTTTGCGGGATATAGCCATTGTCGTACATATATAATAAAGATATATATTAATTTTAAATGGTTAATTTCATTGTAAATTTATCACTATCAAAATAAAATATAAAGTATTTATAGATTAGCTAATAATTTCTTTCTTCTATTAAGTGATATGTTTTCAACTTTAACAGTATTTTTCTGTTTTTTACCCATTAATATATACTAGATAGATATTTGCGCGATAGGGCGACGATGGCGGCAGTGGCGGTGATAATGTGCAGCGGTGGTGGTGGCGTGGTAGTTAATGTAAATTAATTGATGTAAGATGAGTTAATATGGTTATTTAAGGGTTGGAGGATCTATGTTATAAGTTATTTCATTAAGGGTATTATAGGTATATAGGTGAAGATATTTAAATTAGTGAATAATGAAGAGGGATAATATGGTCATTTCAAAGTCTTAATTACTTAAAAAAAAGACAATTTGTTTTATATAGTAGTATAGATATAGATAAGAGGGATTAATATGGTTATTTAAAGGTTGGAGTATCTATGTTGTAAGTTATTTCATTAAGGGTATTAGACTATCTCCAATGAGGATGTTTTTGGGAGCCCTTGGGTGCCCTTGGATATCCTTTGCGGTTAAAGCTTGTTCAAAACTAAAGATTTTTTTATGCATGCCTTACCCAAGGGCATGCCCTTAGGTGCCCTTACTTATATTTTTTTTTGTTTTTAGTGGAGTTAAAGGATATGTAAGTATATATAAGGATTTTTGTATGGTTGGAGATAAATTTATAGGATTTTAAGGATTTATAAGGATGTGTAAGGATGTGATGTGGCAGCTCAAGGACGCCTAAGGGCGTCCTACATTTGTAGGAGTGAATTATTAGGGGTTTTCGATAGTCCCGAGTTTCATTTCAAATATGCATGATTCGAGATCCACATACTGTCCAGTTAGATATAACTATGATGCCTTGAATGCAAACTACTAACTATTAAATTTTAACTCGCTCTTCAAAAGAATAAAAAATATCTATATATACAAGTGTATAATATGCGTGATGGTAAATGATTTTTTCCATAATATTTAGATTATAATATACATAAAGTTCTTTGATTTCATTAACTATATGTGTTGAAAAGTGATGGTGGCTGAGAGCGAGCTTCGATAGCTGTTGGTTTTAGATTGTCCAACGCACGAGTATATAAAAGCTATGATGCACCGAAAACAGGTAGGCGTAATCATTTCGGAAACTCCATGGGAACAGAAACTCGTAGGTAACTTGTACGAAACTCGTATGAAACGTTTCCTTGAAGTTTCCGTGTATACCGAAACGGTTTCCTTTAAGTTTCCGTATATAACGAAACGTTTCTGTGAAACTTCCATACCGTATCTAATTAATATTAAAGTTTCAATGAGCTTTTTCTATTCTAAAAACGACTGTCATCTTGCGACCATGCATACCCCCAAACACAAACCAACTACATTATACAATTGAGATCACCATCAGACTTTTTCAATTCCAAAATTGATTAATAAAAATTTAATCCGTGATCATTGGTCACAATCAAGCATATGTTATAAATTATACATATATAATTATACGTAATCTCTCAAGTTTCAACTCTCTCTATATAAAATCAGTATATTTTAATTTTTTTTATTGCCGTATCTTTGTCGTACTCGTATCATAATTTTGTTAGTTTTGCCGTTCCCCATTCCCATATCGTTCCTGTTCCCTTTTGCTGTATCCGTTTCGGTGCTACATAGTATAAAAGTGTGTTTAATATTATCGCTTACTATTTAGAAAAAACTAGGTATGTAAATTAATATAGAAATAATAATATCAACATAAATCAATATAGAAATAACTTGACAATCTACCGATAAACTAAAAGAGGATTGAGATATTCTTGAAACTACACGTGACGTAATCCTTGATTAACACGTGTCTTTTTAATTTATTTATTTTATTAAATTAGTTTTTTTAAACTGTATATAATTTCTGTTTTTTTATTAGACTTAGAATTAAACTCTTAATACAAAAAATATTATAATGTTATTTGATGGATCGTTTTCTCATTAATAAATTGTTTTTTTTTTTTCAATTTTTCAACTCCTATTACTTAAATATTATTTATAATAAGTTATTAATATGAAGACTTAAAAGTTTGAGTTTACGATCCGAAATCACAAGGCTATTTTCCATCATCCACTATGCTTATAAGTTCCGATTTTGATGTAAATCTAAATATTTAAGGTAAATCCAAAACTTTAACTAAACATATATTATATTTGTCATTACTGTTTGTAATAATTTAGTTTCGATCATCGGTTTACTTTAATTACAATTTATTTCATACTGACGAATCATGTATGAGACATATTAGAATTTCTTTATGATACAATATATATAACTATCGTACATCGTATAGATATTAGGTTTAGTAACAAAATCAACATAAAATAGCATTGCGGTTTTTGTAATTATTGCAACATTGCTATTTCGAATATCATTGCAAATTCTAAAATCGCGTTAAGATTTTCAAAATAAAAACTTCAACTCATTAAAAAACAAACACTACTTCAATGCAATTTCGAAAATTGCAACGTAATTTTTGAAACTGAATTATTACAATTTCGGTTTCATGTCACAATTTTGTTGGTTAGTTTTGCCCGACTATTTCTTTTTTATATGAACAATTAAGGAGGTATTAGATATTTATGTTTCTCTTAAGGTTGTGAAATTCTCACCAATGATAAAAGGTCTAAATATATATTATCGTAACCGAGTCTGTACTAGAAACCCCTTTGCATAATAGATTTTCAAACCATCTGACGAGAAATCCCTATCACCCAAAATTCACTCAGGGTCACCATAGGTGAAAATTATATACCCCTCAAAAAAAAAAAAATTTGGTCTATTATTCCTAGTTTTTCAATTTTTTTTGATAACTTTTCCCAAAACAAGATCATATATAATAACATCAAAAGCTGAATAACAAGTGACCTTCTAGGATTTGTGGGTAATTTACAACTTTCCAAAATAAAAAATAAAAGAAGTGGGATAACAAAGGGAAATTATAGAATAATACGTGCATTGACAGATTTATATCAAAATTTAGCAATCTATAACAGATGTAAATATTATATTGCATAATATATAACCGTATAAATTATGCATTGGGATGACTAAAACGTGTTGTAGATTTATCACTACTGATTACAAAAAAAATGGTTGAGTATTATAAAACAAGTATTAAAGTAAACCAAATAGGACACTATATTGACTTTTAGATCAAAATTGGTACACGAAGATTCACAAATAGGACACGATGATTTTCATGATTCACTATGATATTCAATGAACAAAAACATACGAGTATTATTTTATTTGTTATACTTAATAATTGTTTTATTTTAGCTAAACCTATAAAAAAGTTATTAAAACGTATACTGGAAAGGTTTATCATTTCTTTTATTAAGCCAAACACATCCTATGAGAGGAGATCGATGTAGAGGAAAAGGTGTTTGACAAATGGCAATATAGTGACAAAGAAATTATATTAAAATGAAGCGTTGGTCCAACGTTTTGTTTTTATGTTTCCAAGTCAAGTATATCGATATTAATCATTTTATAGGTTTTTCTGAATTTAAATCGGAAACAGCTATCCTCCAAAAGACCAAAACACTGTAAATTATTTTTTCTGTCTCAAATAATAAAAAGAAAATCATAAAGAGGCATGATATGCCCCCACATCAATAATTGTAAAATTATGTGATTTTATGTCTGTGATTTCAATAAATTCCTTTTGACTTGGTCATTGCTTCACCAAATTGTTACATTAAAATTGTTACCAACTATTTATGAACCTATGTTTGTTCAGAGTTCATTATTATAATTTTGTAAACAAGTGTATGTTATAACTTATAAGTATCGGTATTGGGTTCTTCTCATTACATATGTTAATTTAGGGTTGTTCAAAACTATCTGTATTCGAATCCGTTATCTGAATATCCGATCCGATTTTATCCGAAAAATTGGATATCCGAAATTTCGGATATCCTTCTAGATATCCGAAGTTCGGATATCCGATATTTTGGATTTGGATTTGCATTCGGATAGTGATTTTCGAAAATTTCGGATATCCGAAATATCCTAAAACCTTATTTTTCAGTAAAATTCAATATTTTATTATTTAATATCCAAAAATATCCGATCATATCTGAAAATATCCGATCATATCTGAAAATATCCGAAACTATCCGATAGATTTATAGTCAATATCCGAAAATATCCGAAAAATTTATATATTTTTTAAAATTCGGATATTTTGGATAGTTCAAAAATCCGATTTCGAATATCCAAAATTTCACATATATGTTAGGATATATATATTTGCACAATTGCACGCAATTAAAAGCATAGCTTGTTGCTCGTTTATTTATTTTTTAACAATGTAAGATGTTATTAAAGTACATGAATGTATTACTATTTGATTTTAGTTTTTATCAATGAGGAAAATAAAATTTTCTATTGAATAATAATATCTCCTGTCGTTATTGAAAAACCAATATTACCACCGATCTTTTTGCATAACTTCTTGTCCTAGCGTACCCTTATATGAAGACGGGCATGCTTGGTTTCGTTAACGTGTATTGGTATGTCTAACAACAACTTATGAAAGTACCAACATATTGATAACTCAAAGTAGGTCAAAGGTCACCAATGGTATGATGCATGGTATAGTAAGACCAATGAAATATAATGTGTATATGACATCACACTAGTGTTTAACTATGCTATTGCAATTTATCTAGTAACCAAAACATTTTAGGTATTACTTATTAGAATGCATAAAAAACAAGCTAGTTGTTTTTTAAAATGGGTTAATTGAATTAAATTTGACTTAATGTACTTTGATAAAACACTAGTTAATTATTTCCATAAGTTTTGAACATATGAAGAAATACATTTTAATTAATTGATTATCAATTCTTGAGCTTTAGCTTAATGATTGCAAGACCATCTCCCTTTATAAAAGAAATTAAGTCCATTTATGAAGGTTTGACTTAAGTATATCTAGGTTCAAATCTAAGGGGCAGAGTCTATCCCTATTAATTGTTGTGTCTTTGAGCGGATTAATAGGGGATTTTCCCTACATCGGGTATTTGAAATAAACATTTATACTTCGAATGAGCTATCTAGCGCGGACCCGATTAAGAGAATCGTGACACAAAATTTCTAACGAAATTCACTTTTCAAAAATTAAAAATAAAAAATGATGATCATGACTTTACATTAATATCTAATAACATTTTAAAAGTCTAGATGGTGTAACGGTCAGTTAACTAGAAGATCTTAAAAGAGATATGAAATAAAAAAAAATGGGTAAATGGCCAGGACTAGTCCCGTTATATCATAATTGAATACTCATTGAATAATTTTGTATGACCCATATGTTTCTATACAATAAGTGGCGGCTCAAAGTTTTTAGTGGCCTTAAACGAGATCAGAATTTGGGTTCTAGTTCATTATTAAATTAAAAAAAAGTACCCTAACTTATGTTGTTAAATTACTAGTAAAAATGGTGTAAAGGTTGATGCATAAACCGATAAGAATGTTACTGCATTGAAAATTATGTAATGATACTTGTCTCCATGTTCAAACACTAAGCCTATTATATGCAGTATAAAAAAAAAATTGAGGTCTTAGATTTTTGGAGGTCTAAAACGATTGTTTGGTCCTTAATTACTATAGAGCCGACTATGGGTACAATGCCTTATGTCTCAATCCTAATCCTACATGATCTGGGCATTTTGAATGATCGAACCTACGTCTTTATAACTTCACATGTAGATCTAGCGTCTTTAAATTTGGAATTGACGTTGGGATGTTTAGGAAGAATCCGAAACGACCATAATTAAGATATGTTATGTTGTGTACATTTAAGCCAAAAAATTTGACTTATGTTTTGTATTTAAACATAGATCGCTCTCTATTTAGTTTTTTTATTTTAATACATCATCATTTTAAGTGCATCAAGATACAAAAATCTTATGGGTAGCACAACATTTCAAGAGATAAATAGTTGGACCAATAACACAAATAAGAGGTGATGATGCGATGTAACAATTTTGATGGGATTTGACCAGGTAATAAAGCTGTCATATGCATTTCATAATTTCGAAGGGATTTGTAAATCTGAAAGGTCAAAGGACAACCCCACAAATGTAGAACATATATTGCAAGGGCCCTCCCCTTCCTCAATAACAACCAACCCCTTAACTGGAATGACCGTCCCATACAAACATTTTACTTACACTGATACACACATATCATGTAACAAGTAAAATTTTTTTTTTTTTTTTTGAAGGACTAGTTGAAAAGACAACATTGAGTATATATATATATATATATATATTTACATAAATGTATCTTGTAATAATTGTTGTTTAGTATTATTTGATGTTTATCATGTCATGTTATAGTCTGATTATGTTAACAACATAATCATCATATGATTATCTCAAGAATCTCTTCTCTTATATAAATAAAACAAAATTGTATCTAGAATTTTTTTTTTTATGTGGCATGCTAACATTTTTTCTTAAGCTATTTTCTACAAATTTATAATGTCATAATTACTTTTTCTTTATTTTCAAAAAACTATTTTTCATATTAGGTTCTATGTTATCTCTTTTGTTAAATATTATTTTTGTAACCTTATTAATATGAAAAATAATCGATTGTATTCTAGCTCTTTATTTTTAATTCTATATCTACCATTGATTTATGGTAGTTAGTTTTTGTTTTTGTTTTTTTTTATCACCTAATCGATTTTATATATTAATGTTCATCTTTACAAATACATTGTTATCTCCATATCAAAAATTATAATGTATCGACAACAAATTACATACAACAACGGTACCCAATCCTGCCGGGATTGGGGAAGTTATAAATGTAGACAACCGTACACGGTTACACCTACATGAAGGTAGAGAGATTGCTTCCAGAAGAATCTCCGACCAAAAAGAGGCAAAAGATTGAGAGGGTAAAAAGTTTAGTGACCATACTGTCGGTTGAGTCAACTGACTACATTACAATTAAAAAAAGAACAGCAAATACTGCATAACACACTTTAACGTAAAATGGATAATACATAGTAAAAATGACATTTAAACCTATTAAACATCAACCAACTAATGTAATAAACATGTTCATGTGCACAACCAAGCAGAGATCCAACAATTACGAGCGATATGTGTATCCCTTAAATCCCCTCACAACAAGGCAAAGAAGCAAATATGGTTGAACCAGACACACATAGAACTCTCCAAAATTAAATACATATTTCTATATACTTTTTTGTTTTAACATTTATAATTATACGGCTCGGGTTGATTAGATAGTCTATATATTAATAAAATTTTTAAAAATATGTATACTCGTCATTCTAAAAATTTTGAGAAAAAAAATCCAATATACGAGAACCTAAATCTATCAAATTATAGAGTTAATCACTACACGTACATATACACATTAAAGTCGAATATGTTATAAAAACACTATGATTAATATATTTTTAATTGTCAAAGTATTACAAAGATAATTTTGTATTTTACCCTATAAATTATAAATTAAATTTATATATATAGTTGGTTATATTAACCGTTAATTACAGTACTTTATGAGAAGAACCTCACGTGCACGGGTTCCTTCCAAATTTATCTTTCCCTCCATTATGCAATACACAATTATTGTAGTGTGTTCCTATCCTATATGTGCTTTAATATAACACCATCAATTCCGAGGCTTAATTCGTTCAAAGGGATAATGAAGAGATTGATTTAAGATCACAGATTCTAAGCTCAAATCTGATTTAATGATTTTATTTGCGGGAGAGCTTTTGGGTGAAAGGGTTTCCTCACTTCTGATTTTGGTAAGCTTTGATTACCTAACGCTGTCTGCTGAGACGAGCCAGAAATCTTTTTACGACGGGACAATTTTAAAAGTTGTTTATCATATTTATTAGAGTCGTGTAAAAAATTGGGTCCTAATAGAAAATGGATCCTCAAAAGAATTTCGTTCCCACATCGGGTGTAACACTCATATTTTATAAGTACGAGTTTTTTTTAATTAAATAAAGACTAAACGTGTCGGACAAAGACTTATTAAATGAAAACGTATTCAATTGTATTTTATTAAATGAAAACGTATTCAATTATAATTAGTTGTTTGTGATAAAATATATAACAGTTTGAAACAAAATAATTTTAACTTTGCTCACATAGTCGTCTATCTCTTGATACAACACATCACCCATCCAAACCGTTGACCCGCACCCGACCCGAAACCGGTCCGAACCGATCCGCCCGAAGCCCCAACGGGCCGGGTCACGGGTCACGCGGGTCGGGTGAAGGCAAAAACCGAAAAAAAGTGAAGGAAACCCGTGAACCGCCCGACCCCGACCCGTAACTTCACGGGCCGGGTCACGGTTCCAATTTTCATGCATTCGCGGGTCGCGGGTCGGGCCGGTTTTTTGCGGGTCGGACCGGGTCGGGTCATTTGCACATCCCTACTTTCGCACTTCAAGCTTGGCAATTCCAAGTTCAAAGACGAAGCGCTTTGATCATGGTTTCCGGTAAACTTAGCGACAAAACAATCGGCCGCAAACAAATCGGAACTCTTGAACTTGTTATCCCCTCCCATGACCAGCATTAGCACCCCCATTTTAACTTTGCTCACATAGTCGCTCTTGTAAGTCTGTCCCAAAACCCCGTCCACTTCGTTACTCAAAGAGAAAAACTTGAACTTAAGATCAAGATGAGCAAAGCAATCGTCGTCTGTTATTTCATAATTGTGAGTTCTTGATTCTTCTTTTGTTATTGGAACCACTTTGGCTGTAATCTTGAAGAGGTTTTCAACTTCAACTACGATAATATTGTTGGTGTCACGAATCCTAGTGATTGAAGTAGTAGAAGATTTCCATTTGGCGCCTTCGGTTTCAGGGAGAAGGATGCTTTCCCCGTTGAATGCAATGGATACACGGTCAATAGAGTCGTCCCAAGTGGAAGTCTTTTGAGCACTCATTTGTAGTTTGTTGTTACCGAAGAGAACCCCAACGGACTGTACGTACCCAAGTGAAGTCCCTGCTCATGTTTATTTCGTTCTTCTTGCCAATGAAGTAACCGTTGATGTGGAGGTTGTTATCCGCAACAAGGACAATGAACGGAAATGTTTTAAAAACTGGTGTGGAGACGGTGTGGTGGAGTTGATACAAATAGGTTTGCATGAAGGACAATGAACGACAATGTTTTAAAAACCGGTATTTTATTTATACCGGTCGGTACGACTATTTTTAATTTATTATATTTTTTTGTGTAAAATTCTTACAAAACTTGTTACAATTTAACAAAAATAGTCAAAATGTAATTATAATTACTCAAAAATAATACCAAATATGTATTTTATAACAAAATATGGGTTTTAAAGTTCACAAATAACAAAAAATAACATTAAAGTATCATAAAAATAATTTTTTTAAAAAATCAAAATTTATTTTTTGAAAATACCGGAAATACCGGTATGGTAATACCGGAAAATATCGAGAATACCAGAAATACCAGCCGGTATTGAATAGTGAAAATACCGGAAAAATATCGGACTTAAAATACCGGCGTGGTCTCCGGTACCGGTAATACCGGCCGGTATTTACCGGTAATTAAAACATTGATGAACGGTGCAGCCATTGTCGCAAACTTGGGACAAACATGCACCTAAGTTGTAACATTGATCATGAAGGGAATATACATGTGAATTAATAATATATTAGCTTTGGGGGAGACTCCACGTACAGAAAGCACACGTACGTACTCTTCAATATACGTTGGTTCTTTGATCAAGTTTTTCAAATTAAGATGATCGTTGGTAGCAATTTGATAGGATAATACACTAATTTAAAACCCAAATTGAAATATACTGTATATGGTTAAATTTTATATGAGCTACCTTTTTGTTAACGCAAACAATTGTTAAACGTTAATACACTTGCGGTTTGTGTACACATATAGTACGTTGATGTTTATTTGCTAAAGAATTTGATAGACAAATTAAATGCAAGAATGTATCATATCATTTGGAAAAAAAAAGTCAGCTGGGTTCTCGATCATACGAAATTTAACCATGAAGCTAGTGTATGCTCACCATATGTATAAGCCAACTTTAAATTCACATGCTCATGAAAGTCAAAGTATATATATATATATATATATATCCTTCCACGGGAAAAAGTTAAATTAAAAACTCTTTATTTTAAGAACTGTTAGGGACTCCTTCTACCTCTTTCTCTGGCCACCACCACCATGATCATCTCTGACCACCACCACCACCACCACCATGATCATCTCCGACCACCACCATGATCCTCCGGCGACGACGACCATCTCCGGCGAGACTTACACATGTTTTAAGTACAACTTTTTTTAGGTAGATCACCCATCACCGGTCACCCCTATGATCTATCACCCTTCTATGACCTATCACACTATAACCTATCACCCTCAATGACCTATCACCCCCACCAGCTTTGGTTTATGAATATCCTTAAGGGCGAAGCCCGCTCTGAATCATAGTTTTTATTCAACTTACACATGTGTAAGTACTTACACATGTGTAAGTCTCGCCGGAGATGATTAGTGGTGATTAGATCTGATGAAAATGGACGGTCTAGATCGAGTTCCTAACAGTCTCTAAAATAAGGAGTCCCTAATCTAACCCACCCCTCCAAGCAAGAGATACTAACTGGAGTCTGTAATTTCTCATATAATTATACATTATTGCTAATTTCATAAGGTAATTAAGTTAGGTCAAAACCACCATTTAAAAAGTATAGATAAGACTGTAGTCAAGTTGCAGATGTATAATGTCACATGACAAACCTGTTGTCTGTTGACTGAGCCATTGCAGCCCAGGCAAGAAAAACTTCAAAGAAACTTGAGCTTATTTATTTGTAATATAGAGGTACTTTCTGTTGTTCTTTATGTATGGAATTGATTGATGCTTATTGCTAGCTTCCCTTCTTATAGGCAATTGAAATTACCTCCAGAATTAATCATGGAACAATTAAGTACCTTCAGTTTACGGTATCATGGATATTGCTTTTGATGTATTTTTGGTATCTCCCGGTCTGAAAGGTACTCGAAATACTCTCTACAACAGAAATCCACCTTGTGGGATACTCACTCAAATGCACCTATGGTGACACAGAAAGCATGATCATAGCGGGCAAATTATATGACACCTATTCGTAATGCATCATAAGTTGCAATATATAACAGTGAAATAAATAGTAGTATTTGCAATAACAACTGACCTTTAAAACAAGTTCTAAATAGATCACGACAAATGAAAAAACACCAAGGAAAAGACCCGTTCAGTTGTATCTGTCTTAAGAACCAATATTTTTGGAAATACAGAACACATGAAGAACATCGAAGCCATATTCCTAATCTAGACTTGCAAACTTAACATAATTAAGCATTGTTAGCTTGGACAAATTAACAAGTCATTATTTGCAATAACAACTCACCTTTTAAATAAGTCTTGTCTTAAGGACCAATATTTTGGGAAATACAGAACACATGATGAACATCGAAGCCATAATCCTAATCTAAACTTGACTCAACCCCGTTTTGACATTTTTACTGCCCATAAAGAAAAAATCAATGTAAACTAGCTTGTTCATCTTGTCCCTTCTTGTTGACATTATTACATGTTTAGGACTTAAAATCTACCCTACTTGTGTTTTGTTTTTCCATAGGCTCATCTTTTTCTTAGCAGGTAACCAGCCTGGGTCAACCCTCTCTAACACTTTACCTGTTTTGGGTCAAACCTATACATTTTGCCATGTATAATACCATACATCAAATGAAGGAAACAACTATCACATTAACATGTAGAAAGTAGCAACACAACATGTAACAATTCCGAAAAAACTATCAATAGTTTGAAGTATTAGGAATTAGAAAACTAATTTTCTTATACATTGACTTCATGCAGTGTCTCCAAAAACCAGTCATCTGATATTATATTCTATGATAAAGCTAGTAAGTTCACTATAAGTCATCTTTCATTCCACATGCTCATATAAGTCAAAGTCATGAACTCATTTCTTTTTCCTAATTAAGGATTCTGATTTCATATAAATTATTGCTACAACACATCTGGCATCGATCCCTTCATTACCAAGGGACTATATATGTGGAACACTTCCTATATTGCTGGTATATAACTTGTGGGATATTGTATAATAGGGGTGTAGGAAACAAGCCGACCCAAACCCATATATTTCATACTTGAATTGGTATTTAGATGGTTTGATTTGAACTGGTAACCCGAATAACCCAAATAAGTCTTTTGAGTTAAAATGTATTTTAGTTATAACTTTACCGCTAATAAAACTCCATTCCACAAGACACAGGAAGCTAAAACAAAATTCATAGCATTCTAAAGACTCTTTTGGTTTTGAAATTAACTTGTAGATCTGTAGGTCAACAAAGACCAACTTATACTGGTTCTACAAGTTGGTTTTCATAAACATCGCATTTCTCCAAAAAAATTTCCATTATAATAAAGCCAAGCTAAGCAAGCGCCCATGCAGTCCTCAACTCCTCGTACATAACATAACATTGAGCATTACCATAAGCTTCAATAAACCGATATAGTGGGTTAAGTATGATCAATCAATATTTCATTGCCACGAGAATCATCATGTGTTGATCTAGATATTTGGCACATTTCATACCGCTTTGATTCAATGTAGTCGCTTAAGAAAAAAACTTATTCTATGTTTTAATCTTTCTAGCTTTCTGATACTTATTATAGAATATTAATCCTGTCTACACCTTTTGGAGATATTAGGAATGATTGATCAAATGGAGATAACAGGAACTGTCTGTCTCTATATATTTGTGACCATGGAATTCTTCATTATTGATGATAGGTATCCAAATTCGCAATCTATATTGTAAGTTAGTAAGTTACTATTATCACGGCCTGTTTTCTAAAACTATCCGCTTTGATTCATACCAATCTGAACCAGTGACCCAACCTGAACTGATCTATCCATGTTGTCACCCCTAGTTACTACAGTACATAATTTAGGATGACTAAATTTTAGGACAACAAAAAATAATTTCCAAGTTACTATCTAGTTATGACAGACAGGAATTGGAGTCTCCATAGATGATCTGTTGGATATCCGAAACCGGTTAGGTGACGAATTCAATGACAACTGGTTTTGGATTTGGCCCCTTTTCAAAAAGCTGGCCGGGTTCTGGTTGAACCAGGTTGATCCGGACCCGTTTTAAACCTGTATTTCCCTTCTCTTTTTTTCTAGGAAAATATGACAATAGACATATTTTCATACCCCAAGTTTGACTTTCTAAGTCTCTTTCTTCGTAAGTATATTTGTTTGTGTTATATAACACTTAATATATAAAGTATATGAACGGATTAGGTTTTATATTTACTTTTCATTGATATAATTTTAAGCAACTATTATATAATACAAACAAAAATATTAACGGTCAAATTTAAAAGAACAAGACTTGAAATGCTAGACTAGAACATTTAAAATAGGACGGGGGAGGTACCAACTAACTTTTATTGTGGTTTATTTTTCTACTGATATATATAATATTTAGATATGATTTTATGTGAAATGTTCACTGGAATCTGAATCTAACACAATGTATTTTAAATGTGTTTTCTAAAAACACATGATATTTTTATTGTGTAATCTAAAAACACATTGTGTTAAGTTTTAAATCACAGTGTGTTTTTGATAGCGCATGAAAATCAGAAAATCATTCAAACACATTGTGATATGAACTTAGCAGAATGTGTTTTCTAAACAAAAATTGTAAACACATTGTGTTAAATTCAGATCACAGTGTGTTTTGGCAAGTTTTCACGAAAATTTTAGTTTTTAAATGATTACAACCCATGATTTTATATTATGTATGATATTTCTAAAAGTTGTTTTAAAAATAGCAGTTTGCCACAATAAACATTCAACAACTATATATACTTACAAGGAGATGAATGGAAACAGTTTATCCAATGTTCACTTGGAAGGTTCCTTATTCTATTATTCAATCTTCATCAAATGAATAAACACGACACGAATATAATAGCATACGCTGGAGTAACAAGAAGAGGAGCAATCTATCTCTTGCAAACGACACCTCGGCCATTTAAACCGCTTTGGCAACTCAAACTTGGCAATTGGATGTTCAAATGAGAACCTTCATTGTTTTCATTAAACTTAGCAACAGAACAATCAGCTGCAAATAAACTTGCACCCCTAAATTTCCTGTCTCCTCCCATGACCGGCATAAGCACCCCCATTTTCACCTTGCTCACATAGTCGCTCTTGTAAGTCTGTCCCAAAACCCCGTCCACTTCGTTACTTAAAGAGAAAAACTTGAACTTGAGATCAAGATGAGCAAAACAATCATCATCGGTTATATCATACTTATGGGTTCTAGATTCTTCTTTTGTTATTGGAACCACTTTGGCAGTGATCTTGAAAAGGTTTTCAACTTCAACAACGATATTGTTGGTGTCACGAATCCTAGTTATTGAAGTAGTAGAAGATTTCCATTTGGCACCTTCTGTTTCTGGGAGAAGTATGCTTTGCCCATCAAATTCAACAGAAATACGGTCATAGGCATCATCCCAAGATGAAGTTTTTTTAGCACTGATTTTTAGCTTGTGGTTGTAAAACATAACCCCAATGGATTGAACCCAAGTAAAGTCCCTGCCCATGTTTGTGTTCCTCTTGCCAATGAAATGACCGTTGATATGGAGGTTTTTATCGGCAACAAGGCAAAAATTTTTGTCCTTTTTACCGTGGAAGTAAAAAGTAATGCCGTCAGCACCAATAAAACGAGGATCTTGACACACTGCTCCGGGCATATCACAATCTGCAAATGTTTCATACATAAGTGTACAGAAAATTATGTGCTGGTTTATTTAAATAAGTGCGCGCCATACTTATACAAAACACATTGGTGATGAAGAAATTGAAGTAACTAGAATTAAATACTTGATATTAATCAGGACCATTACGTTGATCTTGATATACTTGAAAAGTATTGTTTATATATACTTGAAGTAAAGATAATATTGGGATGAAGACTTACTGCAAACTGGCTTGCATGTGACACAATCAACTTCACATTGGTCCGGACAAGAAACAGGACATGCTTGCTCATAGCCGTAACACTGGGGATAGTAGCTGTTTTTACACTTAACTCTCTTCGGTTTAGAAGGTGGAGTAGGGACCCATGTTGGAGGTGAAGGTGTAGATGGAGTAGGAGTCGATGGTGAAGCAGGTGTTGTGGGTGATGGTGTAGGAGTCGGAGGTGGTGTGTACTCTTCTGGAGGTGAAGGGGTAGTAAGGGGTGGTGGAGCAGGTGTGGTGGGTGATGGAGTAGAGGGTGTCGGTGGAGTAGACTCTATTGGTGGTGAGGCCGGTGTTGGTGGTGTGGAATCAACAGGTGGTGAAGGGGTGGTTGGAGGTGGTGATGGTGTTGGTGGTGTAGACTCTACTGGTGGTGATGGGGTGGGTGGAAGTGGTGAGGATGGTGTTGGCGGTGTAGACTCTACGGGTGGTGAAGGTGTGGTGGGAGGTGGTGAGGATGGTGTTGGTGGTGTTGGTGTTGGGGGAGGTGGTGGTGGGGTGGTTTGAGGTGGCGAGGACGGTGTTGGCGGTGTGGACTCTACGGGCGGTGAAGGTGTGGTGGGAGGTGGTGAGGATGGTGTGGGTGGTGTCGGGCTTGGGGGAGGTGGTGGTGGGGTGGTTGGAGGTGGCGAGGACGGTGTTGGCGGTGTGGACTCTACGGGCGGTGAAGGTGTGGGGGGAGGTGGTGAGGATGATGTGGGTGGTGTCGGGCTTGGGGAAGGTAGTGGTGGAGTGGCTGGAGGTGGTGAAGGAGGCGTTGGCGGTGTGGACTCTACGGGCGGTGAAGGTGTGGGGGGAGGTGGTGGTGGGGTGGTTGGAGGTGGTGAGGGCGGCGTTGGTGGTGTGGACTCTACAGGTGGTGAAGGTGTGGGGGGAGGTGGTGAGGATGGTGTGGGTGGTGTCGGGCTCGGGGGAGGTGGTGGTGGGTGGTTGGGAGGTGAGGGCGGTGTTGGCGGTGTGGACTCTACGGGTGGTGAAGGTGTGGGGGGAGCTGGTGAGGATGGTGTGGGTGGTGTCGGGCTTGGTGTTGGTGGAGAAGGGGGAGGGGAGGGCGTGGGAGGAGGTGGTGATGGTGTTGGTGTTACAGGTGAGGGAGGTTGTGGTTCCGGAGGAGGTGGTGGTGGGTATGGATCTACATGAATAGGTGGTGGGGGAGTCTCTCCGCTACAAATAGGTTTGCACGATTGACAATGAACGGTACAACTATCAGGACAAAATTTAGGGCAAACATGCACTAAATTATGGCATTCTTTGTACGACGGGTCTTTACAAGTTGCATGGCTAGGGTTGTTAGCAATTCCTGGTGGAGTTTTTGCACCAATCGCCAAAACCAGCATAAACATCACGAATAACCTAACATGACAAAGTGTTGACTGAGCCATTGTAGCAAAGACTGGGTTAACCTCTAAAAGCTTGAGCTTATTTCTGATACAAAAGGAAATGAAGTTGTTCTCTATGTATGGAATTGATGCTTATTGCCACTCAAAGATTCACTACTTATAGGCAAATGAAATGAATAGATGAAGCTCCAGAATTAATCATGTAACAATTAAGTACCTTCAGTTTATGGTATCATGGAGTCCCTTTTGTATTGCTTTTGGTGTAACTTTGGTATCCCTTGGTTAGAAAGGTATATGAGACACTTTCTACAACAGGAATTCAGCATGCAGGATTCTCCAACGAGTGCACCAATGGTGACACATTAAACATACATTATCAAAACTAGCAAATACTATGATACCTGTTCTCAATGTGCATGTGGCGGCAAAATATATCAGTGAAGCCAATGGTGGTATTAGCCATGAAAATTGACATTTTCAAATATGTTTTGGAGGGATCACAAATGGAAGAACGGCCACAAAAGGCCCAACAATTATCTGTCTTAGAACCTATCTGATGATGCTCCCTATCTATAATAAACGTTAAAGACAGAATTAGCATAGGAAATCAACGCTCTCAAACACATTTTAAGGTCATATATTAGATTATAAACTCTATGGTAATTTCATGAATTGGTTTGGCTATTTCGACCTATACATGTAAAGATGAGTTAAAGATGGTTACAGTGTTTCTTTGTAACGGGTCGAATGGACAATTCTATATAAGATATTTGTTGAAAGTTAATGAACCCATATAGTATGGTCTAAAATTTTTATTATTTTTTGACCAGCTAAAAGGTATGGTTTAAAGACTAAATGACATAACTCCTATCCTGGTTCAATTCGACCCTCACTTTTCCTATGTTGACCCGTTACCTAACCCGTCTAGTTTGCCCCATATACCATACATCAAACAGAAGAGACTCGGCCCTAATATAAATTGCATATAATTCACATGTTGAGAAATAACATTTAAGTCACCAAACTAAACTATATGTATCAACCTTCACCAGAAAGAACCCAACGAATAACATCTCTTTTTTCCCCCCAAAAACCATCATTAGTTTGAAGTAACTTGTAATACAAAACAATAGCTTTTTTTTGTTATACATTGACTTACTCCAGAAAACTGGCATCTCATATTATATTTAATGATAAAGCAAGTTCACTAGAAGTCACCTTTTCATTTCACATGCACATAAAAGTCAAAGGTAATGTCTTTCTCCTAAATAACTGCTATTTCTGAATAGGCATCTCTTCACTACCAAGGGATGATATATATAGAACAGGTCTTATATAGTCATATGGCCGGTTTATATTAATTATGTCTTGAATACTCGATATGTCCTGGTGGTATACAATATGATTCTATTCTAGCTAAAATATAACCATTGAATACAAATATTTACATGATTATATCCTAAAAAAAAAGAAATTAAAAAACCATAAGAAGTTAGATAATCAGATTTAGAAAAGTTTGGATTTGGTAAATAGCAGATTTTGTAACCGATTAATTGGTATTACCAGGTAACAAGACTTAACATGTCTTGAGATAAATGTTGGACGTATTTGACACAACTTTGACTGAACGTAGCGGTTTCATATCAATTCATTGTTTCTTTTAATGTTTATAGCTTTCTGATACTTGTTACAGAATATAAAACAGTCAGTTATATTAATTTGGCCGACTCATCATAAGCAAATTCCCGCTACACCTTTGGATGATATCTCTATGTGGAATGAGCAGTGGATCAAATGGCGAGAACAATGAAAAATATCATGAATTTTTCATTATTGGCATATCCTAGATTCCGTTAATAAATAACAGGATAAAAATTTGTGATCTATTGTATACTTGTATGTTAAAAGTTAGGACCTGCGACTAGCTATCATAAACTTACAAATAATAACTTGCAGGATGTGTAGTGTCTGTACCCCAAAATAGCAAGGAAGAAACTCAAGTTAGTGGTGTGTGAAAAGTTCATCCATGGAGTGCTGATTTTGAAAGAAAGTGTTTTCTTGGCCTAAGCCCCCACTTATGGTTCATTGTCATATGAGTTCATAACCATTATTTTTGGGTGAGTATGGGTTGATTTTGGCTCAAAATAAAAAAAATTAAACCCAAATGCATTGTGATATAGCATTTGATAGATTTCGTTAATGCACAATCATTTTCTGGTTAGCAACTGCTAGATATTTTATTGTAATTGGATTAATTTGATTGACCAATATTGTTATAATAAAACATCAGAAAAATGTTCATGTGAGAACCATTTGAATTGGAAGAACCATGAGAACATCCAAATTATAACTTGATGTTCGTGTGTGAATTGTATATGTGAACAAATTCGTGCACATATGAACAGATCAAGTTATACTTAATATCACTATGTTCACATGTGAACGGTTCTCACATGAACCTTACCCTAAAACATCATATTAGTTTGGAGGTGCGGAGTGCATGCTTATTTGAATTTATTGTAATCTTAGGGGAAAAACCCCTAGATAACGAGGGTCCGGGGGTAGCGCCCTCGGTAGCGGGGTCCAGCGAGCGGCACAATGGCAGAGGGGGGCAGAGGTGAAGTTGGGGTTTGGGAAACTTGATTATGTGATCCGTGAACTTTGTGTCTGTCAATATTTAATGAATGAGGTGCAGCTGGACGTGGGGCTTAGTCCGGGTTTGTGAACCCCGGGTTTCAATTTCAGGTATAGTCCAGATTTATTGAAGCCTGGGTATACTGGTTCCAAGTTGCTCACGAACGGTCCATCGAACATTCAGTTCGTTTACAACCCTATTTATAACCACCTCCTTTAGGTATTCTCTCCGATTTCATGTCACTTTTGGTTCAAGGTATGGATCTGTTTATTTGTTTCTTTAATATGCGTTTAATAGTTCAAATGCTAAATGGTGGGCATGTGGAAGATTAAACGGTTTAATTTTTATATATCTGAACATTTTATAATTAGCTTGGTTAATATCATTAATGGTTGTTAAATTTTGGTTGCTAACGGGCTGGTATGCAGTGTGCCCATTGCCTTGGGTTAGTAATGCATGGATTTAATATTAATTCTTAATGATCTCAAGACGTACTTGCCTTGAGTCAAGACGAGATTGAGTTAAATTTCAAGACGAGATTGAGTTAAATTTCAAGACGAGATTGAGTTAAATTTCGAACCCAATATATAGAGGCTTAATAACATCAATTGTGTAGCATTTTGCTGTAACAAACATTTAATAACTAGAAATACCTACAAGGATATGAAAGGAAACATTACATTCAACATTCACTTGGAAGGTTCCTTATTCTATTATTCATTCTTTATTAAATGAATAAATTACACGACGTAATAATATAAGTATATATAGTCCAGGGTAACAAGAGGATGAGCAATCTATCTCTTGCAAATGACACCTCGGCCATTCAAACCGCTTTGGCAGCTCAAACTTGGCAATTGCATTTTCAAAACTGAACCTTCTTCATTGTTTCCATTAAACTTAGCCACAGAACAATCAGCTGCAAATAAACTTCCACTTCTGAATTTCCTGTCTCCTCCCATAACCGGCATTAGCACCCCCATTTTCACCTGGCTCACATAGTCGCTCTTGTAAGTCTGTCCCAAAACCCCGTCCACTTCGTTACTCAAAGAGAAAAACTTGAACTTGAGATCAAGATGAGCAAAGCAATCATCATCGGTTATATCATAGTTATGGATTCTCGATTCTTCTTTTGTTATTGGAACCACTTTGGCAGTGATCTTGAAGAGGTTTTCAACTTCAACTACGACATTGTTGGTGTCACTAATCCTAGTGATGGAAGTAGTAGAAGATTTCCATTTGGAGCCTTCGGTTTCTGGAAGAAGGATGCTTTCCCCATTGAATGCAATGGATACACGGTCGATGGAGTCGTCCCAAGTGGAAGTCTTTTGAGCACTGATTTGTAGTTTGTTGTTGCCGAAGAGAACCCCAATGGATTGCACCCAAGTGAAGTCCCTACCCATGTTTGTGTTCCTCTTGCCAATGAAGTGACCGTTGATATGGAGGTTGTTATCAGCAACAAGGCAAAAATCTTTGTCCTTTTTACCATGGAAGTAGAAAGTGATGCCATCGGCACCAATAAAACGAGGATCTTGGCACACTGCTCCAGGCATATCACAATCTGCAATATGTCATACATACAGATAAGTAGTTTGTTCAGCTAGAATTAAAGGTTAGCACTGAACTTCAAATCTGTTAGGACCATCAGGTTGGTCTTGATATACTTGAAAAGTTTAATTTTTATATATACGTAAAGTAAAGAAAATAGAATGATGAAAAACTTACTGCAAACTGGCTTGCAGGAGACACAATCCACTTCACATTCATCCGGACAAGAAGCAGGACATACATGCTCATAGCCGTAACACTGGGGATAGTTTCTGTTTTTGCACCTAGCTTTAGAAGGTGCGATGGGAGGAGTGTATGGGGTGGGTGGAGATGGGGTTGGGGGAGGTGGTGGTGGGGTGGTTGGAGGTGGAGCAGAAGGTGTTGGTGTCGGTGGGGAAGGGAGAGGGGAGGGTGTGGGAGGAGTTGGTGACGGTGGTGTTAGAGGTGCGGGAGGTTGTGGTTCTGGAGGAGGTGGTGGTGGATATGGATCTACATGAATAGGTGGGTATGCATTACAAACAGGTTTGCACGATTGACAATTAACGGTGCAACTATCAGGGCAAAACTTAGGGCAAACATGCACTAAATTGTGGCATTCTTTGTATGACGGGTCTTTACAAGTTGCTTGGCTAGGATTTTTAGCAATTCCTGGTGGAGTTGCTGCACCAATAGCCGCAACCAACATAAACAGTAGGAGTAACCTTACATGACAAACTGTTGACTGAGCCATTGCAGCCCAGACGAGAAAAACTTCAAAGAAACTTGAGCTTATTTGTAGTACAGAGATACTTTTGGTTGTTCTATATGTAAAGAATTGATTGATGCTTATTGCCACTCATAGCTTCCCTACTTATAGGCACATGAAATGAATACATGAACCTCCAAAATTAATCATGTAACAATTAAGTACCTTCAGTTTATGGTATCTTGGAGCCCCCTTTATATTGCTTTTGGTTTAAATTTGGTATCCCTTAATTTGAAAGGTATATGAGACACTTTCTACAACAGGAATTCAGCATACGGGATACTCTACCGAATGCACCGACTGTGACACATTAAACATATATTGTCAAAACTAGCTAGCGAGTACTATGATACCTGTTCATTATCCGCATGTGGCTGCAAGATGTATGTATCAGTGATGCCAATGGTGTTATTAGCTAAGAAACTTGACATTTTTAAATATGTTTTGAATGGATCACGAGTGGAAGAACAACCACGAAAGATCATTCAGTTATCTGACTTATGAGTCTATTTTCAGAAACGCAGATGATGTAAAGAAGGTCGACAAGTGATATTATATCTGATGATGTTCCCTATCTATACTAAATGTTAAAGACAGAATTAACATTAGGAAATTTCATGAATAAGTGGGGCAATTTCAACCTATACATGTAAGGATGAGTTAAAGATGGTTATAGTATTTCTTTGTAACGGAGTCGAATGGGCAATTTTAAATGAAATATTAGTTAAAGTACACGAAGCCGTATGGTATGGTCTAAAAATGACTCAAGTCCTAGCCAGGTTCAATTCGACCCTCACTTTACCTATTTTGACCCATTAATTAACCCGCTTATTTTTCCCATATAACCATATATCTAACAAAGGAAACTTGGCCCTAGAACACACGAATAACATCCATATTTTTTTTTCCAGAAAGTATAGTTTTGAAGTACTTGGTAATACAAAACTATAGATTTTTTTATACATTGACTCTCCCAAAACCAGTCATCTCATATTATATATGTTGATAAAGCAAGTTTACTATAAGTCATCTCTAATTTCACATGCTCATAAAAGTCAAAGGTCATAAACTCAGTTTCTTTTTCCTAAATAACTCTGACTTCATATGCATTATTGCTATTTCTCTATAGGCATCCCTTCACTACCAAGAGATCATATAAATAGATTAGTCTTATATAGGCATATGGCCGGTTTCTGTTACTTGTGGGATACTCGATATGTCCTGGTGGTAGAATATGATTTTAGCTAAAATTTAACCATTGTTATGCCTATATGGCTGTATTTGCATCATCAAAATCCATAAAAAAGCAATAAGTTAGACGTTATTTTAAAAAGCTTGGTTTTGGTCAATAGCAGATTCTATAAGCCATTAAGTAGTATTACCCGGGAACAAGACTTAACATGTCTTGAGATAAATGATGGGCATATCTGACACAACTATGACCGGTTTCTATATACGTATCATCTTCATATCTGCCGAGTCAATAAAGATGTTTCCATTATGACCATGTTAGCTCTTAAGTTTTCTTTGAAGAAACTTGGTTCATTGAGTTATTTTTGCATACAAGCATCATTAGACTTTTGTTTATAAAAAACATTTGATTGATCCAAACAAATGTTTTTTAATACAAAACATGTAAACGGGGAGAGATACTTGCTGAGGCCACTTGGAGAAAGTCAAATCTTAACGAATTAGTATTTTCATGGTCGTGGGCTCGTTTCCTATACATTTTCCCTTGCCATCTTAATTATGATGTTTATCTAGTGAGGTTCAACTTTTAACCTTTCCAGAGACCTTTATGACATGTTATCATCTTACAGCTATTTCTTTGTAAACGGGTAAACGAGCCGAAGTAAGCATTTGTTTTGACACGGAGCGCCTAAACGATTTTCTCAGTATTTTTTTCTAGACTTTTTATTTCGTCACTCAAAATGTCAATTTTTTTTGAAATAAACTAAACCGAAGATGTTAACTAATAAGATACTAATGAACCATTACGAGATGTCTTGCCACTAATCAATCTTGAAAATGTTTTATCTTTTTTTTAAGAAATTCTCAATAGGCCGATTTTTTCAACCTTGATCTACACTTTCAATTTCTCATAGTTCTAGTGTGCTTGTAACTTGTAAGTACCTTTTTGTGCTCAAAACATTTTCAAAGAGTCATACAATATGCATTGACACTTGTACATTATACTTACAAAAGATACATTACAAACAAGATTTTTGTGTCTTAAATCTTCACTATCCGATCATCCCAAAGCCCAAGCCCAACCCACCTCCCCAACCACCACATTCCGCCACCGTCCACCGCCATATCCGCCGGCTAATATATAGCCATTTTAGATGTCTACAACACTTCTACCATTTAGAACTCACCACTTGTCACTATCTCTTGATCCTCAATTCAAGAAACACTCCCCCATCATATCCTTACCTTCATCTTCACTTCTTTTAACACCCAAAGCTTCAAACTTTTTGCGCAGAAATGGAGTTTTGGCACGTGCAGAAGACAAGGCACGTGGTGGAACAGGAAACCCATCTTCAGTTCAACCTCCACCTCCAAAACCCAATTCAGATAACCAATTTCAGGTCTCATTTTTCTTTAAATTTTTTGTACTTGATCTATTTTATTGTTAATTTAATGAATTTTTCTATTTGGGTTTGTTATTTAGTAGCTTAAAATGAAGGGATTAGTGCATAAATTTTACCCGTTTTGCTATCGGATGTATCGACACTAAAAACCTCTATCGTGTGTATTTTTTTTAACAACGAGTTAGTACTTAGTAGTTAGCATTAGAGACACCACAGGGACATCCAATTGGGCAGTAGGTGTGTATTTAACTTTTGTTTTTTCATGCTAGATGTACTTACTTACCTGGGTAGCAAGTAACCAGTCATTTTTTAAAAAAAGAGACACACAATAGCAAAACCGGCAAAGTTGGATACCTACAATAGAGATTGGGAATAAGGGTTTTTAGAGTTTGATACACAATCTCATAGTGGGCATAGTTTAGTACACTTTATGCATTAGTTTCAAATATAAGTGCTTGACGTTATAATTTGATATAATGTGGCGGTTGTATTAAAACAATTGTGGGCATGATTGTTTATTGTAACATATGGATGAGATAGTACTTATATTATAATTTTCCGCACTGCGGTTTATCTTTTAGTAGCTAAAAAATGGATGCTTAGCATTAGAATTTGATTTTAGTATGAAGCTTGTACTTAACTTTTGCGGGAAATTAGTTGTTTGTTGATACATATTGATGATATAATACTATTTTAAAAACGTTTTTACCATATAGTAGCTTAAAAATGGATGCTTGATATTAGAATTTGGATTTATTTGAAATTTGTATTAAAATACATGTGGGAATGATTGTTTGGTACTACATATCGATAAAAATGGATGGTTGACACTATAATTTGATTTTTCTCCTCTTCGGAAGGCGCCACTATAACCCTTGTGGGGACTAGTTTCATTGTTAAAATCCGTTCAAGAATACCTATGCTGTTTGCTGTGACATATCAATGAATTCTTGATGAATATGGAATCTTGTTTTTAGCAATATCCTTAAGATTGTTAATTTTCAACATTAGGATGTTACATCATCTGGATCTTGTGATCCTTTATGTTCAGTGGATGAAACAAGTTCACAAGATTATGAAGATACTTACCAACCAAAAACTGATATATTGAAAGCTTTGGCAATTTTTGGAGCAGCAGCAACAGGGGCAGTTGCAATTAATCATTCTTGGGTGGCTGAAAACCAGGTTTTTACTGTTTCATAAATATGATGATTGGCATAAACCTATGGTTAGTATTAATTGGTTAGCTCAATTATGCATATTGGTGCAGGATCTTGCAATGGCATTGTTGTTTGGTTTAGGATATGCTGGTATAATATTTGAAGAGTCACTTGCCTTCAATAAAAGTGGAGTTGGTTTACTAATGGCAGTGAGCTTGTGGGTTATTCGTAGCATTGGGGTATGACGATAACTCTCTCAGTTAAAAATTTTATTATTGTCATTGATTATAACATTCAATGTAGTTTATAAAATTTTTTCTTTTTTAAATCTAGCTCTTACATAAATATATTGTTGCAAGAAAATATATTTGCTGTCCAACAATCGCCGATATTTTTTTTTGCAGGCCCCCTCAACAGACATAGCTGTAGCAGAGTTAACACATGCATCAGCAGAAGTCAGTGAAATTGTGTTCTTTTTGCTTGGTGCGATGACTATAGTGGAAATAGTTGATGCGCATCAAGGATTTAAGCTGGTTACTGATAATATTACAACTCGCAAGCCACGCTCTCTTCTTTGGGTGGTTAGTGACCAAGTTGGATATTTATACAGTTACAAAAGTCATAGGACTCATAATAGACTATTAATTTCTTTTCTTATGGTATTGATGATTATTTCAGGTTGGTTTTGTGACATTCTTCCTGAGCTCTGTGCTTGACAACCTCACATCTACAATAGTCATGGTTTCATTATTGAGGAAACTGGTTCCGCCATCAGAATACCGAAAGTATGTAGTTGTAACAAAACAATAAGTATTTCACTTTGTGTTACCAAAGTAAACTACTGCACAAGTTCAAGTCGTCATTTTGATAAAAACAAGTTTTGTATTTCATTCTTCTATTAGTGTAAGAACATGTAGATTATAACCACAAGAGTGGTGGTCTAGTGATGAAAGCTTGCTCTTTGAGGGCAAAAATACTTAGAGGTCTCAAGTTTGAATCCTATGAGCTAAAAAATCGACCCCCTTGTGGCCATGTTGGTTCACCTGCGATGACTCTAGGCTACCCACAAAGCGAGTGGTCGCCTGTGATGGCCCATGGGATTAGTCTGCATGCAAAGCGGGTCGGATACCTAGGTCAACCGAATAGAACCATGTAGGTCATTATGTGGTCCTTAATTAGTCCAAATACCATCTATAATTGAGGTTTACATTCTATGATACTTTTGGATGATTTTGTGCACAATCTAATAATTGTAGCATTTGATAGGTTACTTGGTGCGGTAGTTGTAATAGCAGCAAATGCTGGTGGAGCATGGACTCCTATTGGTGATGTAACGACTACTATGCTTTGGATACATGGCCAAATATCCACATTGCCAACCATGACGGTATTGTTTGCTTGATTTCCTCATTATTCTGTAAAATGTGCAGTTAATTGGCTGTCATACACAAAGAACTAATGTTGATGCTATTTCTGTTGTTACAGAGCTTATTTGTGCCTAGTGTGGTTTCCCTTGCAGTTCCGTTGGCCCTCATGTCCTTCTCAAGGTACCTAAGATTATGTGTTGTTAGGATATTGGTTTACAAAGGAACCCTCTGCTTCATAAACTGCAATATATTTTCAAATTCGAATATAATTTAGAAGTTGCAATATTTTCTTTTATGGAAAGCTTGCAAGTTAATTTACCTTCTTACCTGTTCCTATGACTCAAAAGTTTGATGATGGTATATTTTTGGGTGTACAAGATTCCTTCAATGGGGACTTAAGACATTTCGTCAAATCGCAAAATAATGTTTTATATTCATACATGACTTTAGGTTCATAATATTTAGCAAAACTGCAAAATAAAGCGCCATAGATTGCAATAATTAGTGATTCTTGAAAATACTGTCGAAGATAGAAATGCAAAAGAACCATCGCCATATGGAAAGTATGTATAACATAATATTTTCTTCTTTTCACGAGAATAGCAGTCTGTTTGTTTGCTACAAAAGTCAAATATCATGTAATTTTCCCATAAACTATGTCCCGAGGCAATCATTGTAATTTTCTTGTATAGGGGAACTCAGACATGAAGAAAAGGAAACCAAAACTAAAAAAGACAGGTCTTTTTGGTTTATGGGAATGAAATTGATACCCTTGAAACCCACCAAAAGCATTAAATCTAGATATATCTAGAGATCCACATCCAATCCCTATCCACGTTGTGGTCACAACCATGCCCAAAACGATTCATGACTGGAAATCAAACACCACCGAAGTGATAGATTATAACTTATGCACATAGATTGAACAATTTCTTTTGTTATATATTCATTCAGTGAACTTGATGCTAAAGGACGGAATACAGATGATGTTTTGGCTTCCGAACAAATGGCTCCACGTGGGCAACTTGTATTTGGAGTGGGACTAGGGGCATTGGTGTTTGTTCCAGTGTTTAAGGCTTTAACCGGTTTGCCTCCTTATTTGGGTATGCTATTTGGGCTTGGAGTTCTTTGGATCTTAACTGATGCTATCCACTATGGCGAATCAGAGAGACAACGGTTAAAAGTACCTCAGGCTTTATCCCGTATTGATACTCAAGGAGCACTCTTCTTTCTGGGGATCCTATTATCTGTCAGCAGGTATGCATCAATATCACAATTTATTTTTTGTAGAAAAAAAGGAAAATTGTTTGACATTTTTCTATTTTACTACTCGAACCAAATTTTTTGGTCAGTAATTAATGGATCACTTTTTACACAATAATTCTCCATTTCTGCTGAAAACCGACATTTCTATACATAATTTCTCTGATGAGCCTTAGTAGTAAGGGCTGTCGAAATTTGGTTACTGTTATAGTAAATAACTCAAAGCCTAGTTGCTTCTAGTGAATTTTAACAGAAAATATTGGACTTTTCACTAACACTCTATTCTTGATCGAAATCTTTACACCTTAGCTTGGAGGCAGCAGGGATTCTTCGAGAAATAGCAAATTATCTAGATTCTCATATCCCCAGTAGCGAGCTGATTGCAAGTGCAATAGGGGTAGTTTCTGCAATTATAGATAATGTTCCACTCGTGGCTGCAGCAATGGGAATGTATGACCTTTCGTCTTATCCTCAAGACTCCCAGTTTTGGCAGTTGGTAGCATTTTGTGCAGGCACAGGTGGTTCCATGCTTGTCATTGGTTCTGCTGCTGGTGTTGCTTTAATGGGAATGGAGAAAATTGACTTTTTCTGGTATTTCCGGAAGGTATGTTCTTTCCACTTTAAAGTTTCCTTAATAAATAAGCTATGGCAATCCCAATCTGTTTACACACGAATAGGTCAAATAGGGTTGTATTATTTTAAACGTATCAGATTGGTTGGAAAAAAAACTAAAGCATACAGGCTAACAAGGAAATGGGTAAAACATGCTGAAAATACTGTTTTGGTGTATACATCATTACAACCTCCTAAAGAGTTTCATTCACAATTTCACATAGATTTAGATGATTGCTTTAACATTAGTGGTTTTGTGATGGCAATTTTATGTATTCATAATTTTAGTAATAGTTAAAAAAAGGTTGGACAATCGACTGTTGGTAAGTTAAACTTGGCCTTGCGCCCTTGCCTGTTCAATTGTGTCTTTACTAGACCTGGAGCTTGTTGGTTCGAGTCTCATTGAGGACAAATATCTGTATAGTGTGTGGTGTGTGAATATCATCTTAAAAGAAAAGCCAGCTATCTGACCCACCCATGTTGACACCTCCAGCATATAACTTCTGATACCAATATTCGAACTTCTGTTCTAGCTCAAGTATGGTACGTGCCATATTGTCACGATACATGAGGCCCAGGGGTTTTGTTCTAAGATGATACAATCTTTAATATGCTATTATTGTTTTTTGTAACTAGGGACCGCTTTTGAACTCTAAAACTAATATAAATTTGTAATATCACAATTTTTACTCGGTTCAGGCTAGTGGTTTCGCTTTTGCTGGCTATGCTGCAGGGATCGCAACATATTTAGCAACTCAGAACCTACATTTCTCTCCCACAACCGTAGCTGCCAGTCTTCCGTTCATCTCAGGGTCATAAAGTGTTATGATACGGATATGGACTAAAAAGTCGGCTTCAAGGGACCATTTGAAAATGTAAAGCTGGTAGGGTGAGATAGTTGCCTACACCACAGAATCAAGTGGTGCTAAAAGATGTTAATAGAATTTAAATGTTGTAATAATGGCTCGGGTGTTGTATAAGTTCTGTTGAATTCGCCGAAATGTAGTTTCGCTAAAATATTGAGAGGATAAGCAGGAAGATGAGTGTGTAAGAGCAGAATTTTATGTAAATTTCAGAATCTGTAGTAGAAAAGATGCTTCAAGCATAAGGCGTCGTTTCATGTAATTGCAGGCAAACTGGCTTGTGTAGAGAGACCTATAAATGTTGAAATTTCAACCCATATATTTATGTATTCGTCAATCTGGGTTATGTTTTATCTCAAACCTATCTGTCAATTTCCTCTATAGACGAGCTCTCACAACAATTTGAGGTTGCCTTGAAGCAATACAATGAAAATAAACAACCCATACAAGTTGTAGTTTTGAGTTGAATCAGGGATATCTCAAAAGGTAAAGCTATAGAAATGAACTAAGGCTATAGATGGGATTGTATAGATGGGATTTAAAGCACATAAACCAATAATGTATGGAAATAACCCAATAATGTGTCACAACATTAGTCGAGTATATAACTGGGTTAGATCAGTGGTTGGAGCTCATGCCTCTGGAAACAGAGGTCATGGGTTCGATCCTCATGCCCAGCAAGGCTGGAGGTCCTTTTCTACCTATGGTAGAACCTGGAAGCAGTCTCTCTACCTTTGGTAGGGGTAAGACTGTCTACATATCAACCTCCCCCATACACCGTCAAAGACGGTATTGGGACCCAAAACCCGTGGAAGACGGCATTGGGAGTTACTTACTTTCTATGTTATATAAATTTTTTAGGTCTCATTTCGCTTTAGGTTCTCAAAGTGATTGAGACGCTCCTAGTTTAAATTCTTTACATTTCAAGCAAATAGAATCCATAACCTGAACTATATATGTAGATAACAAATGCAATATGTAATAGAAGTTTAACAACCAAAGATACCAGAAGAAATGAACTTATTGATAAGGAAATGCAAAGAAACATTTTATTCAACTATTGGAAGGATCTTTATTCATTAGTATCATTACACAAAAACACATAATAAAACTTCAAATAGTGTATGCATGTAGCATGTTATCAGTGCTGGGAGTTGGTGAGTAAGTTTCTTGTTAATATGAACCAGGTGGCGCATAAGGGGGTGGGTATCAGTAGTCAGGTGGTGAGTATGAGTAGTCAGGGGGCGAGTAGTCAGGAGGTGAGTAGTCTGGTGGCGAGTATGTAGGGGGCGAGTAGTCAGGTGGTGAGTATGTAGGGGGCGAGTAGTCAGGTGGTGAGTAATCAGGTGGTGTGTAGTTAGGTGGTGAGTAGTCAGGTGGTGAGTATGTAGGGGGTGAGTAGTCAGGTGGCGAGTAGTCTGGTGGTGAGTAATCAGGTGGTGTGTAGTTAGGGGGCGAGTAGTCAGGTGGCGAGTATGTAGGGGGTGAGTATGTAGGGGGCGAGTATCTAGGAGGTGAGTATGGTGTTGGAGGTGGTGAGTATGTTGGTGGTGGTGGTGATAGTGACGGAGGTGATGGCCATGGTGTAGTGGAGCCGAGACAAATTGGTTTGCATGAGGCACAATTAACAGTGCAGCCATCAGGACAAGACTTGGGACAAACATGCACCGTGTTATAACATTTTTTGTATACCTTGTCTTTGCAAGTAACTTCCTTAGGCTTGTTAGTGTTTAAACGTGCAGTCGCCTCACCAAATGCCATTAGCATAAATAATACGAGCATCGCAAGTAACATACCACGACAAACCATTGATCGAGCCATTGCAGCCCAGACTTAAGAAACCTATTAAAATTTTGAACTTTTGTAATGCAGAGGTATACTCAATTGTTATCTATTTAGAATGGTGCTTATTGCAACTGTTAGCTTCTCTATTTATAGGCAAATAAACTGATGGAATGCATGAACCTAGAATAAAACATGTTACAAATAAGTACTTTCAGTTGAAGTTATCTTGGAGTCCTCTTTATATTGCTTTTGGTGTAATTAAATTTGGTGTCCCTTGATTAGAAAGATAAGAAAAACACTTTCAATAAAGGGAATCCACTTGAACATATATACTTAACACGATGATTAAACCACATCGAAAACTTGCAAAAGGAATGACACATCGATTTGCATGGCATCTGCAAAATCGTGGTTTAAGCTATGTGAATTAAGCAAATCGATTTGAAGGTATAACAAATGGCAGAACCACACAGAAGAGCTTAATTATCTGTATGAAAACCTATATTTACTGACATACATAACATGTAAATGAAGAATGTGGACTTAATGTGATATCTTCTGCAGATGTTCCCTATCTGTAGTTAACGATATGCGAACGTATCGTTAAACACAGTTTTTTTTTTTGTTGATTTTGCTTCTTTTTTTTTTCTGAACCATCTTGGTACATATTATTACTTTAATTTTAAATCTTAATATAAGACATATATATATATATATATATCTAATTAACATGTAGTTTAATTTAAACAGCAACTTGCAATATGAACACATAATCATGTAAATAAAGCAAGAGTTCCAAAAACTTAAAAACAATCTGAAGTAAAGGGAATGCATTGCATTCCCTTTCCATTCCTTTTGTTTCACACATTGACTTTCATTAGTACTCCAAAACCCAGCATTCTCATATATATTGTGCACTTTATTGAATCCTAAAGATCACTATAAGTTATCTTTTCATTCACATTCTCATCATGAAAGTCAAGGCCATTAAGTTGACCAAAATATTTTGACTTATTCCCATATAATTCCTTCATATGCATCAAAGTCATGGCCTTCCCTTTCTGCCAAGGGACATATGTAATTGTTAGTAGTCCCTGTTTTTACGTAGATTTTGCGTCTAACAACAATATATGCAAGTAATGTCAAAAGTAAAAAAAGTAGAACAAGGGTGATGATTATTAATGTTTGGTTAACTATATATTGATTGAATCAAAAAGAGGATTAGTTAGAATAAAAAAATGAGTAATATGTATATGTATTTATCATAAAATAAAATAAAACATTACAAAAAAAATTTGCTTAGGTTGGTCAATTGATAGTAAGTCAAAGGCTTCAGAGGAACAAATTGGTAGTAAGTCAAAACTAAAGTGGATTTCAATTTAAAGTATACAATACATTCTTCTAAAAATGTTCTGTTCAAATTGTTGTGATAAGATAGCTCTGTAATCATATCCGACGTAGTAAATATTTATGAATATGAAGCAGGGAAAATCATACTAAAATTTACCTTTGTCATGTACTCATGTTAACCAACCTGACTAAAGCTCAAAAAAAAAAAAAAAAAAGAGAAAAACTGATCAAATATCTGTTTGTGTTTTGAATGCATCTCATTTTACCCAAACTCCATATAACGCAATAAGCTGCATCATGACCATTCTGCAATGGGCGAAAGCCTGACAAAGCAATGCTGAATGGATGCAGAATGGCCGCCCTCGACCCATGACCAATATGAGCTTGAAGCTTCCTCAATGCAAAATAAAACAATATTTAGGCCAAATCGAGCTTATCCATCACCCACACTACAAAGCAAGAAAGACAAACTCTTCGACAGCCGGAATCTCTCCAATCCTCTTCAACGAATCTTTACTCGGTTTCTGATCAACACCAATTGTCATAATAGCTTGTTTTCTTGGTGCAATCCTTCCTACACTCATGAAGCTCACATTTACATTCTCTTCTCCCAATATTGTTCCTACACTTCCAACCATACCTGGTTGATCAACCTGCCTGCAAAGTATAATACTTCCTTCCAAACTCACATCCACATCAAAACCTCCAACTTTTGTCAAATGTGGAACCCCGTCTTTTACCCGCCCCTCCACTTTAATATCTCCAGCCTCGGAGATTGCACTGGCAAATCTTGACTCTACATTAGCAATTTGGACCTGGATGAGCTCAAGTGGCTTCTCGGGTGACCCATCTAAGATGACCCATTCTTCATTGATTTGGAGTCCTCTTTGTTTAGCTGTAAAATCTGCATTCACTATGTTGACAAAGACACTGGAGATAGGCTCGAGGAGACCTTTTGTGATCATGGCACGGAGTAGTCTAGTGTCCAGATCATCAGGAGCTCTGGCAGATGAGTATGTGACCTTTACGGATTTTATACCACTTCCCCCTGCTACTAGTTGGACAGCCAACCTTCCAAGTTTTTCAGAAAGTGTAACATATGGCTTGAGTTCTTTAAGTACCTGCGGCAGAAACCCAGAATAATATGGCATGGCATTTTTCAAACAGATCACCAATCAGATATATACAGAAGACATATGGCAAACTGGGTAAACCGGGCAAGTTGGGTAAAGAGTCAAAACGTTTAATGTTTTGTGCAGATTAAAACAGGTCATTTGGGGTTCACCTGAAAGACTATCTTTTTGCCAAAAAAATATGTAAGAATATAACTAAAAAAAGTCATAAATTTTAAAGAGGTCTAATTTTTTTCAAAAGTGAACTAGGATATTTTACACATAAAAAAATAGGCTTCGGATAGCTTTCTACTCCTATAGACCATTAACAAACTTTTTTTTTTTGACCCTCTAGATTAAAGCCATAACATGAATGACCTGTTTATAGCTAATGGGTCGAAATCATCTCTCCCCAAGGCTACAGATTAGAAACGTAGCTATGAGTAGTACCTCAGGAGGAACCATGGGCGCATTTACTGCAGTAGCAGCAAGCTCACCTCTTAAGGCTCCAACAACAGCTTCCGCGATTTCAATTGCTACTCCTTCCTGCAAAAAGCTTGAATAAGACCCTGTGACAATAGGTGAAATTGAATTAAAAGTACAATGCTTTCAATTATCACAAACCTGAGCTTCCATAGTACGAGCACCAAGATGAGGAGTAGCAATGACTTTTTCATGATTAACCAACTTGTTATTCTTTGGTGGTGGTTCTTCAGTGAAAACATCAAGTGCAGCCTGCAAGTACAAAACACATTAACTAAAATCTATGCACAGACAACCAAAAGAGGGAGACGAGAAACGAATAAGTACCTGTGCTACTATGCCGGCATCCAATGCTCTCACCAACGCATCTTCGTCTATCACTCCCCCACGAGCAATATTGATCAGTCTAACTCCTTTCTTCATCTTTGCAAAGTTTTCGTCATTAAAGAGTTTAGATGTAACAGGAGTGAGAGGCATGTGAAGTGAGATGAAGTCAGCTGTTGAAATGGCTTCATCAAAACTCACTAAATCCACGCCAATTGCATGAGCACGTTGCGGTGGAGCATAAGGATCATGTGCAAATATATGCATACCGAGGCCCTTAGCACGTCTAGCAACTTCTGTCCCAACCTTCCCAAAACCCATCACTGCCAGAGTCTTCCCAACAAGCGATACACCCATATATTTGTTTCTCTCCCACTTTCCTGCAGTGCTTTACCATGTCATGCATATAATATAATAAATTCCAAAAGAGACAAGAATGCAAGGATTCACTTGTCAGATATGATAAACAGACAAGAATCAACAACCTTTTTGACAAGAAAAACAACTAAACAATAGTGCTTATAAATCATATAAGCTTCATGAACCACAATATTTCACAAAAGTTGGATTCAATATGAATATGGACATAACATTAAAAACTATAAGTGTAATTAAGTATAATAAAAGGCAAGCATTTCAACAAGTTCTGCTTTAATACAATCAGCAAACCAACAACACTCTGTTAGCTTATATTTTAAGCATATTATTGGGTCAATTTTCGGTACCATCAATTAACAACAAAAAGTCCTCCTTCAAGCTAAACTATGAAATGCTTAAAACTTACAATCTACATTATAATCAAATCTTGACTAACCAGATTTAATAGAAGCATTAGCCTGAGCTACATTCCTTGCCATACAAGTCAACAAAGCAATCCCATGTTCAGCAGCTGCAACCGTATTAGCATTAGGTGCATTAACAACAAGACACCCATGTTCTGTTGCAGCTGCCAAATCGACATTATCAATTCCAACACCAGCCCGTCCAACAACTTTAAGTCTACCTAAAGATGACTCGAAAACTTCACGTGTCACTTTTGTCCCACTTCTAACAACCAAAGCATCACAAAGTGAAATCTTGGTACACAAGTCTTCATGTGTTAGATTATATGAACAATCAACGTTTGCAAATGTTTTTAAAAGACTTATTCCTGCTTCTCCAAGTTCTTCGGAGACCAAGATTGTTGGTTTTGTGTTCATTGATGATGATGATAGGACTGTGAAAGAATGACGGCGGTTGTGGTGACGTGGCGTGGAATGGTGGGTCCATAATGATGGGTTTTTGTGTTTGATGAATGGTTGGAAATTTGATGATGATGATGATAAAAATAAAGCTGCCATTGTACGCTGTTTTAACTTTGGATGTTTTGATAACATGCGCTGTTTTAAAATTGGATATATATTTGTGGTGTGGATTTATTATAAAGGCTATATGTATTCCTCTGCTTATTCCTCTGTTTCTTCGATTAATGGTGATCAAAAAATGGATTTAAGTGCATTAGCTAAAACGAAATTACGTGATTTAATCATATATAACTTTGCTATAGAATTTGAAAAATAAATGGTTTGACTAAGTTGGGTTCGATTAGGTTCGGTTGTGACTAAAATGTTAGATGATCAATTGAATGAAACTGACTCAAATATATTGCAAAGCAACGTGGTTTGCATTAGTGGTAAACACACTGACCTCTGGAGTTCAATCCTCATCCCATGCAAAAGGTCGGAGGTCCTTTTTTACCTTTTAGGTATAACCTGGAAGTAGCCTAGCTATCTACCTTGGCAGGGGTAAGGTGTGCCTACATCATAACATCTCCAATACATTGTCGAGGTATTGGGGCTCAAAACCCGCGAAAGACGGCAGTGAGCAGTTTCTTTCTTTGACTCAAATATATTGCACCAACTTGACCTAATTGTCAAAAGTCTTGTATTTTTACATGAACTCAGTTTTGATGCTGCTTCAGGTAAACTGTCTTGAGGGTGGCTAATAAAATGGTTGAACCGACTACGCGCAGAAAAAAAAATGATTTCACCACTATGTATCTCTAATCGTTCCTTTGATATGCTTTGGTCCATGAAATAAATTTAAAGCCAAAGTGCTAACACAATTTTTTTTATTACAAAACTCACTAATTAAGAGCTACATTTAGCTAGCTGATCAATTAATAGATCAGACATACAATACTTTTGGTCTTAAACTTCACACATCCATCTTACAAAATCTACAACAAATAATATCATTGTCAGAAGACACAAAATGGTGACCTTTGACATCTTTTCCATCCTATTTATCTGATCATGCTTGACCTCATGAAGGGCTTGGGATTTTTTCAAGTACTTGTAATGCCTCTTTCATTGAAGGTCTCTTTTGTGGAGCCGATGATGCGCAGTTGAAACCTAACTTGAAGCACATCAACAAACAATCTTTATGTTTATGCACATCAACAGTAGTAAACGCATCAATTATTTCTAAAATCTTGGTCTCATTGTTAGAAATTGATAAGTCTGTGTTCCAATGAGCCAATTCTCTAGTGGATAACATCTTCCCAGAGAAAAGCTCGATCAGAATAACCCCAAACGAGTAAACGTCCCATTTGGGGTTGGGTTTAAGGGTCTTTGTAGACTCGGGTGCTTGATAAGGTGAGGTCCATTTATGTAAGCTTGTAGATGGAGTTACATAAGTAGTGTTGTCGTTATTTATAGAGGAAGTTATTGCACTTTTGCTGCCAAAGTTTCGAGTCGACTTGTCTGTTATGTCACTTTTTTGCCCTGATACGAGCCACTCTAACCCAAAATCACTAATAAGAGCATCCATTTCAGATGTCAAGAGGATGTTGCTTGGCTTTATGTTGCCATGGACATGTTTCTTCTCGTGAATGTACAATAGCCCCTTGGCAATCCCTTTTGCTATCTTGAGTCGGACCTCAAAAGAAAAGTGACACGACGACGTCGAGCTAGCCTTCTCTATAAATTCATAAGATACCAAACATAATTAGTGGATTAAAATCAGATTTATATATATTAAGGTTTAACTTAATAATTAGTAGTTTACTAGTTTAGCTAGATTAGTGCTTTTGCCTGTAAATATACTAAAGTATACACGCATCTAATAGAATTTATATAATGAATTTGTAAATGGGATGTGCGCATGTGAGTGAGTTAGTGACCACGGGAGATTGTGGGGTTACAAATATTTGGCATATTATGTGTTTTTTTGTGTATGGAGATAAGGTGAAATTGCCTATTCCTTTCAATTGGGAATCACAAACAAATGTAACATATCATTTTATTTAATTGATATGAAACTAAAAGTCTAAAATTTGAGCAAGTGATATGTCATATTCCTAAAAGGCTAAAATAATAGTATCTCTAATGACCCTTGTATCTCACGGTCACTAACCTAGTCCGTGAGATACTAACATATGTTAAAAAGAACAAAGGGAATGAGAGAAAGGTGGCGTACTATAAGCTGCAGAGCCAGCCAAGCTTCCGCCCGAGACATAATCGCAAATCAAAAGTTTCTCTTCTTCGCCCCAATAAAACCCACGAACCTTCACCAAATTCGGATGTCGAATCTTACCCAAAACCCTCACTATTTTCTCAAACTCTACCATCTTCTCCACTCCTCCACACTTTGACATCCTCCGAACAGCAAATGCCACCCCTCCATCGCCGCCACTTTTCACCACCGCCTTATACACAATGCTCCCACTACTTGAACCCAATATATACGCTGACGCCTTCAATAATGTCTCCATTTCTAACTCGGTCTCCCCGTCCACCAGAACCAAACATTTGTTATTATTATTGTTGTCGTAAATATTACCAACGGATTCATATTCTGTTGATGCTTCCGATGTTTCTTCTTCAATTCCACCGATGAAACAACAACGAGAATGGACTGGTGAATCTAGTAAACAAAATTTCACAAGAAACATAATAGAGTTATCATAAATATAAATCAATCAAAATAAAACTTTGAGATAAGTGTTTTGACTTTTTGTAGTCTTTCTTTTTCAAATTCAAAATTTTATACTCGTATTAAATATTATTGTTTGTGTTACATAATACTATGTAGTACTTTACGCATTAAAACCTAATTCATTGAGATAATTTTCATCAAGTATTATACGGAGTAGAACACAAACACAAATATATAAACTCAAAATTAAAAAAGATAGACTTCAAAAAGTCAAAATAGAAGTATATGTTTCTCTGAAAAAACAAATTTAATTACACTAGTAGCTTACATGTCGAAGTGGATTCGCCGATTTTGACAGGCATAGATTCTTTCATGTTTTGATTCATTTTCTTCTTACGAATTCGGTATGCATAGAAGATAAGAACCACGAAAAGCGCCACAGCAGCTGCATCTCCAACCACAATGGCCACAACTTTCCCTATATCAACTTTTCCATGACCGCGGTCATTTGATTTCTCCGAGGTTTTAGGAATCGCTGCAATGGCCGCAGTTGAAGGATACTCTAAGGAAACATTAGGTGGGAGTGAATGTGATGAAGGAACTGTGCACATTTTCTTAAGTGGTTTCCCACATAAGTTCAAGTTTCCATCAAAATACTCGGATTTCATATTAGACAATGTTTGTGGAATTTGTCCTGAAAAGTTATTATACGAGAGATCAACGATAGCTATCTCCGGAATTTTACTGGCGAATTCCGGAGATAGAGAACCTATAACTTTGTTATGTGAAAGATTTAAGTAGTTTAAAGAAAAGCCTCCAAAATCAAGAGGTAATTTTTGGTTAAAAAAATTGTAAGATAAATCTAATACTTCAATAGTATCAAAGCCGCTAGACACACGACCAGATAAATAGTTATGTGAAAGGTTAAGAACCCGAATATTATGAAACATGTTATTAAACATTTCGGGCAACTCACCCGAAATAAAGTTATAAGACAATGCAAGTGTTTCAAGGTTTGAAATGTTGAAAAGTGAAATAGGAAGAGTTCCATTTATTGAATTATTTGATAAATCAAGAACACGAAGATGTTCAAGACGACTAATAATGTCGTTTGAGATGGAACCGGTAAGGCGAGAATTTGGGAGGTCTAAACGGATGACTGAACCGGTTTGTGGTGCACAAGTGACACCAGACCATGAACATGGTGTGGGTTGAGTGTGGTTCCAAGTTTGGAAAACTGAAGGTGGGTATGAAAGAAGATTTTGTTTGAAAGAAAGGAGTGTGGTTCCATCTTGGTTAAGTGCATATATTGAAGAAATTAGGATGGAAATTGAGAAGATGAAATGAAGAAACAGAGAAGTTGTAATCATGATGAGATGATTGCTATTGGTGTCAATTTTGTGCCTCATAAATGAACCACCAAGGATAATAAAATGCATATATAGAGAGAGATAGATAGTTAGGCATACATCTACTGTTTCACTATTTTCAGATAAAAATAGTACAAGTATTTTGTTGTATATGACACTGTTTTGTTTTACATTGTAAGTTGCTTTTCGTAAGCAGTATAGTTGTATACAACTATGGATATTATTCCCTTCTTCCCATTTCGGTAAAAGCTAATAAAAACTCTTATTAGGTTTCTATTTACCAAAAAACGATAAAGACTTTTGGTTCGGGTTGGGTCGATTTTTGACTAAAACCGAAAATAGAACCGTTATAACTCGGTTTTTAAAAACTAAACCATTGGGTTTCCGTTTTTTTGATTTGGGTTTATTTTGGTTCGGTTTTTCGGTTTTAGTCAGTTCTTAACCACTTTTGGTTTGGGTCAAATTGAGCTTAAAAAGTTTATAAGTTTATACACTATAATTACACCATAATTAATTTCAACAAGTTTTCAAAAAAATATTTATAACAATAACACTACAACAATGACAACAAATCCATAAAAGCAAATCAATAACACTATAACAAATTTTATAAATAACTATTTATATGTTTTACGCATTGTTTACTTACACAATTATTAAAGCAAATCAATCTTGTTGTGTATTTTCAATTAAAACATATAAATGATATTTTTATATACACCTAAAAATACAAATATATTAACATATTTACCAAAAATTAATAATAAAATGGTTGATGTGCATTTTTTTTTATTAAACTACCTAAGTTTTAAATTTATAATTCAAGGTTTTACTTAATCTATCTTATAACACAACTAAGAGCAGTGTACTCTGTCTAGTAGTAATATAGTCTAAGTAAGTCCAAGTTCGTTCGCATGGAACTTAAACTAAGGAAATTAAAATACTTAAAATTAAGAAAGAAGGTGGGTAAGAAAGAAGATTTTGTTTGAAAGAAAGGAGTGTGGTTCCATCTTGGTTAAGTGCATAAATTGAAGAAATTAGGATGGAAATTGAGAAGATGAAGTGAAGAAACAGAGAAGTTGTAATCATGATGAGATGATTGCTATTGGTGTCTATTTTGTTCCTCATAAATGAACCACCAAGTAGAGGTGCACGGAAAAACCGGTTAACCGAACCGATTCGAAAATTAACCTTTAATCGTAACCGGTTAGTAACCGATATCATACTAATCGATTATAGGTTTTTAAAAACCGACAGTTATTAGTCGATTAGGATTTTCGAAATCAATAACCGATTAATAATCGGTTAACCACAAACCGATTAATTTTTTGGGATTAAACCGGTTAACCGGTTAACTGGGGTACACAAATTATATTGAATAACCAGGCGTCCAGGCTCCCAGTCCCACACTCCCACCGATCGATCAGTATACAAATTACAAACCCTAACAAATCGAATCCCCAATCAATCGAATCCCCAATCGATCGAAATCCCCAATCATATAAATACTTATAAACCCTAACAAATCGAAATCTTCACTAACTTGATCGAAATCCCCAATCATACAATTATATTGAATAATCAGTCGATCCTTTTTATACTACTGTAGATATAGTCAATTGCAACACTAGTGCTCACGATTATAAACTCTTATTTTACAATACACATGGCTACCACTAGTGCTCACGATTCTAGTGAGTTTGGTGCTTCCACAACAAGTGAATTAACTGTGGTTAATATCCTAGCAACCACAAGGAAACAAAAAACATGGGTAAATTTTGATTTATGCGAGATGTTGAATGGAAAGCAGAAGGCCAGATGCAAACATTGTAAAACTTTTTTGGCAGCAGGTGCCAATTCTACTTTAAATACCCATATTAAGGACCATTGCAAGGTATTAAAAGGCACTGCAAAACCCGGTCAATCACAGATGTCGAAAGAGGGGGGTATTTTTAGTTATAGTGTGGAAAAGGTTCGTAAGAGGATGGCTCAGTTTGTTATTCAACAGGGTTTGTCATTCAATCACTTTGACAACCAACGGTTGACTTCGTTGATTCGTGACACGCTTCAACCTTCCTATACTCATGTAAGTCGTAATACCCTTAGAAAGCATTGTATAAACATGTGGAAAGAAGTTAAGGAACAATTAATTTTGTGTTTTGAAAACTTACAAACCGGTGTTAATTTAACCACTGATGTTTGGTCTGCCCCCCATGGTTTACCGGATTCGTACCTTTGTGTTACAGTACTTTGGGTCGATCCAAAGACTTGGCAATTGATGAAAAGCACAATTGCGTTTGAGATGTTTGGATATCCACATACGGGAGATGCGTTATTTGAAATTTTAGATGAAGTGATACAAACTTATAAGTTGGAAAAAAAGATTTTGTCAATTTCTTTTGATAATGCTTCAAATAATACTAGTGCGGTTCAAAAGTTGAAGATAAAGTATGAACCTATCTGTAAGGGTGTGTTTTTTCATAGTAGATGTGTTGCACACATCATTAATTTGGTTGTGCAACATGGACTAGAAGTTCCCGCGATTAAGAAGGTAAAAGATGTTTTTAAAGAAATGTTACAAGATGTTTTTTCAAGTTCTAAAAGAAGACGTAAGGAGTATGAGAAATTATGCAAAGACTTAAATAAACCGTGTCTTGGTCCTAATTGGGATGTACCGACTAGGTGGAATTCTACTTGGAAAATGTTTGATAGTGCTATCCAACAAAGACCTACTTTAGAATTGTTCCATGACGGTCTTGTTTCAAAAGATTTGGCACCTCAATTTCCTACTGTGGGTTGGGATAGTATTGTAAAATTAACCGAGTTACTTGAAGTTTTTAAAACTTCAACCACTATTTTGTCCGGAGTTTATTATCCCACTAGTAGTTTGGTACTAAAACAACTATATTTGATGTGTGGAAAGATAAATGACTTTCAATTTGGGGGTAACGTTTATGAAACAATGATAGCTCCAATGAAAGCGAAGTTTAAAAAATATTTTGAAGAAATGCCGCCCGTAATTACTTGTGCCGCCGCATTAAACCCGTGTTTAAATGTTGCGGGTGTGGAGTTGTTAATAGAAAACATATGTTTCGATTTGGATTTGAACGATAATGACTCCAATTTCTCGGATAATGCAATTAAACATTTTAAAAAATGTTTAGAAGATATGTTTGATGTGTATTTGGTTAAATATGGTTCGACATCAAACATACGCCAACAAATGGCTTCGGAGTCGTCAAGCTCACGGGCGAACCCCGAGCTAAATTTGTATAACACTTTGAGAAATGTTAGTAGTAAGCGGTCTCGGGGTAGCACCCAATGTAGTGAGCTCGGAAGATATATAGGAACCGACTTTTTGGCAACAATGCTTCCTGAAGAATTTTCAAACTTTGATATTTTAGCTTGGTGGAAAGAAAAGGAAGCCCACTTTCCCGTTCTAGCTGCCATGGCACGTGATTTATTAAGTGTCCAAGCTTCCACGGTAGCTTCGAAGTCGGTTTTTTCTCTTAGTGGAAGGGTTTTATCAGTTAGAAGAACAAGGCTCACTCCAACTTCTCTTGAAACGTGCATTTGCTTGAAAGACTACTTGGACGCCGCTGAACGTATACAAGATGTGACTAGTCTTGAAGATCAACTTGCCATAGAAGAACCCATACATCTCTATGAAGTATCACAAGGAAAGGCCACTCCACTTTCTGACGATGAACTTGACGAGTAAGTTTTGTTTTGCTATTTAGTTTATACTTTAGATGTTTTCTGTTTTCTGTTTCTCTTTTGGATATTACGCATCTGTTTTCTGTTTCTGTTTTGAGTTGGTTTTCGTTTGTGATGCAGCTGATGTTGCTCCTGTTGCTGTTTGTGTTGCTGCTTTCCTGTTTTCTGTTCTGTTCAGTTCTGTTGATCTGTTCTGTTCTGTTTCGGTTTCTGCTTAATTTTCTGGTTCTGCTTAATGTTGTGGTTCTGTTTGTGTTCTGTTCTGTTCTGTTTGGTTCTGTACTTCTGTTCTGTTCTGTTCTGTTTGTGTTCCTGTTTCGGTTTCTGTTCTGTTTTCTGGTTCTGTTCTATTAGTTTCTGGTTCTGCTTAATGTTTCGGTTTCTGTTCTGTTTTCTGGTTCTGTACTTCTGTTCTGTTCTGTTTATGCCATGAAAAATCTGCTATGAATATGCTATGAAGAAATCCATAGCAGTTTATTAGTTCTGTTTATTAGTTCTGCTATGAAGAAATCTGCTATGAATATGCTATGAATCTGTTCTGTTCTGTTCTTTTCTGTTTATTAGTTTCTCTTGAATATGCTATGAAAAATCTGCAGGTTTAACATAGCCAAAATCTGCAGGTTTAAAATCTGCAGGTTCTGTTCTGTTCTGTTTGTACTACTGAAAAATCTGTTCTGTTTATTAGTTTCTCTTGAATCTGCAGGTTTAACATAGCCAAAAGCTTCTGTTCTGTTTATTAGTTTATCTTGAATCTGCTATGAATATGCTATGAATCTGTTCTGTACTACTGCAAGTTTCTGTTTGTTCAAGAAAAACGGTTAACTGGAATAGGTTAACCATTTCGGTTAACCGGTTTATATAAACCGAAATCGGTTCCATCAGTTTGGTATTTTTCATGGATTAACCGGTTATTAACCGGTACCGGTTAACCGGAACCGTTTAATTTTTTTAAAAAAAAAAACGATTACGGTTAGTAAATTAAATAACTGAAACCGGTTAACTGGTTTTGACACCTCTACCACCAAGGATAATAAAATGCATATATAAAGATAGATAGTTAGGCATACATCTACTCTTTCACTATTTTCAGATAAAAAATAGTACAAGTATTTTGTTGTATATGAAACTGTTTTGTTTTACATTGCAAGTTGCTTTTCGTAAGCAGTATAGTTGTATACATATTATTCCCTTCTTCCCATTTCGGTAAAAACAAATTAAAACCCTTGTTAGCTTTCTATCTATATCTATATCTATACTCCCAGCAAATCCTCCCTATTAATTATTTCTGTATTTGAAATACCTTATTTGCTTTTGGACATTTTTTATTCTCATAATACCCTCTCCTCACTAAAATCAGGTACGCTCCAACCACTGTCCCTCTTTTGTAACCCGCAATTTTGTTAACGCTGATATGAAAATTACTACCATCAATCGCTGTCACTTCCGCTCACCGCCGCAGTATACCGCCGTTGCATCGCGCGGGTATCCATCTAGTATACCAAAAAACAATGATGTTCTTGTATACTAACCGAGTGTTAGTATGACAAATTACAACTGATGCTAAAAGCTAAATTGTCCATTTTGACTTTTTAAGTTTTTTTAAACTTTAACTATAAATATCTTAGTTTGTTTTATTGAATGCTTGATATAAAGTATAAATGGATTGAGTATAAATGGATTGAATTTTGAATGTATTTTCTATTGATCAACTGTTATATGTATATAATATAAACAAAGATAATTTATTGTTAAAAGTTAAACTTGAAAAGTCAAGCTTAGACATTTGATTAAATGGGACGGAGTATTATCTATCATCTATAACAAAAATATCGAGAATGGCCTGTGCATTTTGTATGGCAACATTAATCGGACTACTGTATATATGAAGTTTAAGAGTTTGCTGCATTAGGCTACTTTTACATGCTACCTTGATTTGCTTTCATGCTTGGGAGTTTGGGTTTCTCAAGTATTTTGTAGGAGGCTTATCTTTTTATAGGGAATGATTAATCCTTTGACCTAAAAATTTTCATAATTTATAGGATGGTGATATGTGAAATTCAATAAGTAAGATTAAGAAATTAAATGGAATCCACTTGTCACATTCATATATTGGACGGTCATCTTATTTACGAGGTGTTTCTCTTTTTAGGAATGGAGGTGATTGGACGCAATAATGACCCATCAGCAATTTTGTTTTGCAGTTCAAAAATAAGTAACATTCTACTCTACCCGCGGACCATGTGCTAAGAAAGCCGATATGAATTTTAGATCATTAAAATTCTTGAACCCGCTACAATGCTTCTTAGAGACCCGAAAAAATGATACGACGTTGTCAAGAGTACATTCTAGTTTAATCAATTTACTTATCGAGAATATTAGTGAATTTAACCAATATAGATATATAAAATTATAAATAGTTTGGAATAAAACAGAAGTGTCTAAAAGTCTACTTGTGTTTAATAAAATGTAGTTTTCTCCGGTATGATGTTTTAGTAAACATATATATACAGAAAAGTTTCGATTACAATTCTTAGTTCTTATTGATCTTTTCTTGTAAAAAAATGCTTGAAGTTGAATTATTTAGTAATAAAAATACTTACATCTTACAAATAACTTCCTGTGTGTTGTATTATGTTTTACATTGACCCATTAGAATTTTAAAATCTAAGAAACATTTTGACATATTGTCAACGGAAAAGTTTCTTGAAGTAAAAGCCATAAAAAAGTCTCGTTAGAATGTTTTGTTGGGCTGCTTTTGGTTGTTTGTGGAGGTTCAAATGGGCTACAAAATTCCCTTTTGATATGTGTTTGTTGTTTGTGATGATTACAAGCTTATAAAACTTAACAAATTATTTCAACTATTTTATATTACTTGATTAAAGACAAATTAGTATCATCAAAGTATTTTGTATCTTCATTATCTGCTTAACCATGTCATCAGTATAGTATAATTGAGATAGCCATTTTATTAAGGAATCTATTTTATTTATTTTTTTGTTTTGTTTTCAATCACTTGTATTTTTTCAATTTCAAATGTCAAACAATATATTCTAGCTATAGATTAAAGGGAGTGGTCACACCACACCATATAAGTCATGGAAAAATGATTCTTTTTGCAGACATTATCTATCTTAAAAACTATCATGAAAAAAAAGTTACAAATTAAACTTTTAAATTTGATAAACATAAATAACCGACTTTTGAATTTTACATTATTTCCATCTAAAATACACATGTTTTACTTAAGATAGATACTGCATATTTTACCTAAATTTTCCCCATAAGTTATTAATACATCAAAGTCATTGATTTTCAATATGTTAAAACTGTAACTTCTTTTTAAATGGCAAACTTACTCTAAAGTAGCCCAAGTGTCAAAAATTGAACTTTGGTTTTCTCTTCAAGAAAAAACTATATATTATAATGTGTAGAATAATTTATAATGAACATATTACCTTTCACTTGAAAAAGGATTGTGATATAAGATAAGTTTTCAAAATATTGTATTTGGTTAATGCAATTTTATTCAACTTTAATCAAATGTATGTACACTTTTTTACACTTAAATAGCGTAAAAGTATTTCAAAAACATAAGTTGTCCTAGTAATTATATAATACAATATTAACATTGAAAACTATTTTTTTTTTATAAAATTGTATATACTCCCAAGACATTCTGAAAATCAATACTTTTGAAGAGGTATTATATTTTTGAATTTTCAAATTTAGAATGAAGCTCCGTAAATTCAAATGAAGCATATGGTAACGGTAAAATTCATAATTTAATGTTTTTTAACCTTTGGTTTGTCTTATTAGTAAGTTTATATTACATGTCTTATTACTAAGTGTATCTAGCTATAAAGTTGTATGATAAAAGTAATCTATCTAGTGGTTCACTAGAAAACATGTAATCATGAAATCCATATCCCACGTTGCTTTAAATTGTGTTTGTGCTGTATTTTTATTTCAAAATTATTAGCGAGTACAACACATGAAACACGTGTACAAAGACGCATTAACTATCGACATTGACACATTAGATATCCAAATACAGTTTTATTATGTTAATCACAATCTGTTAAAACTATTTTTCTTGTTCACTTTTGTTTCCAGTTTCAGTGTTACTTGCCAAAAATAAAGAATAAAAAGATTTTTACTTGCCAAAAATAAAGAATAAAAAGATTTGCAACAAGTAATATAGGTGATTGAGTGATTCCATGCAAGCAGTTCGGTGATTGAATAAAAGTGTATATTAATCTTTTCATGATGTTGTTAGATCTTATAATGATGAGCAACTAAATCATCATACCCCAAAAACTCAATTTGTTAACAAATGCAAGCCAAAACAAAATTACTAAAAAGTATTTCAACCAAAAACTGAAGGTATCTTCGATGCTTCTGACACCCACAAAAAAGATCATGATATGTTGAATTCACAAATTTTTCACACCCTCGATAACTAGCACCACTACAAACCGCTCGAGATTGCAGCAACCAAAACATATCAAGTAGTTGGGGCAAGAGCACTCAAATTAACAGCAATTCTGCTAGACGTGTTTACCATGATATTAGGCATAGATCTCAAGCAGCTATAGCAACAAACCTGTAAATGTATTATGTTAAAGAATTTGTTAGTAAAATATTTCAAAGAACCAACTCACCAAGCACTGTTTACCGTGGTTATGACTAAAGGAAGCAAGCAAACTGAACACAAATGAAAATCGCATCTCATGAAACGCATATGTTGTATGATCCTATCAATGCAATGATCATAAAGACCGGTAGAAAACACCGCAAATAGAAAATTTTGGTGTTTAAAATGTAAAAATATTCATATTTGTTTCAGATTTGGAAAGGTATATGGATTGACATTCAAAAGTCAAAACTGAAAACTTAACAGACTTGGTTGCAAATATTCCAAAGTCAAACCAAATGTTATGTATAAATTAACCATAGCTTTGCCAAGATAATAGAAAGATGGTTAGTGTTTACTTATGCAGTGCTATAACAAGGTTCTGTATCATAGTTCAACTTCCTACTATTATCTTAACGAACATTGGCTGTGTGGCTTATAAAACCAAAATATGATTATTGTTGTCCGTCTAACTGTATGGGTCCATGAAACTGGAGCAGATAACAATAATAGAGGTGAAATACATTAACGGTTGCAATTTAGCCATTTACTTATGGATGGATCGATCTGGTCAGAGTTTTATCTCTAGCAAATCATATAAGCAAAATCAAAGAAAATGGGTTGAAATGAAAGTCGCCCAAAGTGATTTTTAATGCTTAGGACTTCCCAAGTCACTTTATTCAAATATTAGATTACCAGTTTACCACTGTGATAGTATAGATTCGTGCCCATAGCTTCTTTTGAACAAACAGAAAAGTGCTGGTAGGTCAACCTGACCCACCCACTTTGCTATACTTTTTACACATTACGATGGTTAACAATGCAAATTTTAGAGGTGCCAAGTATGCAAAGATTGAAACTTCATATATGGCAAAACAGAAGGATGGACATGAAGTGCCACCGACAAAACTGCAATTTCACCCGAGTACATACAATAATAGAGAAGCTATGGTACCTACCATCATGAACTATTTTACACATTATAAGCAATAAAAACAACAATAGAGAAACTAAAAGACACGAACAATCTAGTTATAGTATCCACTGGTCCCAACTAGTCTGGCTTTTAAGGATCTTTGGATTACTGCGGTAACTATCGCAAGTACGCCAAGGCTGAGAACATTATGCCAAAACTTATTTCAACCAACTGGTAGACTTGGTACATATGATAGTGGCGTGACGCCGTGACCATATTGGTTAAAATACCAGAGTTGATAGGTTTAGTAAAAAGAGTACTAGGATACACTACCCACTTTGACACAACTAACATTTATACAAAAACAATGCATGTGCTACAGGACTCTAAACCACTGACAACTCAACTCCATAGAAATGTTAATCCCTTAAATGGTGGCCCAGCTAAATTGGGCCAATATGATGCAAATTAATAATATGACGTTTTCTTTTGCTACATACAGTCTTCTAAACGAGCAACATTCATACTACAAGTCTACAAGCATTTAGTATCTCTCTATCCATTTATAAGATCTTAATTAAATATCCACCATATCTTCATCGGAACCAGGAAGTAGGTATCTATCTAAGCAGTTAATTAATCTGATAGCCAAACGTGTTTTATAACCACAGGAAGACTGCTTTATTTTTTCAGCGTATGCTTATAAACCAAAGCACATAAGTAGCTGTAAAGAATAAGAATGCAAGAGAAGGTGTTTAGAAGTTTAGATTCGCTTATACAGCATAAATATGTAATAATCAGACAAACAGTTTGGGCGTTCAATAATTCTGATTAGTCAATGATTAATAAGTAACTTGACCATACAGGATATTCTTGCAAAGACTGGTAACTTCGAATTTATAAATTATGATGGTTTTGTTCGTTCTCACTTAAGGTAAATATTGGTCCACAAAATATTATTTATAACAGTTTAAAATATGCCAAAGATAATCCCAACAACTATATTCTTATCTTAAAAAAAAATTTATATAACTTATACTATCTTAAGCTATAAAACACAGCCTTAAAACCACCAAACACAATTATTTTAAAATAATTAGATTGATAGATCATGGTCACACACTTATGGAGACAACTAAAGTTCTAAACCTTACTAATGTCTGTTTGTATATGTGTTGTAGTGGCTTTTACCAAACCGCTTGCTCACAAACTTTGGTGTATCACTTTCTGTTTACATAAAAAGTCAGGCAGTCAGCTGATATTGTCCTGTGAACAGATTAAAATAGGTATTGGATCTACCCTAGTTTATTCTTGCTTTTAAGTTTTAACTTTTGGATTTGTATTTTATTTTTTGATTTGGTTTTTATGTTGCTGTGAGATCCAAAACTACCAGAAGAAAACTGAACTTTGATCAGAAAGCTTAATAACCTGAGAGGCTTTGTGCCCTTGCGCAAGACTTTATAGACGGTTCAAGAACCACTCATAATATATGTGAGTTTCTAGCAGCAAAAACGATTTACATGCTGTGTGAGTTTCTAGCAGCAAAAACGATTTACATGCTTTAAAACCTTTTCTTTCTTTTAAACTCAACTACTTTGTATAAGTTTGGAGTCTCTCATGAGTCATGAATACTTGACTAAGAACTGTCTAATATTATGCAATGTGGTTCTTAATATCTATTTTCTTAGAGTCAGTCTTGGCATTAAACAGTGAGGTGGACCTTGTGGGGTTGTTTGAACTTTGAAGCACCAACATATATGCAATTCGTTATATGGCATGGAAGGCTTGATTGATGATGTGGTTTGTTCATAAACTGTTGATGGTAATAGTGGTCTAGTGAAATTGACAGCTCAGTTAACTTCAATTGATTAGTTTAGTTTGAATGGGTATCCGATGTCATATCATATATGTTGTTGTTCGTACAAATTACCCTAGTTTAATTTTCATATAAATTCAACAGATTAATATTGTGAACTAATAAAGGGTAAGGACAAGTATGCACATTCAGAAACATGTTTATCATGGAACATCCCTGGTGTGGATAGCACAAAGGGATCTTACCTTGTTAAAATGTACACATTGGCTACTGAGTCTTCGGCTTGTGTAGTGATGGGATCATTCGTAAAATGGCATCAGCTTGCTTGGATACTGAATGGGTGATCTTGTGTAGTACAGTTAACTTTTCATCCACTTGTGTCTGGAACTTGTCGTACAAGAATGGTAATGATAAACTCAGAAGTACCCCTGAATTGAAATCAAGAATTACGAAATGTCATATAAAGTATTACACTTCAATAACATTTTTCGAGAATAAAAGGAAAAATAGTATTAAGCTCACCAATATATAGCAACGTAAGGAAGTTAAAGAAGCTACCAATATAAGAAATCAGCCATAAGCTTGAGACAACCTGATGGATCAATAACGTATTAGGTAATTCTATGTATAATCAAATCTTTGCAAGCGGGAAACAAAACTGTTAAGAAACAAGATAAAGTTATGAGGTCATACGGAAATCAAAGCTTTGACGTTTCCATTAACTGCAATTTCATGTGCAAGTGAAAAAGCATGGTTTATCCAAACTTGCATCTCTTCAGCAGCGATAAGAACTGATTCCTCCGAAATGTCCAATTCAGGAATTGGAGGCAGAGGTCTACATTCAGGTACACGTACTTGTATATATTATTTCTAATGTACATCTAATTTACTTAAACAAACAATACCCAAACACATAACTTCTGCCAAAAAGACCCTGGTAATTCTAGAATGAAAGGGATACCGTAGCCACTACTCAAATAGTCAAATAGATACCATTTTGCTGAATCAGTACGAGCTCATTTAGTGTAAGATCACAGGGTTTTCCAAGTTTATACTCCGAAATACATATATGCAAAAAGTTATAAAGATGGGATTTATCAATACAAGTCTTAGCAACCAACCTCCAGTACAAATAACAAAATATGAACAACAACTAATTAAAGCATTGATTTATGTGAACCTTTGATATAGGGAAGTGATATTCATACCACATAATTTGATAAATTTACCACTGTTATGCATTACATACTTGTATAGTATGCTATAAAACATGTACAGTGTGGTAAATGCATCAAAACTTGTGGTACGATTATCACTTCCCTTTGATATATATACAGAGTTATAGACATTAGGGGCCTTATTTTGAGAACCAATTTCATTACAAGAACCATGAAAAGTCTTAAAAGATGTATTTGATCACATGTTTTTAAAGTTCATTCACATGTCAAACTTTATAAAAATGTATGATGCAGAAGAAATGTTTTTCCAAAACCTTATATATAGCCATTTTTATAACTTTTCACATGTGAATAAACTTTTAAAACATATGATCCAATACAAAATTTAGGTATTCTCACGGTTCTTGAAAAAAAAAGGTTCATAAAATAAGAAAAGTCTACTTATATATAGATACATATCATAGCAACATAATTTCACAAGCGTTTAGTTTTTTCAATGTGCTCATAAACATTCTCCAACTCTGGTAATTTAGTTCTATACTACTCCATACAAAGCATTTATCTCGTACACCATCCCAATTTTAACATTGTATAGATCTCATCCCTCCATTGTGTATCCTTCTAACCGAACACCCTCTTACTTCATTGAGCTGCTACAATGCTAGTCATTTCAAATACATTTTTAAAAGTACTTCGCTTTACATTACAAACGAACCCGATTTTCAACACTACAAATACCTTAATCCTAAAATGCCGATCTATGATTAATATTGAAATTCAATTAATGATGAAAGGAGAAGCTTTACCTATTAAGAAGGGAAGCAGATTTAGCCCAAAAGAAGAGAATAGTGACCAAAAGCAGAAGATTATTGGCAACGAAAGCCAAAATATTATAACCGCCTCTTTCGAATAAAAACCAAAAAATGGTGCTACTAATTAACACAACTCCACCTCCATATACATTCTTCCATAACAATATATCAGCCACTGCATTCACACATATAAATATAATTGTCACGATCTCAATCTAGTTGTTGTATCACAATAATAATAATATTAAATTTTTATCGGATTAAGATGGATTACAATTTTGGATAAATATATATGTGAAATGTATAGAGATAGACAGATATATACAGATATAGATATATATTGATGTAGATGTATATATAGATATAGAGAGAGAGACCTGGACCGCCACCGAGAGCGTCATGTACACAAATCCGGCCAAAATCGCCCATTGAGATTTTGATATTTCGATAGATTTGCAGAGAAGAAGAAAAAAATTAAAACCAGAGAATGTGGGAGAGAGATACTAGAGGGGGGTAATTTGTAAATACGTCAACAAACTAACCTAACCCAAATACCCTACACAAAACGGGTACCGCTGCACCCGAACTTGAAATCCAAAAATGAAAAAGCTTGAGAAAGTCGAACTATCAAAACCAAAAAAAAAAAAAAAAAAAACCATTGCTTTGATTTTTGTAGTCTAAACCAAAAACAGATCCGTTTGGGTTTCAATTTCTTAAAAAAAAAATCGATTAAAACAGAATCGAAACGAACTAAATATATTTTAATTTTATTCTTATTTATAGAAGTAGGTAAGTAACGCCCAATGTCGTCTTCTATGGGTTTTGGGTCCCAATACCTCCACAGTGTATGGAGAGGTTAAGATGTAGACAGTCTTACTCCTACCATGACGGTATAGAGAGACTGCTTCCAGGTTCTATCTAAAGATATAAAAGGACCTCCGGTCTTGCAAGGGGTGAGGATAAAACCCATGACCTCTGTCTCCAGAGGCAAGTGTGTTAACCACTTGATCCAACCTTGCTGCTTTTTATTCTTATTTATATCATATAATATTTACATTTACATTTATCTATACAATTGTTATTTTAAAATCTCTATGCATTTATTCTTTTTAATTTTTTCAACTAAAATAATTGATAAAACCAAAATACTCATTTTTTTTGTTAAGAAGATCTCAACGTTTTATTTAAAATCAAAAGTCAAGATTTAATTATTAAATTTGAACTTTAACCTTTAATTTTATAATTTAAGGGTCAAGCTCGTCTAAACTTATCCCTCAAGGGGAACTCTACCACTTTTTTTTTTTTTCGGATTTGAAGTAATTTAGGGCATTTAGTAAAGGTGTCGTGCGGCTAGCTAAGCAACGACATTTTGCCAATTAATTATCTATGGGAAATAGTGAAGTGATCATGCTTGTTTAAAAAAATATATATATACTAGATATTTTACCTCGTCCAATGCCCGGCTAGTTAAAAAGGTTATTTTATGCATTAATAAATAGCTATTCTATATGCTTATTATGTTGAAATTGATTATGTTATAGTTAATGGTTAATTCATGGATTACTCTGGTCATCTTTTGTCTTTTCTGACATGTCGATATCACAGTCACTAAACCTACTATAGCGATTACACACCAACATTTAACCTAAGATATTTTGATATCATCAACAAATCAAACGTAAATCGATAATGTAACATGATATCTATATATTCATCAAACGAAATAATATATACAAAGTAAAAAAACTAAACATGACAAAAATTTAGTCATATAAAATACACATAAATACAATACGAATAAGTAAAAAACTAATAAGATAAATAAGAGAAAGTCATTATAGTTTTTGCTTTCAGTTATGCTGAAAAGATGGAGAAAAAACCTTATGTAGTGACGGGAAAAAATAATCTTAAACACAATTAGGAAATAAAGTATTTTATCTCCAACAATCAAAAAATTCATTCGTAAAACTCAAAATAACTACTATTATCATTATAAAATAGACATTTTTTGTGGCTAGAATAACCAATTTTGGTTAAGGTTTCGGCCAAGAGAACGAAGGAAAAACAACAAAATTGTTTGGTTGTGTATAACTTAATAATATTTTTAAATAAATTTTAAAATTTGATATAGTCTTCAAAGTTGTATATATTTTAATAAATAATATTATTTATGTCAAATATCATTGCCAAATTAATAGATGTATTGGACGTCTTGTTATATCTTAATATGGCTTTTGAGTTTTTTTTTTTTCTAATTTTGTGTATATAGTTTTGATTTAATATTTTATGTTATATTTAATAAATTAATTTACATGGTTTGAGAATAAATAGAGGTTATAAAATAAATATTGTAAAAAAAGTATGGAGATACCACGTAGGATACAATCCTATGTGGCAATATTTAAAGTTTAGCTTTAGGTTGAAAGAAGGGCTTAAAATGCTAGGATTTTTACTGTGTTAATATATATATATATATATATATATATAGATTGGTATACGGTAGAAGAATAACTTTATAAATTAAAAACCAATTGAAAAATACTTCATGATTATGATAAATTAACAACGAAGAAAACTGTGAAACATAATATATGTATAGATAGATTATTATAAAGGGCTATGTAATTTGAGGTGTACGTGTTAAACGTAATATATATAATTTGATTATGAAGTGTATATAGTAATAGAAAATGAAAAAAAAAAAAAAGGTAATAAAATATCATGGATTATGAGTCATGAATTATGACGTATTTATAGTTAAAATAAAAAAATTTAAAAAATGTCATGCAATGTTAGTCGTGATTTTTTATATATGTTTGATTTATATAAATATAAATTATAAATTATATATATATATGCTTTTTCTATATGCCATATTTAAAATATATGTATAATTATATTATATTATTTAATGAAAATCTATTAGTGTGAAAAAAATATGGAGGTGCCACGTAGGATAAATCCTATGTGGCATGTTTAGATATAATTTTAATTTGAGATGGATGACTTTAAAAAGTCAGGATAACTATTGTTTTATTATGTATATAGATATAGATATAGATATAATTTTGATTTCACCCAATAGTCCTACATTTCATACACAATTAACCCGCTTTTAGTATAAATGTAAAATATCATAGAAAGAAATCCATTTTTTTTCAGAACATGAATCGACTATATATATTTAGTTTTGATATCGTAATAAACGACATTACAAGTACAAATTATATATTGGTAGATGTTTAAAGAAATTCTCCCATCATCATGCATCGTCAACAGTTCAACACCAATATCGGCACCGGCACCGACTCCGGCTTCAGATTCATTACTCTCCATTTAAACTACTTCATCTTCATCGTCACTCTTGTACTTGTAGAAAATTAGAAATTATGTGGTTCATATGCGATTTTTTAGGGTAATGGGGGAACCTAGCCCCGGTATCATAATTGGATACCCATCGACTCACCCCGTATGAGTCATATGATGCCGGTAAAATACCTTTATCCTAATCCCCACATGATATGGGCACTTCGAATGATCAAACCCACGTATTTAAACATCACATATATGTTTAGGCTTCATTGGTAACATGATACCTTAAAAGAATTATTTTTGTGCCCAACGGAGATCGAACGACCTTAAGGTCACGATTTTTTTTAAATAATTATTAAGGAAAACAGAAAATCTTGTTATCTAACTTATACAGTATACAACTTATTCGCATAGTTTTCCAAATACTTTTGAGTTTAGATATGGAAAAGTACTTAATTGATATGTTCTCATGTTCTTCAAAAATAAAAACGGAAAATTAGAAAAGGTTTCCGATGAACTAAACACACCGAGCTTTTGAGCTAGCATTTTTAGAAAACCTCCCATCCGTTGTAATATAATTTTGATTTCAACCATTAGTCTTACATTTTATTAGATAATTAGTGAAATGTTGAAAAATTAAATTTTCGTGAAAACTAGAAAATTGACCAAAATTGATCTGAATCTAACATAATGTGTTTTAAGTGTATTTTGTAATCTAAAAACACATAGTGTTAAGTTTAAAATCATAGTGTGAATTTGATAACGCGTGCAAATCAAAAATTGTTCAAGCACTATGATATGAACGTAACACAATGTATTTTTTATAAAAGAAATTAAAAACACGTTGTGTTAAATTCAGATCACAATAATTTGGCCAGTTTTATAGTTTTTACGACAATTATAGTTTTAAATGATCACAACCCTAGATAATTAACCCACTGTTTCTACATAGAATATCATGTCATATACTGTACAATACTTTTGTACAATACTTTCGAGACATCCACTTTTTTCAACAGAAATCAACTAAAAAATATATTAACCGGATATTTAATTTAATATTGTGCTGGTAAAAAAAATTACAAATAGTATGTTCAAATTGCTTCAAGCATCTCGACTCGGGTCTTTCCTACGGTTCAGACTAAACATGTTGGACGATACTAACTATGGAGCACAACGCCCGTCCGCGGAGGCATTCTGGTAGGAAGGACGACCACCACTCTACATAAGAGGTCCGACAGATAAAGCTCAAAATCCGTTTGGTTGTAAAAGATATTTTCTAATTTTCCTTTTTAATTTTTTAGAAAATGAAAGAGGTTTTTATTTTTTAGAAAACAAATAAAAATTTTGAAACACATTCTAATTAGAAAACTAAAAAACATGTTAGAGATGTGAGGGGATAGGGAGGGGTGAAATGGAAAATGGAAAACATAAAAAATATGTTTTCAAGTTTTCTATGAAAAAATGGAAAACATTTTTTTTTCTTGGAAAACATTTTTAGAAAACAATTAGTAGAACGCGTTTTCTGTTTTTCATGTTTTCTTAAAAAACAAAAATGAAAAACAAGGGTGTTTTCTACAACCAAATGTGCTCTTAGCTTCCTTAGCCTTTTTTCTGCTGTCCCATCATGTCATCATCAATTTGAATACCAGCAACCACTTCGGCTTGGGGTTTGGCTTCGGCTTCGGGTGCTACCCCGGCCCCGGCCTCGGGTTCATCCCCCACCCCGGCCTCTGGTTCATCCCCGGCCCCGGCCTCGGGTTCAGCTTCAGGAAGAGGACTCTCGTGATTGTTAAAACAGGCAACAACGACGTAGAGAACAAGATTAACTGCACTGATTGCCGCCAATGTCCAATAATATCGATCCAAGCGGCTTTTATTTAAAGAATGTTGAAACCAGTTGGGATTGTTGTTCCTCTCACTCACCTTCCCAACAACATAGACCAATAATACACTAGCAATGGTTCCTAATCCCATCACAGAATCTTTGAAATAAATCATATATCGGAGAAACTCAGGAAGTTGATACTGAACGAAAAATGTAAAACTGAAATCTGTGATCGCATCAGCACCTGCAAGAAGAGCAAACTGTGGAAGCAGAGAAAATACACTCATTGGAATTTTGTCGTTCGGCTTGTCTAGTAACCCATGATCCTTAACAGCATGTAGCCTTTGGGTTTCCACTATTGCAGCAGTAATGCAACATAATACAGACAATATAATACCCACGCCAATCCCAATCGGCGGTGCATAACGTTTTGAGAAACATAATGCGAAGCAAAAAGTATATATCATTCGAAATATATCGCCAAAGATTGTATAGAAGAGAAGAAAGATTGGAATCCGGACCTCTATGCTTCCAAGTTTAAGGTCCATGTGATTAGCTTGCTGGATAAAATAAGTGGCTTTTAACGATGAAACTATTCCAATCACAATGAATGTCAGACACACTGGAACCAGACTAATAGCAATCTTGGTGTCTTCTACTTCACGCACGGTACAAAGCGTCCAACTTCTTGACATTGCCTGATCAGGATACTTAGTAGCAGCCTTGTCTAAGAACCTGTATATATACTAGTATAACAAATCCGATCGGTGTGTTGTTGAATATTGCATGAGCTAATTTAATTAAAGATAAAAAATGATATAATTAACCTGAGGCTGCTGGTGGGAGAAGTATCATCTTCATTGTAGGTCTCTGTAAAGTTTTTACTTTGAACTTGTTGAAGATATTTACTGGCAGTAGCTACGAATACTCTAAGAGCAGTCTTAAAAGGGTTCCCCCCTGGCTTATTACGTTTGTATGATCCAATCAAGAAGAACCCAGTTACTGCCAAGGAACATATAGCTGGAATCCCAAATTGTTTTGACCACGGTTTTACATATATGAGTGCAACAAGTCCGACTAAAACTGCTAATGAAATTGTTTGCATATACAGAAACATAAATTTCACTCCATGGAAGTACTTAAATCCTGCTGTTTCATTATCGTTGTCGTCACTTCTTTTTTGTGCATCTACAAAGAGTGGTAACGAGGCTTCATGACCAGCCAGTCCAACTGATATCAATGATAAGGCAGTAAAGAACAGGACTTTTTGTGTGTGGCCAATGCAGTCCTCCTTGTATTCGTTACATGAACCAAAGAAAACTGGCGTTGACAAGGCCAGTAATCCTAATCCCTGCACAAAAATTTACATTTGAATTTACTATTTTTTCTACATTGTAGATCGAAAGAAATTGTTATACACAAGAACCAAACAACAGATGGAACCACTATATACTTACAATACTGTAGGCGATGTTAGAGAGCATAAGCATATAGTAGTAAGAGCCAGTGAAGGTATCAGCAAAGCAGGCAAAGACAACGGTCAAAGTTGGCGTGATTCCATTCCATATGTTTATGATACCAGCAGCATGTGTTACGCTTAAATTCCACACATTATTTAAGTAGATGATTATCACAAACAACGTATATGATGCTGGAATTTTTATAAACATCAGTGCTGCATTTTAAAAAAGGATAACTGTCAAAAAAAAAAAAAATCCATTATACATAAGAATAGAAGGTAAATAGCTAGCAATGGCGGAGCAAAAAAGTTTAGACGTACCTCAGGTAGCGGAACAGTTTATAAGATATTAACGAGTGTATAAAATAAGCCAGTAACTTTAAACTGAGCTAAGGTGAGTGTTTGGATATAAGTGTATGTTTTGTTGGTTGACCAATTAACTTTGAACTGAACTGATAAAAAAGAAATCCATTATACATAAGAATAGAAGGTAAATAGCTAGCAATGGCGGAGCAAAAAAGTTTAGACGTACCTCAGGTAGCCGAACAGTTTACAAGATATTAACGAGTATATAAAATAAGCCAGTAACTTTAAATTGAGCTAAGGTGAGTGTTTGGCTATCTCCAATGCTAAGGACGCCCTTAGGCGTCCTTAAGCTGCTACATCATATCCTTACAAATCCTTATACATTCTTATAAATCCTTCAAATCCTATAATTTTATCTCCAACCATACAAACATCCTTACATATCCTTACATAACCTTTTTACCTCCCACTAAAACCAAAAATATATTAGGTAAGGACAAGTAAGGGCATCCTTCAAAATATCCTTAGTTTTGGACAAGCTTCAACGGCAAAGAGGATATCCAAGGGCACCTACGGACACCCCATTGGAGATAGCCTAAGAACACTACTCGTACTAGAATTACAAAGTTGTATAGACATTATTATGGTTTCAGTATGCACGTGTTTGACGAATACATAAAAATTAATACTACCAAATATAACATACGCAGTAAGTACTGTCAGCAGGTAGTTGACAAATCCAGGTAAAAATCGTTGAGAGGCGGTGAAGTGGATTTTGAGATACTTGAAGTTAATTAATTACTACTGAGGTGGGTCTAGTGTATGTTGGAGATCAAGGAAAAGTGGGAAACACGTACGTGGATGTGATTGGTTATGTGGATTCAGACTATGCAAAAGACCTTTATAAAGTTAAGTCAATAACCGGGTACATGTTCACACTACAACACATAGTGATCGTCATTGTCAACAACGGAATCTTAGTATGTTGCACTTACTGAATCCATATATAAAAGAAAGTTTGTGGCTGAAAGGACTCGTATTGAAGTTGGGGGTGGAGTTGAGATGAGTAGCAATAAATTGTAATAATCAAGGGGCAATTCAACTATCAAAGAACCACGTATTTTATGAGAAGACGAAGCATATCAATGTAAGACTACATTTCATTAGAGAGATCATGAAGTCTAAGGAAGTGGGGGTAGTGAAAGTTGGTACTGAAGATAATGCTACGAACTATTTGACAAAGATGGCGCCGGGGTCAAAGTTTTTGTATTGTTTGAAGATGTTTGGTATTGGAGTCGGCTAAAGCTGCATGGAATTTGTTAATAAGGCAGAGATGGTTGGAATTATTATTTAACAAATTGAGTTAGAACAAGGATTTTTAGTTTTTTTATATATATTGGTAAGTCACTATCCTAGCCTATATATATAAATAGAGGTAGACTTAGTTGTTTATTGATCCCAAAGTTCATACGAATTATACTTGTTCAGCAAAGAGTTATGGTTGTAACCAATCACCTGTCACTCTAATAAACGTTAACGGGCCTGCTTTCATGAGTACACCTGCACACATATGTTTAAATCCAATAAGTATCTTTACATTGCTATACTATAGATAAGGAAAAACATGGGGACGGCACAATGAATGGAAAAAAAAAAACATTCAAATAGCTGCTACCATTATGTCATCCCCTTATAGATAAAGGAAATTAAATTAATAATTGATTTAGCAATTATAAGGAAGAAAAACCATCTACAAACAAGCAAGGTCACGTATAGGCCCTATAACTATCTTTAAGAACTGCAGTGCTTATGAGGTGTTAAAGAGCAAATGGGCCGGAAGTATATGTTAGCTGTTATGTGGAATGAAAGCATTGTGTACATCAGTTTTTTTTTTCTAAGACACGCCCAAGAACTACCTGATACCCTCATCTTCACCTCATCCTTAACATTCATACACATACACCCATGTCCTAGCGACCTAGCCCCACTTACCTTCGTCCAACTCTTTCGAAATATAGAAAAGCAATGACACAACGAGAATGGTGATGAGGTTGTGCCAATCATGATGGGCATGATGAGATTTTAGACGAGCTAAGAAAAGCTCCTTAAGGAGGGGCCTTAGGCCTTTCTCAACCTTGGACCTCTTCCTCACTACTTCTTCCTCATTCACTACCAATCACACTTCTTACTCGTCTCTTCCTCAATTTTATTTTATATTAAGCGTTAGTTTAACTAAAAAAAAACTCGTCATCCCTCTCTGTCCCAGCGATGGGGACCGACGAAGAGCTCTTTGATGAGCATGCTGCCAACCCCTTCCACATAGATGAGGACTTGGATGAGGGTGTCGACGAGGGGTTTGGAATCTGAGCCTCATCCTCACCTCTTCCTCACTTCCACATCAGCCTTTCTCTTTCTTAATCACCTCTTTCTCAATTTTATTTTATTTCTAATTTATATTTACCCAAAAATAAATAAAACTAATATTTCAAAAACACATTTATATTCATAAAAACACACAATATAATACTTAAAAAAAAGACAATACATATAGATTAATACTAATAACGCCACCCAAGTTGCGAATCGCTATAGTCCACGTCATTGTCGCTATCATTGCGGTGAATGTATTCATGGTGTTCAGGGGAACCCGTCTTCTCGTCGGTGAGGATCGCGTATTCCTCCCCAAGGTCAGTCACGTAACCTGTTGGCCGTCACCATCATTACGCGGCTCGTTAATGCCTTGCCAAAACAACGCGTCTTGGAGAGTGGTCGTTAATGTGGTTTGAGTTGTATTGAATAAGTAGTGTTATATATGAGTGAGTTTTTGTTTAAAAACTAACGGTTAGTTTCATAGAAAAAAAAAACAAATTTTTTGCTCTTCCTCATCTTCGCTCTTCGACCGACTGATAGGTAGTGACGAAGAGGCTCACGAAGAGCTTGCTGTACAGGAACTGTGTGTGACTGTAGCTACCTGACCCCAAAGGAGGTACTTGCCAGTTGCCAACGGTGTCCTCATCGATGAGCGTGTGGACGAGACTCACGAAGTGTGACGTCCGTCACCCAAGCTGGTAATTTATTATAGTCTCTAACTTACATTTCAAATTTCTTGACTAGTCAATGTGCCTATATAGTATAGCCAGCATAGAAATATGGTGATTATTCCAATATGTGGCTACTATCATTATTTGGATTCCAATAGTTTAGGGTTGAGATATTTGATCTTCCTAAACGTAGATGACTATAACTATCCCCGTAATTTCTAGACTTGTAGTTGTTAGTCATATTTATTTCTAGACATTGATAAATTAGTATACGCTATTTAGTGGTGAACGAAATCAATAATTATAAAAATAATATATAATTAGTATAAGTAGTAAGATGATAATAGTAATAGTAAAATATCATATGTTTAGTAAAAAAAAAAAATTTTAGTCATATATATATTACAACAATTTATGGTGAGCAAAAGAATTTTAATTCCATTAGAATTCTTATGATGCATTAAGTCTAATCATAAACTAACTAAAACACTTATCTCCATATATATATATAATAACTATACCCTAAATAAAAAAAAAACTAAAACCCTTTTTGGTTTCTCTTTTTTCTGCCGATCAACAAACAAAACAATACAAGATCAAATATATTTTTTTTATGAACCATCTCATTGTCAAAGCAAACTTTGGTAAGTTTTAATAACTTTCTTTATTATTTTAAAGATCTTTTATATAAATTTATGGTTAAAGTTCTTATAGTATTATATTTTATTTATTTTATCAAGGTATTTAAGGAGGGATCATCAACTTTGGTGGTAAAATCTTAATCTCTATCTTTTGTTAAATTATATATATATGTATAATCTTTGTAATCTATTTGATGAGTGTATACGTATGGCCAAATCTCAAAGATAATATAAGATTTTTTTTATAAATTAAAAGTATGGTTAATAACTAAATAAATTTTGGAATCGGTGGAGCATGGTAGAATGCAAATGTTACAAAGCTATGCGTTGTTATAAATTTAAATATTGACAAAATCTTAAAGACAAATCTGAAAAGTTTATATAGCTATGTAAACGTGTTATTTACTGACCTACGTGAGTGTTGTAAAGATTTGGAAGTTTTTATATAAGTATTTAATTGTAGAAGTCTTTAAAACTTTAAGTTTGGGTTATTTCTGAATCTGGACAGATTCGGTTTGTTAACTTTGAAAGGTCGTATCTTGGTCATGGAAGATGGTTAAGTCATGTTTTTGGTGTCTAAAATTAAGTTCAGGAAGTTTACTTTCTGGTGGAAGTGGTTTCGTGTCAAAATATGAAGGTTAAGGTTGTCAAACGAATTTTATAACAAAACTGCGCAAAGCTGAGTTTTCCGAACAGATTTTGGTCGACTTCAAATAGTCATATCCTGGTCGATTTTATGAACTGGAAAATTATTTTTCTCCAGAAACGTTTTTGAGATGTTAAGATTGTACAGTAAAAAAATTGGATTTTTTTGAAGCTTCGAAGGCCCTTAACTTTTATAAAACTTTTCTGTGCGCAAACAGTGATTTTTCTAACTAGTCTGTAATCATTGAATTTTTAAAAATAGTTAACGTGCCAAATAAATTATGTAAAAATTCATGTAAGTATGTAACCCTCTAAGGTAACAGTATTTAAGATTTGGAATCTTGAATCGTTCGTTTCATCCTAATAAAAAATAGATAAAGTTACCAAAAATTTCAGTGAATATGAACTTGTAGAATTTAATCTTAAATCATTAAAACAAATACCATATATTAAGTTATGTAACTTGTAGCTTAATAATATATGACAAATCAGTTGTAAATATTTTGAAAGTAGCCATATGTGTATTACATCAAATACGGGTTACAATGGACGGTTCTTGACCATGTCCATAGTTGTAACTTGTTCATATTTATATGTTGTGTAGATTCTAGCGACCTTGTTGGATTTGCATAACTACTTGCTTGTTGAGGTGAGTTTCGTGGCCCCTTTTTATATTATTTCTTTGGGGGAAAATGATACTCAAAACATTTTTCATTTCTTTACTAGCTGTGTCAAAAACTTGTTTGTTTTCATGGACAAATACGTGTAATTATGAAATGTGTATGCTAGCTTGCTTGTATTGATTTCTTTGATGCAATAGATGTCTTTTGATATCTATTGAAGACTATTGGAAAACTATCGACCAACTTTATACTCCAGCTGGTAGTTGTTGGTATTTAAAGTATGATTGAGTTGTTGGCAGGAGTGATGGGGATTGTGTTGTTGGATAACTATGATGGCATTAATCAGTATTTAGTATACTACTACATGTTTATATTTACACTATTGTCCAAACTTGATATATCATGCACAGAAAACTCATTTGTATTCCTTTAAACCTACGAACTCACCAACATTATGTTGACATTTTCGAGCATTCATTTTCAGGTAATAACAATGCTTAAGAAGATTGAGCTTATGGACTTTAGGAAGACCAATAAAGAGATCCTTCATGGACTCCTAGATTGCATGTGAAACATTGAACACTATTTGCAATTGTTACTTCTTTGCTATTTGAGGCGTGTTGCCTAGACTTTCCGTTTGTGAAAATTACATTTATTTGAATTTCATTTAGTATGACTCTATTATAAAGTCCATGTGCTATTACTATATCTTTTCGTCATATCCTACGATTCCGCCTAAGGTTCATATCCTACGATTCCGCCTAAGGTGGGGTGTGACACGAAGAGCCGTTTGGAGAGGCCTTATAATACATCTTATCCCATCTTGGATAAGGGATCGAAATCCCTGTTATGGTCCTCTAAGTTGTTCATGATATTACCATTACCGTCCTAAACAGTAAACACCTACAACAAATCCATTATCCTTTTCTTTCCTTCCCATATGGCCATCTAATAATATTATTAGTTCAGACTTGAGACTAACATTGAAGAATCTATACTACTATATATAAATTAGAAAATGATTGATCTTTCTAAACATTAGCCTAAAAATCTTCTTAAAACCTTATAAATGTGATAAGTGGATTCCACTTGATTTCTTTCCTAATCTCCCCCTTGAATTTTAACATGTCACTATCTAATAAATTAGGAGAATTTTTAGGCTAATGAATTAAGAGCATTAATCATTCCCAATATAAATTATAGCCTTATATTAAATAGTTAAGATTTTTTGGACATATAAAATTATCATTTTACACTTAATGAATTAATATCATTACATTGTCTTCAAAAAGATATTTACTACCCCTTTAAATGAAATATCTTTATACCAATTACTTATACCACTTATTGCCACCACCACCAACATTCACGCCTCCATCACCATCCGTCGACGCCACCACATCACCGGCTCTGTCATCGCCGTCGCATTGTACGAGTACCATGCTAATCAATATTTATATGTTATATGGCGTGGTTTTTCACAACACGTTTGTATCTAAAAAAAGCATGGTTTAACATATTTCAAAATTTAATTGACATAGCTTAAATGAATGAGACGATGCGTTTTAAATAGTATGGAATCAATTTTACAACTATATAATTTTATCCAAAACTAAGTCAACCCATATTCATATGCATTTAGAAGATATAAGTTGATTTGTAAGTTCATATTATTGGTAAGATTTGTCTCTCAATCTACTTCAATATATCCACTTAGATATATTTATAAAATCTCTATTATAAATATATATTAATATTGTTAAGTCCAGTTTTACTGGACTCACCCCAGACTTGAAGACTGGAGCGTCACTGAACATTTGTCCAAAAATGATAGAAGACCATTAAGCAGCTTACTTGTATAGGAAATCTGGAGTTTACCAGATTTCAGCTTACTGGACTTCACTACAGTCCAGATCTATTCCACTGAAAACATTCTCACTGAAGTCAAAGACGGAAGTCTGAAGAAAAAAGACTGACAAATGGCGGGGCCCATTGACAGTCTTAACTAATCGCCGACCGGAGCTTCATCAGTGTTCTAGACCTTACAAATCTGAACACTGATTACGAAGAATTGACTTGTTTGTCTTTACACGCTTTTATCCGGACAATCCATTTGTCCTTTGTTAAAAGTTCTTACACGCGTGTAAAGGTAATTGGTTAAAGTATAACAAGTCAAATCTATGTGACTTTATTCTTGTACTTTAATCAATGCTTTTAAGGAATAAATATTATATCCTTAAATGCATGTAACTTTATTTGTACGGCAAAATAAATTCACTGTTGAATTTTTTTGCCTATAAATATCAAGTCATTTCCCTCGTCCAAATTACTTTTTGCAATTTGGTGAACTTGCCTAAATACTCTCGATCGCAAAAATGTATACTTCACAACTTTAAGTATTTCGATCCAATGAGATTATTTAGCAAGTATTGATCATTTGTAATTCATAGGTTGTTAAGATATTTACATTCGTATTATCTTGGTTCCGCAATAATCTTGTATTTTATTTAACATCAATAAATAAAATACACTTGAAAATTACATTCTCTTCCACCATTTTTATATTTACTTATTTATTGTTCTAGTCTTGTATTACTTTATTTATATTCTTGCATTTACATTTAAAGTAATACTAGTCAAATTTTAATGCATACTTGACTTGTTGTATTTTACACTAGTGGATTAAACCATCAAGTGAGAGACTTTACAAATATTAATATTAATTAATATATGGAAAATGCTAAACATAAATATACAATATATTAAGTTAGAAAACTATCTTCAACACTGTTTTTTTTACACCACCTTGACATTATCTTATTAAAATAGCTTTATTTTTAGTTATTACCTAAATAAAACCCAATTAGTATATCCACATCAATTACATAAAATAAAAGTCTTTTAAATATATAATTCACGCTCTTTCTTTAATTATTTTATAATCTTAATCTTAATCTTAATATATACTATAAGACAGTTGAACTAATGACTTATTAGCCAATCACATCACTTGATTTCATCAAATCGATTCTCGTTTATGTCATTATTTAGATTAACTATAAATTAAAAATCTTAATAATGATTATCTAAATATATTATTATATTATTATTTATATTAATTTATAGAAAAAGTCTCATTAATTTACACTTTTTGGTTTTCCATCAATAATTTACACTTTTTAGCCCTGAATACTTAATCTATATTTATTTTTAGCCATCAACTTGAGAGGAATTTTTAAAATTTACAATCATTTAATTAATTAAAAAAACTCAACATATGAAATATTGTCTTCAAAAAATTATTTCAAAACCTAATGATTTATAAAAAAACATTAGATTAGATTTTTATAAATTATAAATATTAATATTTAGCTTAATATTTAATATAAACACAACTCGAATTCTAGATACATATCCCAAACATAATTACAAATGACGATATACAACATCATTATCCTAAAAATAATAAGAATCACAGAATATGTGACGATCACAGAACAAAACACGATTTATAAAAAAGGGTTACTTGAATACTTAATCTAAATCAACATGAACTCCTTTCGATATTCATAATATCTCTCAATAAAAAAAGGGATAATTTACTCCTTATTTATATATTAATTTTGCGTATTAATGTTTAAAGTTACAGTTGTCACTCAAATCAAGAGTCCTAATTGTTATTAAAGAATATAAAAACAATCCTAATTGTTATCTAATTATCAGAGGACAGGTGATTGAAAATAAACTTATGCGTGTTATGGACCCGCATTATGATCAAATACATATACTTGAATGTCAAGTACAGGATCGCAAGTATGTTTATATTTTAATTCTTAATTATCTTTCATAATAATATCACATTATGAGTACAAGTGTACAACTGGTTTCAAAATATTTATAATATTATAACATGTGCAATGTGGAATGACTACGATAAACAATTTCATCAATATGTCTCAGATAATAATGACAGTGACGAACCTATAATTATTGTACTACAACTTGCAAAATATGACACTTAGAACCGTATATCTTCAAAATTATAAAATTTTATGACCTAAATGTATGAAGTTCTAATATTGAAAATATCGTAAACCTAGTTCTTATCTAATTAGAACTTCACAATTTCAACCAGTGTTGGACACGGGTCTAAAATCAACCAGTGTTGGACACGGGTCTAAAATCTAATTCTTATCTAATTAGAACTTCACAATTTCAACTTTCTATTTGATGTTATAATTATTATTTAATATTCTATCTATTTATTTTTCTTTTCAAGAAAGGGAAAATTTCATATATATATCCCATTTTAAAGACATAATTATATATATGTCTTAGGTGTAAGTTTTTAATGCATAAATACAATGCTTTTAAAGCATGCTTTGAACATATATGTAATTATGTCTTTAAAATATGACATATATGAAAATCTCCCAAGAAATAAGAAATTATTTATTTGTATTTACAAGATATTACACTAATATTTTTAAAATTTTAAAATTTTAATTTAGATAACAACAAATCAACCAATAGTCATTATAAATCATAAGTTATTATATTTTAGGTTAGAAATATGACTTCAAGTTTTCTTGTGTATTAACACGGGACATAATCTAGTTAATCTCAAAAGAAGTTCTCATGGTTTTTGAATTTTTTTTTAGTTTTCAATTAAAGCTTATGTTTGTTTAAAATAAAACAAATAAAACAATCAATTTTCTCCCAATTGAAAATTGTTATGTATCATAAAAGTCTTCATGCATTAGTGTATACTAGAGAGAAGCCGCACAAAGCGACGGTGGCGGTGACCAGTGGAGGTGGTGACTGCGGTGAAGGATAGTGGCGGCAATGACCGGCGACGGCGGTAGCGACTGTCGTTGGCGGCAGCGACTGCCGGTGGCGACGACGGTAGTGGTAGTGGTGGCCTCCACAACAAGTAGTATAAGTTATTAATGTAAATGTAATTGATATAAAAGCGGTAGTGAATCATTCTAGGATTTGAGGGTAGATTTTACTTTGGGTATATATGTAAATTTCCGTCTTCTAAAATCTAAGATATGGTGCCTAGAGCTGATTCGTTATTGACGTTAAGTTAATACGGTGACCGGGTGCTGGGATGGATAACGCCAAACAGATATATCCGAAAGGGTGCAATTGAATCATTAACGAACAACAATTTTGTCAACTTTAGTACTGTTTCGATTAAGTTTTTATATAATCTTAATTATCTGATTTTATAAGTCATGAGAATAATGATCATTAACCCGATCATCAATTATTCTACCTCCGCCCTAAAAACCTAAAATGAGTGTGGCAATTGAAAACGAAGACAGTTAAAGCTTGCAGAATGAAAAGACGATAAAGAAATCTACTTGTTCGGATTACAGATAGAGATTGAGAGAAGAACCTGTATTAATATTAGGAAGAATACTTTTGTAGATTGGCGAAGGATTAACATCACCACCAGGTCGACCTGCACTCCTATCAATATAACGTTGACGTCGACCCATTTTTGAAGTAAAACTACCGAAAGAAAGAGATGCAGAAAGGAAAATAGTAGCTAGGAGTCGTGCGCTTGTTATTTTATTCGGGGAACAAAATTCAAATTATGAACCATCACAATTATAAAAATGAAAATTTAGATTAAATTAATGTAGCAATAGCATGGTACTTACAGGGTTACGTTGTGGTGGTGGGGCAATTGTTGGTGGTAGAGGTGGTATCGAGTGATGTAATAATTAATGTAAAAATAATTGATATAAAGGGTTAATGGCGATTTTTTAAAAGATAAAAGATCGATAGTGTAATATAATCATTAATTTTTTTTTAGACAATTTGTTTACGCAACTTTTCAACATTGGGCTTTTTTTTATAATATAACTAGCTACATGTCCACGCGATGCGGCAGGGTGGTGATGTTGGTGTCGGTAGTGGTGGTGGTGACTGGTGGTAGCAGCAGTGATAACGGCAATGGTGGTGGCGGCGGCGGTGACAGAAGGTAATAATGTGGTTATTAATATAAAAGTAATTGATTTAAAATAGGGTAATGTAGTTATTTTAAAAGTTGAAGATTATATATAGTAAATAATTTTATTAAGGGTATTATATGTATATTAAATAGAGATATTTAAATTAATAAATGAAAGATAAGAGCCTTTTGAGTTATTAATTACTTAATTGAAAATTGTTATAAATAATGTAGTATATATATAGAAAAAAGTGAATATAAAGTTGTCCAGCACCTAATTTTTAAATATTTGTTGAGTTTTAAATAAATCACGTGGCTTCCATGAATTTTATGGATTAAAAAAAATATATGTGAGTGTTCCACACCTAGACTTAAGTACCTAACAGCCTTATATTCTCATCCCCATATGTTTTAAAATAAAAACACTTAAAAACTACATTTTGATGCATTAAAAGTCCATAAAACTAACATAGTGTATAACTAAAATGTTTATATTTTATATTTTGTGATTATATAAAATAATTAAAATAAATCTTTATACCAAAAATTATTTTCTACAGGATTACATCACTTTTACTAAATTACGACAACGATTATTAAATTAATGAACATTAACGAAAAATGTTTAATCTACTTTTATTGCGAGGCTATAGAAAAGCATTTTCGTTTTACAACACAATTATTATTATTATTATTATTAACATTATTATTATTATAGTTTACTAGATTAGCTAAACATATTAAGTTGTCAGTATGGATTTATTAAAGTTAATATTTATAAATAAGACATATTAAAATTTGATAATATTACTATTTTTAAAAATATCTTTATCTTTATATATACTAAAAGACAACTAACCTAACATCAATTGACCAATCATAGCTCTTAATTTTTTAAAATTAATTAAATCAACGCATGTCTAAATTATTTTACACTTTTTGTTTTTCCATCACCAATTTACACATTTAACCCAATTTAAAAATAATTAATACTTTATTGCATAATGTCTATCTAACAACAAAATATAGCTAAATTTTAGGAATGTTACATATTTATATCATTACTTTAATTTTAATTTTTAGGTGTAATCAAATTAAATTGTTGTTATTACTAAGTGTAATCAGACTGTAATTAAGATAATCCTTGTTGTTGTTAGTAATTAGAATCAAACTATATTAAGGATACAAATCTTTCTTATATAAATTGAACATACAAATAAAATCACAACAAACGAAATCTTTGAAAACATCACAAACCAGCCGCTACTTTTATTGTTTTTAACAATTATGTCTAATGAAAATAAATTTACTTATTTTTGCAAAATATCAATGAAAACTTGGTTAATAGTGTAATCAAAGTTAAGATATTGTTTTTCTATAGGAGTTTGTATGAAAGACACTTTGTTACACCATTCAGCCTTTATACGATTTAACATTAAGTATTAACATTTGAATACCTGGAAAAAAAAATTAAGTATATTTTTACATTTAACGTATAAGTTTTTTTTGTTACATATATTGATTCTTATATTGATAATGTTATAAAACTCATGTATTTGACACGAGTCTAAAATCTAGTTTTGTATCAAAAACTATTAGTAGAATTAAAATTTTTATATATTTTTATATATACTAAAAGACAACTGAACTAATAACTTATTAACCAATCAGATATATCAATTTCTTTAAATTAGAATTCGATGATGTCATCTATATATTTACAATTTAAACCTTTTACAATTTATCTATTATATCTTTAATTATAGTTAGAGTTATAATTAATTAAAATACTTAATAAAAAGGGTCATATTTGTGTTACGGATAAGATAAAGCTAAATTTCAATTTCGAGTACATATCCATCCCAAAAAGATAGATATAAAAACTTGGAATTATTATTATCTATACCATGTATATTACAAGCTTCAACAAAGTAATTGTTTCTATGTCATAGTTTTTCATGAAGTTAAATTATTAATATTTCATCATTTATTAATCTTTATCTTTTACAAATAAAAAAAAATTAAAAATCAACTTATATTATCACTTATTGACCAATCATAGTTTCTCAACTCCTAAAATTGAACATTAATGATGTCATTATTAATCAAATTGTAAAAAAAAATTCTAATAATCATTACACAAATATATTAGTATATATTAATATTTATAAAAAAGTTATTAATTACATTTATTTATTTTTTACCAATAATTATATTTTGTAACCGCGCTAAATACTTAATTTATAATTGTTATACTATGTAGTCATTGACTTGAGAAACTTTTTACCTTTTTTATCATTTAACTATTTAGAAACTTTTCAAGATGTTATTCATAACTTTTTTCTTTCATAAAACACTAAAACTATCTGTTAGCTTACATTTTTAGTTAGTATATATATTGAAAAATTATATATGTATAAAACTAATTTTAAATTTTTAATACAGTTCTTTTAACATGTTGCATGTATATATGATATTAAAATTAAATAAATAATGATATAACAATGTTACAATAATTGAAATATATAAACATGTAATAAGATTCATCTTATCCATATGAATTTTACTATGAAATATTGATTTTTTACAATGTTTTGTGTCTACCATTGTATATACTAAAAAAAATAATCTATTTTAACAACTTCTTGTATTATTTTAACTGATTTTATTAATACTTTTTACATTTAAATTTTCATATTTAACAGTTTATAATATCTTGAAAATGTCATAAACAATCTGTATATTTGACACGGGCATAAATCTAGTTAGAGATACTAAATAATATGCTAAATTTATATAATGTCCTCAGTTAACAAAAACAGATCAAAGATGTTTAACAATGATGATGTTATCATTTTTACAATCTTTTAATTTTTTTTTTGATAATTTTAAACACCATATACATTGCAGTAATATCTTCTATTTAAATATTGTAAGATAGTAACGATGAAAAAGTAAATACTTATAATCAATATATATTGCGTTATATTTTTAAAATCTGATATAAATTGTAATTAAAATGTACGACATAAAAGAAATGGAAATAGTATAATGCAAAAAAAAAAAATCTAAGTGATTTTAAAAATAAAATTTAGGAATTATATTTCATAATTATCATTGAAAAAATTACTTTCTATAATTACAAAATGTAAAAATATACATTACATAATAATGACCATTTTTAAAATTTATTGAATTAAAATTTATTCTACAAAAGTTAAAAAAGATCAAAAGCTTTTTATTATTGAGTGTCGTTGGAGTTTTATATTTCAGAATTAAGATAATTAATCATTAATTATTGAGTGTCGTTGGAGTAATATAATAATAAGAATAACAATACTAGTTAGATGCAACAATTACGGATCACGACATATATAATATCATTGATTATGATTATTTGTATACTAATTACTTTTACTAATTTCATATTATATCATTAATAATTTATTATTTATTGGAATTGGAACATGATTATTCACACCGGTAATAATTATTTGTATGTAGTTACATATTGGAAACGTTTTAACATTTTTTACTTTGAATTTTACTTAATATCTTATCTTAATCTTAATTTTGATATATATTGAAAGGCAAGTGACCAAACCCTAATTGACCAATCACAACCATCAATTTTCAAAAGTAATTAAATCAATATATGTCTAAATTAATTTACATTTTTGGTTTTTCCATCACCAATTTACACTTTAACTCAATTTAAAATAATTAATATTTTATTTTTATTGTTCTTAACAACCATGGCTAACGAAACTAAAACTACTTTTGTGCAATGTGTAATCAAGGTTATAATATTGATTTTCTGAAAAGGTTTGTATAAAATAAACTTTGTTATACTATCTAGCCTTGATATGATTAAGCATCCATTATTTAGATTTGAATATCTCAATTTTTTATAAGTATATTTTACATTTAGTGTATAAATATTTTTTGTTCCATATACTAATTCTCATATTGATAAGATTATAAAACCCGTGTATTTGATATAGGTTTAAGATCCAGTAATTTAATAATAAGAATAAGAATATTAGTTAGATGCAACAATTACGGATCACGACATATATAATATCATTGATTGATGATTATTGGATTTAAACGCGTAGACGAAGTTTCCCGAACATGATAATATATTCTATTCTATATAAATCTAACTAACATATGTATAAAATAAAATAAAATAGAGAAGTTAATTATATTTTTAGCCGTTGTTGTTCGCTTAGAAATTTAGGTTTCTATCGTTGACTTTTAAAACTAGAGACATTGAGTTTATATCTATAGTCTGTCAGTCCAACTAGTCAGAGACACTTCCGGTTTTATCTAGGGTCTTGAGATTGATCATTATGGATGACAAAACCTTAAGGTTTTTTTCTCTGAATACTTGTAACGGCTCATGATCAACATCTCATTATCTAGGGTACGTGTAAAGCTTCACCATTAAACGGTGAGGTTTCATCGATGTCATATACCGACTGGATGTTTGGAAAAAAAATCTATCGCCCTTATTGGAAAAATAAAAATAATAAATACGAAATGACTTAATTAATTAATTTATAATATCATTCATTTCTAAAATATCTCTATTACCCTTTAAGTTAATTACATTTACATCAATTACCATCAACACTTGTCCCCACCATCATCATTACTTGTCGTCATTACCACCTATCACCGCTACCATCATAAGCGCTGAATTGTGTAGGTAACGTGCTAGTTGGCCTTTGAAATTAAACACATTATATATATATATATGGCTACCATAGCATAGAGAAAAAAATAAAACTAACTTTTAATCCTAACCATTAAAATTCACAATCCTTTAAATCTTGGTCTTTAAAATTCAAAGTCAAATTTCTAAACTTATAAAAGTCAAAAGATATAAACATGGTAACTTTTCAATTGTATTAAACATACTAACTAATTGCTTTAAAAAATTTAAGTACATAGTACACTAAAAAAAAAATCATACGACAATGATAAGAGTGTTTATGTATAACAACATACTTGAATTAGTTATTCTTACACTACAGTAGATAATTTTTTTTTTTGTGAAAGTTGAATTTCTCTTAAATATTTCGTGTCATGATTCGACAGCGAGAGGTCTAGCATACGTTGTCTTAACCGTGTCGCGCTAGAGAGCTCACTCGAAGTAGAAATGCCTATTTCAAATACCCAATGGGGTTAATTAGTTTTAAATTATATATGATGAATAATGTTTGATATTTTCACATTTTTGATCGATTAGTTCCAAATTAATGGAAGTTTTCTATTTTAGTTAATTTGGTAAATGGTAAACTTATAAACTCTCACACCAAATTTATAATTTCTAAGAAAAAAAAATACTATAAGAAAGAATATGATAGATTTTTTTTTGAACGGCGGATGGGAAGGTTGTTCCATCGAGTTGAGCAGTGACATCCAAACGGGCAGTATGTTTAGGGTTTGAAACGCCTTACACCGCTGGTACCCCCAAAGGGAGCCCATTACATGCAAAATTTTGTAATCATAGATTCAAAAATAACTAGATGTTAGAGTTTTTACATAGATTAGAAGTGTGCTCGTGTAATACATGGCATCCAAATATTTTTTAAATGTTATCGTAAGGACATGAAGTTAAAAAGTAAGTGACGGTTTCTGGCTACTGTCATCCGTGAGAGTTGTGTAACATAGAGAGTTTAAGGTGTATCATACTACAAAGTTGAAAACCTTTGGGTAATAGTCCAGTAGCCATTAGCCACCACTTTACAGGGGAGGTCAAATTTGAGATAATCAAAGGATTATTAAGTGACTGAGAATCATCTGGACACTAGCCTGACTGGAGGATTAGTGGATACCAAATGGTACATTAGATGATTTCCATCCAATTACCTTTTTTTACTACAAATTTGAATTTTTATTTGTATTGTTTTTACATTACCATTTGTTGTTATATTGACTTTTTAATTACGATAATATACAATATATAAGCACGACCCAGTTATGTTGACATGTTGCACTCTCTGATCTAACTCTAAACATTAAAAGTTTCATGTTCAAAAGTTCAACTCGTGATCGACCCAGGTTTACAGAGTTGGCCAAGTTATAGGTTAGCGGGTTGAAAAGTAAAATAAGTTGATTAAATTATAGGTTAGCGGGTTGATAAGTAAGATAAGTTGGTTAGTCAAGTATGCTTTTAAGTGGATTGGTTTTGATTAAGTATGTCAAATCAGTTGTTTTTAGGTCAATTTCATAACCCGGTCAACGACCGGTGGTTAGTCAAGTATGCTTTTAAGTGGATTGGTTTTGATTAAGTATGTCAAATCAGTTGTTTTTAGGTCAATTTCATAACCCGGTCAACGACCAATTTATAATATCATTCATTTCTAAAATATCTCTATTACCCTTTAAGTTAATTACATTTACATCAATTACCATCAACACTTGTCCCCACCATCATCATTACTTGTCGTCATTACCACCTATCACCGCTACCATCATAAGCGCTGAATTGTGTAGGTAACGTGCTAGTTGGCCTTTGAAATTAAACACATTGGAGTTATGTTTGGTCCGCTACTTTGAAATATGTCAATAGTTTTGGTCAACACCACTAACAAACATTTAAAGATCGAGATTTATTAGACACTACATTAAACTCGCATGTTATGTGATGCTTACTGAGAACATAAATAAAAAATACAATAACGAATAGTTACATTATTAAATATAATATAACATATACTTTGAAATATGTCAGATTACGACTGATCCAAATAATAAAGTTATAGTCTATAAATAAAAGTTGTTTATGATATATATTTATTAAATATAATATAACAAATATTTTTTTAAAAACTAAACATAATATAATAAACAATTTCATTTGAAAAAAAAATAATTATCACTGGATTAATAGAAAAAACATAGTATAATTTATATAAACATCTTCATATTCGTGAAGAAAATAGAAATATAAATATTAATGATAAGGATTTTGATTGATAACTAGGATTAGAATTGATGATTAAGATCATACATGACAAAATAGATATAACAATTTAAATGGAAAAAAAAGGACACCTCATTAAATCCAATGTGGCAAAAAACTAAAAAGGTCACATAAGAAAAAATATATCCTCTCTTATATACTTCTATACTATACTATAAAAGAAGAAGAAATGTTAGGTAAAGCAGGAGGGATTATGTAAAATTCAGGAGAGGTTATGTAAAATTCAGGGGGGGACTATGTATGTTTATCAAATTCAAAGGTTTAATTTGTAACTTTTTTTAAAGTAGCAGTACCTTAGGTAAAGTCTGCAGTACGGATTATTTTCCCATAAAAGAAATAATATCCATGTTGAAAGTCACATGGGAGAATTATTTAAATAGCCTTAATGTTTAAATACACAATTAATCATTTATTTTATAAAATATCTCCATTAACTCTTTACATCAATTATCTACACTACTTGCCGCCGCCTCCATTACAAAAATAGACAACGTTTGAGGTGTTGTGACAACGTTCGAGGTGGGATATGAAGCGATGGGGGCAAGTTATTAGTTAGGTTTTTTGCTATGTGTTTTTGTGTGAAAGAGATAGAGTCTGAAATTTTTGTAAGGGTATTTTAGTCATAATGTATAAAATGGAAACATGGATGTATTAAAATGGATGGTAAATTAGACATATCAGATTTTTAAAAGTTTAAGGAGGGAGTGTCAATTTGTTTTATATAGAAGTATATATATAGATTTAAATATAGATACAGATATATATTGAGGTTATATTCGTCTTTTTCACATTGATAATATATACTATATAAATTAAAAAAGAAAGAAAAAAAAAACAATTCAACATACTCTATTTTTTCCCCATATTTACAACATAAACATCAACAACGTATTTAAACTTATGAAAATCATCAATTACAACACCATCAACAACTGTGTATTATCAATATAATGTTTTTTAGTTAAAGCAAATACAAATTAGTTCATACTTAATTATAATTTATCACTAGAATCTAGAACTAAATTTAATATAAACTAGCACGGGTATCGGCAAAATGCGGCGGTAGTCATAACGGCGACGGTGTGGTGGTGGGGGCGACTATTGTTGGTGGAGACGACGTCGAGTGGTGTACATAATTGATGTAAAAATAATTGTTGTAAATGGTTAATGGATATATTTTACAAAATAAAGGACTGATTGTGTGATTTAATCTTTAAAAGTATTTTAGACAATCTCCCCATATAACGTTATCAGTCGTCTAGGCAGAAATTAAAGTTTCCAACCGGGAACGTGAGGTACAACGAACAAAATCATCATCAAAGATGGATATAATAATAGAAATATGCTAAATGAAATCAAACAATGCAAATCCCATATACCAGGTTAGTCTACTTGAAACAGAGTTTATCAAGTAGTAAAAGTAAACAAAAGTTTAACGCATGCTCATAAATCATAATCCATGAAGGTTCTTCTTAAAAGTTTCACTAAAACCCTTAACCTTATGTATTATTGGTTTTCAAGTCCGTCCGATGGACGGATAGTCTAAGAATATATATATCAAAGATAAATATCAAACTAATAAATTACAATGTAACATCCCAAAACTTTTAGACGTTGACCGTTAATCTGTCGTTTGTGACCGTTAGTTAACGTGTGTTTTATATGTGTTTACGTGATTAAATGATTAACGTGAGATATGTGATAAAGTGATTAAAGTAATGAAAATATTGTTTAATAATAATTAATGAAATCATTAAGTGTTCCCGATAGGATTTAAGAGTCGTTAAATGTTTACGTATGCATTAAACCAGCAGTTAAGTGACGAAACGAGTTATAAAGAAGTGCGAGGGCCTAGATGTAACGTTTTGAAAGTTACTCCAGCAGATTTAGGGCTTTAAATTCGTGCCTAACTCCTCTAAATCAGATCCAAACCCTAGAAAGTCTCACACACGAAACCCGAGGTCAATTCCTTAAGTTCTAGTCGATTTCGGGGGTTTTCGGAAAGGTTTTTTGTTGCTTCTCAATCCGTTGATCAATCCTACAGGCATATATGATTTTTTTTCTTCTGATTTAATGTTCTTTTGATCTTATTAAGTCAACTGTTCCTGGTCATAGGGTTTCAGTTTGGATTCGATTATGTTGAGAGTCGATTTAGGTCAAAACGGGTGTCAAATGATTTGTATAACGTGTGTAGTGAATCCATAAACCTACTTATGATTTCATAATGTTATTTGAGTCATAATTTGGTGTATAGGAACTGTAGAGGTCTTTATAGAGGTGTGATGATCGAAATTGCTTACAAAACTAAGGGTTTGCTAGATCTGAAAATTTAGTAATATTGCAAAAATCATATCTCTTTCAATTAAAAGAGCTAGAAGATGAATCTTATATTTTTGAAAAGGTCTATGTGTCATTTTGAATCTATATAACTAAAGTTTCTGGTGATTTTGCCCATAGATAGGCGAAAAGTGTCGATTTTCAAAAGTGGTCGAATTTCAGACGATTTATGTAGGCCTTTCTTGTAAACATCATAAATCATTAATTAGAGAACTTCAAGAGTCAAACTTTATATTTCTGGAAAGGTCTTTGATTTCCCTACATTTCTTAAGAACTAAGTTTTGACTCATTTGGTCGCCTTAAGGTCCAAAAGTTGCCTGCAAGTGAAGGGTGTGAGTCTGGAAGTTGATCTCGACGAAACCACTAGTGGGCTCGACGAGATCGTGGCCAGGTCTCACTTTTGATGCATTCTGGAGCTTGAGATCGATGAGACCATCCCTGGGCTCGGCGAGATCAGTTAGCAAAAAGGTTCTACGCGCGTTTAAGTGTCTAGTTGACTTATATATCCATCTTTCTTGTATCATAGGTTGTCGGGAACACTTGTTAAGCACGGTAAACACATTTGTTATTGTTGAGTACTCCATTGAGGTAAGATAACTTATTTTGTCACTCTAAGGAATACAATAAATGTGGGATTTAAAAATAAATCGATTTGACGAATATGTAAACATTTCATACATATGTATGGGTGTGGGAACCACGTGAGGGACAATATGGGTGCTTTAAGATGTTACCTTTAGTATGCGTATTATGTGGGACGCTAATGAGATTTTATATGATTTATGAATTCATAGCATGTAGTATTCCATCCCTTAATTATTGTTCTAACGTTGTTATGTATGAATAGCGGTTACTATGATGCTTGATATACGAATGCCTCGTAGCAAATAGTATTCCTTATCATAGGGATAGAATGTAATGTTGTTTTGCATACGTGTTACTTATGTCAATGTTTAATTGAATGTATGTTGTTTTGTACACATGCTGATTATGTTGTTAATGATGTTGTTGTTGTCGAATGGCCTATTACATCTAGTTCACTAGAATTAAATAGGAATGCAATGTCACAATGCACAATAGGGCCTTAATGGCAAATGATGTTGATGACGAATTAATGATGCGCATTGAGATAGTCTTATTGTCGAATTAATGATGTGGCTAATGAGATAAAGCTAATGACGATATAATGATATGAGATGCAATAAAGATTAACATGTTGTGTCGATTTGAGATGACATGTGTTGATATGTGACGATATGTGTCGTTATGTGTTGAATATGTGATAATATGTGACGATATGTGATGATTGTGACGAACTCAAGTATAAACTGAGACGAAAAATGTTAAGCTTAACCCATGCTAGTCCATTGGGGCTAGTGTGTTGAGTCGATCACGAGGGGGTAGTCATGATATCTCCCAAGTGACCCATATTTGTCGATTGAATATTCCATCTGGTATGATCAACCAACCTATGACGAATTGATACTCAACCCTATTCTTGTGACGACTAAGTAGCGTAAGCTACTTAACTTTATGTGACGATCAAGTAGCTTAAGCTACTTGATTTTATGTGTAGGCATGATATGGCGATGATATAATAAAGTCAACGTGTGACGATTAAGTAGCGTAAGTTGCTTAACCCTATGTGACGATCAAGTAACGTAAGTTTGATGTAATGATATGATGTTAAAGATGATATGTGACGACTAAGTAAATAAAACTGCTTAACTGTATGTAATGATGAAATTGTGTAACATGTGTATCTATATGATACGTATCTAGATGATGTAATGAAGTTAAATAACTTAGATGATGATGAACGAGACAATTATGATGATTGCAGGTTATAGGCACAATATCGGATTTGACGTCCTCTAGACAATGTTTTATACGATAATGATGACTTAGATTGATATGGACATCATAGGATTTGATATCCGTTATGTTGATTATTATGTAGATGTATGTGATTCCAATATGCCTTACATATGATGAGATGAATTTGAAGTAATGATTTAAATTGTGAACTATTGTTAAGCTAACTTGTTATCTTACTCAGCTTTAATTAGCTAACACTTGCTTTGTTGAAATGTGTTGTGTTTCCCAGGTTAGTCTTTGAAGATTGGTGAGATGCATGTGTGGCTGGCTACACGTTTAAAGATGCTTAGTTACTTGCTAGTGACATCACCTATTTAGAAGACACTTATGAATCTGATGTGCTAAATCGAGTTCAAAAATTATAAACTATAAATACCTAGAAACTCACTACTACACACTAACGAGCAGTGAACCCGTTCGTATGCAATATAGTTAAGAGGTAAGTCCGTGTTCGTTCTCGGGGATTGGTTTGAACTAGTTGTTTGGTAAAATGGTTTGGAAAACAGGTTGTTGCTTCAAGTCTCACTTTGACAATTAAATTAAAATAGATTAAAAGACAAAGCGCTTAAAAGTAAAGAAAAGTTTCAGACAATATTAATGAAGATCATCCACCTTGAATTCACTAGACTTCAAACATGATTGCACTTCAATTAAGACCAAATTCATTTGAGTTGAAAAGATAATCGTAAAAGGGTTAAGGTGCTCAAGTGGTACCACCAACCGTCAGCAAGTTACCCGATCACCTAAGTTGCTAGTTAAATTACCCGAGCCGGTACCACCAATGCCTAGACAACCTTACCAACTATTAGTTTGTTTGACTATCGAATTAACAATCGTGCCTATGTGAAGATAACGTGGTACCACCAACCGTTATAAAACACGTTGACAAAATGACTCCTTTTATTAAAATGATATTCACTATCATACCATGAACTAGTTATAATTGTTCATAGACAAACAACCATTTGAAAATCACATATGCATCCAACTAGTACCACTAACGAAGAACACACATGCCACCAATATCATATTAATATATAAAAAGAAATTAAATCATCAAGATCTCGACACAACGATAATTGAAAAGCAATTCTTTGAATTAAAACATATAGCAATCACATCATTCGTCTAGTTTTATCAAGGTGGATGATTGAATGTTTAGCCACTCATGATTAATTTAATATAACAATTGAAATAAAAGAAGAACATGATGTACCAATCGTTCTTGAAAATAAAATTGCAAGACAATAATGTAGATACGATCTAGATGAATGCCCGTGAATCTTCAATGAATCGAGTAAAGAAATCTTGGTTTGATCCTTGAATTAATTCCTTGTATAGCAGCTCCTAGAAAGAATTTTGAAAACCTTTGGAATTAGGTTTTGTTTTCTATTTATACCTCCTCCAAACTGATGCCAAAAATCGGCCAAAACCTTTCAGGTCCATCTTCCCACTGCGGCGCAGTAGGTGAGTGATGCCCCTACTGCGGCGCAGTCTAAATTAACTGACCGAATGTTCTTTATTCCACTAGCTTACTGCAGCGCAGTGGGCTGGTGATGCTCCCACTGCGGCGCAGTCCAATTCTTTAGATCCGCGACCACCTCCTTTCAACTTGTAAACTTGCCAAAATCTTCTATCTTCTCAACTTAATCAACTCTTTCGATCTCATGAATCAATAACTTGACTAAAGATCATCTGAAAATGTACCAAATGAACACGTAACCTGTTTAGAGCCTGAAAACACTAACAAATACCATAAATGCGCCAAATACACATAAAATCAACTTAAAACACTTAATAAAATGGCCAATAATGATGTGGGCGATAGGTATAAATCGGTCACATCAGAACCTTTATAGTGATTATCGTAATGTCTCGGGTTTTACAAGATATGACCATATGTTGACTTATATGTCATTATGTAGTTGATGACATTTGTGGATTTCCTTTATTGTTGCTATGATATGGATTCGTAACACCAGTTTTATTAGTAGATATTGTAAACATTTTATTAAATGTTTCCGCTTGTTTTGACTTCGTTAGGCAAAATTTTTGGAAATCCATATTTTATAAATGACGGGTGTTACATACAAACAGGTGAAAAGTAACAAAACATGTACAAAACAAATTTAAAAAAATAAATTCTTTTGTAGTAGAAGAAAAAGTCATAATTAAACTATAATTTACAACAAACTAAAATATAATTGATGAAAAATAATATTTTCACTTAACACCCCTTTAAAATTATCCCCTTAACATAAATTACCATTAGCTAAAATATCTCCATTAACCCCTTACATCAATTATATACATCACTCGACATCGCATACACCACCAACAGGTTCCTTCACCACAACACCTTCGTTGTCACGACCACCACGACATCAAAAGTGATGTTTTACAATATATAATAACTATTTTTCTACCCGGCGTTGCCCCGAGAAACGTAACGATATGTAAAATCTGTAATGCATATAAGGTGGTTGATACATATAAACGATAAATGTATATCACAAAAGCTTAACATAAATCTAAAAAAGTACAACACGGAAAAGAAAAAGTGGTGCAAAAGCCTATTTAAAAGGTATAGATCAACTATTAAAATAATTACACTACCATCTTTTACTTTAATCAACTTTACATTAACAACCTACTTCACTTGTCGTCGGCGCCATCATATATATCACCACACCACCACCACTAACACTATTATCACTGCATCGTGCAAACATACTTTTATCATTATCAAAAATTTTGGTGGTAAAAGTTATAAACACCTAAACTTTACTATATATAAGGGGTAGATAGTAAAAAAAAATATATTTGGCCATAGATTGAAAATCTAAGAGTTTACTATATACAAGGGGTAGCAATTAAAAAAAAAAATGTGTGGCCAGATATTGAAAATTTAAGAGTTTGATAGTAAAAATTAGAAACCTAAAAGTTTATATAAGGAGTATAAAGTAAATAAAAAATAAAAAAATAAATTAGTGGCCAAAATGGAAAACCCAAAAATTTGGTGGTACAAATTAAAAAGCTTAAAAGCATACTGTTGCTAAGCATATACGGAGTATAAATGTTAGATTTGATTAGGGGTGTTCATCAAACCGTCAAACCGTCAAAACCGGATCAAACTGGGGTACTTGGATTGGTTTGGTCAGATTGAGTTGTTAAAGCCTAGTCTGACGTTTTAATTTTTGAAAAACCGGGTTCCTTGGTCCGGTTACGGTTTGAGCAAAACGTAAACCGTCAAAAACCGGACCGGACCAAAAGATATATATGTATATATATAATATATTTACTTCACATATTTATCAACTTTTACTGAAGATATTCTACTTACATATTTTAGTATTATGCGCAATATATTATCAGATATTTTAGTTCAAATATATTATAAAAAAAAATTTGGTAGACAATTATAAGATATTCTAATAAACATTTATTTATATTATATAAATATACTTTTTCTTTCATTCTATCATATTTTTAGTTTATCCTTTTATTTTTTTCATCTTCATTACTCCACTATTTTCCACTCAAAGATCAAAATTATAAGACTCGAGTCCTTCATCACCTTTAATATTTCATATTTTGTGAGTATAAAACACAATATAATTGTAACTTTATTAGTGTTTTTATTAATAATATTAAGATCATAGTGTTCGTGATATTTATTTGAATAATAAAAGAAAGAAAAAAATATATATACGGAATATATATGCATAAAATTATTTGGGGATAAAAATGAAAAAAAAAAGCACGAAACCGTTGAACCGGTCAAACCGGACCGGCTTACATGGTTTGGTTTGGTCCGATTTGACAACACACCTGGTCCAGTTTGGTTTGAAATAAGTTGAAACCGCGAATCCTGGTTTGGTTTGAGATTTAGTCAAAACTGGACCAAACCGGACCACGAACACCACTAGATTTGATACGTACAAGACTTAAGAAACCATGATTCAAACTTATCGATGATTCAAACATTTAGAAAAAATCTTAATATTATTATTATACTAGATCATTTTCCCGCGTAATACGCGGGATAAATATAGAGATCAGATTTTTTCAATAACTAAATTAGTAATATTAGGAAAGATATTTTGAAGATGATGATACTATTATCTAAAATAATACTATTTGTATCGAGATGATACTATTAACTAAATTGGTATGTGTTGTTATTTTATAATTTATATGTATATAAAATTTTTATTTAATTTAAAAATATTGTATAAACATATAAAAATGACATATATGATAAAATCCTATGTGACAATTTTTGAAGATAGGTTTACTTTTGAGGAGGACTTTAGAAAGCTAGGATAACTATTGTTTTAATATATATATATATATATAGATATCATTAGGGGGTGTTTTGGGATTAATTATGTAAAATAAATTTTGCGTTCAGAAACAACGTTTTAAAAGGTATCTCTCAACATGCTTTTTCAAAATTATATATATATATGGCTACCATAACCAAGAGAAAAAAATAACTTTGTCTTTTAATCTCAACCTTTTAAAATAAACTAAAAACTTAATCCTCACCATTGAAAATAAAAACTAATCTTGGCAACTTAGTAATTACCCTCAAGTTTTTGCTTTTAAACATAAATGCTCCGTTAACCTATGAAAGAAAGTTTGACTATTTGAAATGAAAATAATTAAACATTTTTTTCATAGAAAGTAAAGAAATCATCAATATTTTTTTTTTGAATACCAAGTTTTTTTTTGAATAGCAAGAAAGCATCAATATAATCTGCAAAGCCGAAGTTATCTATAAAATATCTAAGTTATTATAGTTGAGTTATTTATTTCATTGGTGTATAGTATAATTTAAAAAATTATAAAAAGGATACAATTTATCATAATTGAAAATAAGTTTTTAATAGTAGGATAGTACGTCATTTTAAATAAAAAATTGAGTAACAAAAAATGTTAATCATTGTGTTTACTTGAACGTATTGTAAAAAAAAACCCATTTAGCTTATTATGTTTATCAAATTAAAATTCTTTTGAACAAGTTTCGCCTTTCAAGATTGACTTTATATTAATATGAAAAATCCATATAAATCTGAGTTTCGAATTGCCAAGTTAAATGGATTGTTGGGTTGATTTCAGGTCAAACATGTTATATGTCATTTGGGTTATGGGTTGTGTTGGTAGGTTGATTTTAAATCAAATGGTTTGTGGGTTGTAAGTTGTCGAGTTAACGGGTCAAATGGTTGACGGGTTGACTTATAGATTATTTATAAATAATTAATCATAATTAAAAAGATGGTTTTTAGATTAACATAGTATGCCATTCTTAAAGAATGAGCAACAAAAAATGCTAATCAATGTGTTTACGTTAACCTATTGTTAAAAAAAAAATAATCTGTTTAGCTTATTATGTTTATCAAATGAAAAAGCTCTCTTGAAGAAGTTTGCATTTTGAAAAGGATTTTCAGATATGATTTTTTTTAATGAAAAATTCAAAAATTTGGATTAGCTGGTTATCTTGTCGAGTTTTATATTGACGGGTCAAATAAATTGGTGAGTTGATTTTTAAGTCAAACGGGTCATTTAGGTTGTGGGTTGGTGGGTCGATTTTAGTTCAAATGGGTTGTGGGTTGTGAGAAATTATATATATAGGATAACACTCCAGTGAAAACACTTTTAAAATAAGACGGTGAGAACAGTTAAAAACATCATTTTGATGCATTAAAAGTCCATAAAACTAACATAGTGCATTACTAGCTATCATTTATTTAAGTGTTTAACAACACATTGATCCGTCAAAATCGGAAAAAATCACGTTTTTGGTTTTGTGCATCCATCTTGGATGCATATTCTCAAAATGATGCATCCAACAAAAAACGTGATTTTTTTATTTTAACGGATCAATATGTTGTTAAATACTTAAATAATGATAATTATTTATGCACTATGTCAATTTTATGGACTTTTAATGCATCAAAATGTAGTTTTTAAGTGTTCTCATTTTAATTTGGTTCTCATTTGATAGCCACCATATGAGAAATTATATATATATATATATATATGGCTACTATAATCAAGAGAAAAATAATTTTGTCTTTTAATCTCAACCTTTTAAAATAAATTAATTAAAATCTTTTTATGTTTTCAATGTGTAATACATATATTAATTGTTTACCCGGTCACCGACCGGATATTGATCTAGTTTGTTTTGTCTCTACAAAAATGCATATAATCACTTTTTTTTGCATTAATTGCGTTATGTAAACGCAATAATCTGATAATTACTTCAAAACTCAATTTTAAACACCTTCTCAATTGAGTCATCATACTCTTCATTTTTAAAGTCTCATGATATTTATGTATAAGGTTTTGTGAATTTTGAAAATACAATTCAAAATATGATTCTGAATAATCCAGTTAAAATTTTATAAGTTAAAATTTTATAAGTAATATAAGAAATAAATGACCTAGATAAAAAATAATATATGATACAAAATGAACATTTTTGAATAGCATGTTAGATTTTGATGAAATTAACCTAATTTACAAAATAACAATAATAATAATATTAATAATAATAATAATAATAATAATAATAATAATAATAATAATAATAAATTTATGTATTGATACAATTGTATATCTAGGTCAAAGTCTATTAAGACACGAAATCTGTTAAGACCAAAAACGAAACCTGTTAATATCATATTGTGTCATGTTAACATGTATGTTACAAAAATAACCCGTTCTAATCATGCAAGTGGCGCTCTAAAAACTAAAAATAAAAATATGTGTTCTCTTTTAAATGATGTGGATATCATTAGGATCGACCCAATATTTTTTTGTTTTGGACATATTATCTATTGATTTCATATATATTGCATTTGATTTAGGCGTTTTGGTTTTTTTATGGTTGTTGCCTAAAGTATTGGCTACAGATAAAGTTTAGTACGTTTTTGTTTTAAACTTGCAAACTCAATTTTTAGTTGATGATATCTTCCTCTTTATTAAAAGACCTTTGTATATATGTATTGAGATTATATGAAGAACTGAAAGAGCATCTAATATAAACTTTATAAATTTTGTAAATAATTAAATGAATTGATACTTAGTGAGTTGAAAGGGTGGCTACGTTAGTGTAAATTAAAAAAGAAGAAGAGTTAATGTTCTAAAATAGGAAGAAAAGTCAGCAGGTAATCCAATGGCCATAAATTAATGATTCTTATCATCTAATGGTTGTGATTTAATCAAGAAAGGAATTTAAGGAGCTGGTTTAGTATTATTGGGAGATATAGAGAGAGATTAGAGATAGCTGTTGCTAGCTAATTAACTTAATTTGTATGTATTATTTATTAGGAAGGATACAGTATTTTAATTAAGTTGGTAGTCAACTACAGTATAATCATTCTGAGCATGTATACCGTTTCTTCTTTGTTTCACAAAAATGGCTGCAAACTCAAGGACACTTGAAGTAATCATTCAACCACAGGTACCTGTCTTCAAGGGAGAGTCTTATGAATTCTGGAGCATCAAGATGAAGACATTTTTGACATCTCAAGGTCTCTTGGACTTTGTGAAATTAGCAGATTACGTCGAATCAACTAGTCAAAATGAAAGTGAGAGGCAAGATGCAAAAGCGCTATTATTCATTCAACAAGCAGTAGATGAATCGATTTTCTCGAAAATAGCCGAGGCCACTTCGGCCAAACAAGCATGGTCACTCCTAAGAACTATATACGGAGGAAAGGGACAGACAGTAGAGGTAATTAATTAATTTTCCATTACACTATATACATCAAAAAATATTAATCGCTAATTAATAAGAATATACGTATGCATAGATGTATTTGTTGTTACAAATGTTCGTTTCACAAATAACATTCAACCAGTTTATTAAACTCAAGCGCCCTCTATAGTTACGAATTTGTATGAAAAAAAAAGTGCGATTGGGGATTTTTTAATTCTTTAATTTAATAAATAATTAAATATAATAATATTAAATTAGATATTAACCTATAATGATAAATATTTTTGAAATTATACTAATTTTAGTAAATAAGTTTGCCCACCACACTAATTTGAGAAAAAAAACTTAACATAATTTTGAAACTATATTGATTTGGTAAATATTTTTAAAAGTATACTAGTTTGGTAAATAAAAATTTTCATTACACTAGTTTTGGAAAAGGGAAGTGATATGTTCACAACTCAAATTTGTCATCTACAACAATTGTCTGCTTCAGACAGTTGTACATTGTGCGGTAAATACTTGTACTTGTTGTAGATAACAAATTTTTGTTGTAAATATATCACTTCCTTTTTGGAAAAACTTTTGTTGAGTTGACAAATTTTGTTGAGTTGACAAATTTGAGAAAAATTTCTATTTTCATTAATTGACAAATGAAACTTCATCGTAAGGTCGGGCTCTTCCAACCACATTTTTGATAATCCGATCAAAGCTTCAAAGTTATCAATTTGAGATTATTGATAATAAAAATCGGATATAATCTTTACTTAAAAGTGTACGCAAATAGACCAACACACAGGCACAGAACTTATACAATAACGATATTCATATTGATAGGATAGGTTTATTCATTAGATAAAGAATGGTAAGAACTTATACAATAACGATTCAGTTTGACTGATTATCGCACAGGAAATGGCAAATACAGATGTGGCGCTTGGAGATGCAGCTATCACCGTCCAACGCCTGCTTTATTCATTAGATAAAGAAAAAAAGAACACCAAAAAATGTGAATCATTTATTTACATGGCTCCTAGTATTCTTAGAGATCACAACCCGGAGGCTTTCAAGCCTCGATTAGTCTCTATCGGACCTCTGCATAAAAATGGTAAGAACTTACAGTCAAATGAAAGACAAAAAGCCACTCATATGCTTAGTCTATTGAGCCATAGTGAGGTTACATTGAATGAATGTGATGTTATATTGAAAGATTGTGTGGATAAGATAAATGCCAAAATAGACGAAATCAGGTCTTACTACGCAGGGACATTGAGCTACAGTAATGCGGAACTTGCAGAGATGATGGTGCTGGATGGTTGTTACATACTTGAATTCTTGTACAAGTTTTTTAAAGGAGAAGAGTCAAAATGGGGAAGCCCGCTGGTTGTCGAATCTACCTTTTATGACTTCATTCTGCTAGAAAACCAAATCCCATACTTTGTTCTTGAAATAATCTTTGAGTGTACTATTTCTAGATTTGATGAAGCAGCCTCCCTAAATAAGCTTATCGATCAAGTTTTGGATTTTGTTGACCCCTTTACAAATCACAAAATTAACATTGATCAAATTACAACTCGTCGTCACATCCTTGACCTTCTGCATGAATCTTACCAGTACAAAGATGCTATATCATCAAAGTTTTCAGAATCAAGAATCCCCACAGCAGTGGAACTTGACAGGGCAGGGGTGAACTTTAAGCCTCTCCGTGATACAAAATGGCCATTGGTGATGGAAGTGAAGACGCGAAGGCTCCCATGCTGTCATTGGTGCGCTTGGGGTAAGCCTACTCTCATAATGCCTCTATTAGAAATTGACGATTTCACTGAGTTAGTTTTCAGGAACCTCATTGCATATGAGCAGTCCTCTCAAAACGTTCCTCGGTGTGTTTCATCATATGCCGTTGCCATGGATATGCTAATCGATACCGAAGTAGACGTTGACACGTTGGTAAAGTCAAAAGTCATAGTCAACCATATAGGCTCGAACAAAGACGCTGCAGATATGATAAATAACATATGCATAGATGTTACTTGGACTGAATTTTTTTACAGGGACCAGTATGTAGAACTGAATCGTATCTACCGTGGTTACTGGTCCAGGAATATCGCGGCACTGAAGCGTACTTATTTCAATAATCCATGGAACGGCATTGCTCTATTTGCTGGTGTCCTCCTGTTTGGTCTTACCGTGGTTCAGACAATTTATACCATTCATCCTGCCAATTAAGCCCCCAGCTCCACCATATTTTAATACGTACATTATGCTGTTGTAACGCCTTCCTAGGACGTTATATAAGATGTACGTTGTCATGCTGATTGTTAGAGCACATAAAGTGCACAATCTGTTGTCCGATGCAATAATTCTAAAAGGCTAAGAACTATTAAGTTAATAAGGCCCAGTCCGTTTGTACAGCCTATAAATATAAGTCTTAGGTCACGAATTTAAGTTGATGATTTAGTTGCAACATAGAGTCATTCACTAGGTTCTCGAGGTAGAGATCTATACCTCGAGATACCGCCCAAACTATCACGATTCGTCTCAATGATTGTAATCCGTAATCATTGTAGATGTTGTTCATACGGATTCATCTTGTAATCATATGATTAATGATAGTATTTGTGTGTTTATCTCCTGTTCTTATTATCTTCGTGTGTGTTTATCATGATAATCATTAATTAACCCTAAAGACGATCATAGACGGATTCCGCACATCTATGATTGTTAGATCTCGTGTTAATCGATCCGGGAACGTGCTGAAACACGTTTTCACAAGTGGTATCAGAGCTTTGGAGGATGATATTTCCTCAAACGAGATCTGAAAATTAGGTTTTTGATGAAGAATTCGACCAGATCTGCTAAATTCGTTCTAAGTTCATCTAACGAAGATAGGAACGAATTTAACTTTAAATTCGTTCTAAGTTCATCTCATGAAGATAGGAAACGAATTTAACTTTAAATTCGTTCTAAGTTCATCTCACGAAGATAGGAAACGAATTTAACTTTAAATTCGTTCTAAGTTCATCTCACGAAGATAAGAAACGAATTTAACTTACGAAGTTAGTGGTGCTTACGAACTTAAGTCTTAACTTCGTACAGATGAGGTTTTCACCTAACGAACTTAACCCTTTGTTCTTACGAAGTTAGATTGCACTTACGAAGTTAGTTGTTCTCACGAACTTAAACTTCGTTTCATGCAGACTTAGTTCTTACGAAGATAACATCTAAGTTCGTGCTGATGTCATCAAGAAGTTAGTTTAACTGAGAGTTGATGTCATCACGAAGATAGTCGTTCTAGCTGAGACAAGTTCGTATATGGTTCTTATCAGACGACGAAGATGTTCTCAAGCTACTTTAGAGGTTCAGTGTGTTTCAACATCAGAAGATCAATTACATGGAAGCACACAACAGGGTAGTTAAAAAAAAAAAAAAAAAAAAAAAAAAAAGTAAAAAGTCGGGAAATCTCGAGTAAAATTTACTTTCTTCTATGGTCTTAGAAGTGGATTTTTACGCGAGATTCAAAATTTGGTAATGGTTGGAAACTTTTGGTCCGTGTTCGCGCATATTTGGCACGGTTTTGGCACAAAATTTCGACAATCATCAGATTTTTCCTACCATCTTAGATTCAATAATTTACGTGAATACCAATGTTTCACGTAAAGGTGTTTTTCCCAGAAAATTTGGAGGGACAATGGTGTACCCTGTTATCGGCGAAGAGTTTGCAGTTGTTATATGCTCTAGGCCATTTGGAACCTCATACAGGATAGGAGATACCTAAGACAGGCTGAAGTTCAAGATTTTTGCAGAGAAATGGGGGGGATAAAACTTTCAGTCCTCGACATTTCTAAGCAAAAATATGAACTACTCGACATTCATTGAAGATCAAAGGTTATTCTGTTCATTCATTCAGTTTAACGGTTGATGGTGATTAAAGTATTATAATGTTCGAGTTTGAAGATCATCATGTTATTATTGGAGTATTATTAGAAGTTGATCTTTTTTATATAGCGGTTTGAACTGTTGAAGTGTTGGTGCAATGAAGCTGGTTACTTGTTGTTGAGTATTTGAAGATTGAATCTTATCTATATTCCAAGACATAAAGATGATATCAGGTGACTGAGAGGAGCAGTCACGAAGATAAAGATCTTTGTGTATGGCAACGTATACAACTGAAGAGAATATCTGATTAGAAAGGCTTCGAATGATTGGTAGAGTTGTGAAGATGCAAGACAGAGTCAGACACTGCTAGTTGAGACAGGATTCATGATACTACAGTTTGTGATTCAAGCTACAGAGTTTCTTATTTTTGTGAGAGCTGATTGATTTGATGTTGATTGTTGGAAATTCAACTCCGCCATTACATGCCAATTAAGCAAGATGAGCAGAGTCTCCGGCAATAAATCCTAGGGTGGAAGATTGCTGATGTTTAATTTGGAGGTGCTACTACTGAGGGGGAGAACTACAGCGAGAAGTGTTGGGTTGGTTAGTTTTCATGAAGATATAAAGATTTTGTAGGTTGAAGATGAGATTGCAGTTTCAGAAGATCGAGTCTCAACATTGAAGATCCGATATCTCAAGTTAAGGGGGAGGCTATTCATTTAGACTTTCTATAATTAATATCGGTTTGTGAAGAATTGATTGCACCGGCCAAGGGGGAGTTTGTTAGAGCACATAAAGTGCACAATCTGTTGTCCGATGCAATAATTCTAAAAGGCTAAGAACTATTAAGTTAATAAGGCCCAGTCCGTTTGTACAGCCTATAAATATAAGTCTTAGGTCACGAATTTAAGTTGATGATTTAGTTGCAACATAGAGTCATTCACTAGGTTCTCGAGGTAGAGATCTATACCTCGAGATACCGCCCAAACTATCACGATTCGTCTCAATGATTGTAATCCGTAATCATTGTAGATGTTGTTCATACGGATTCATCTTGTAATCATATGATTAATGATAGTATTTGTGTGTTTATCTCCTGTTCTTATTATCTTCGTGTGTGTTTATCATGATAATCATTAATTAACCCTAAAGACGATCATAGACGGATTCCGCACATCTATGATTGTTAGATCTCGTGTTAATCGATCCGGGAACGTGCTGAAACACGTTTTCACACTGATAAAAAAAAAAAAAAAAGCAGGTTCGTTATCTGTGTTACCATTATTGTTAATTTCGACCACCAACTCGATCCAGTGTATGTTTCTTTTATTTATTTATTTGTTTTTTCTTTTTTGATGTAAATGCTAATAGACGATGCACGAAAACTAGGACTCATTGATAAACACTAACTAATAAAGTTGTTATAAAGTTGTTTTCAACTTTAGAGATTCTTAATCTCATTTGGTATGCCACATGTAGACCGGGAGTTCTTTGCAAATTAAACAATTTAGTCTAGTCTATCTAGTCTAGTCTAGTATATATATAAAAAAGCCTTCTTTCTAGAAGGTTTTTTAAAAAAATTGTTGATGTGTCATAGTTTAATCTCCCTTTCGGATTCCTATCTCCCTTCAATGATGTCATATACAAATCTTATCTTAATAATTAAATAAAATAAAATTAGCATCCCATTCCAAAAGAAATTTCTTATCATCTATTTGCTTAAAAATACCTTCAAGTGCCCTATCTTTTTGAAATGACAATCTAATTCCAATTGTGTACCAGTAAACAAAATACAAAGTCTATCAAAGAGTAATCATATCTAATAAGTATTTTGTTTTTAATTTTTTTTTTTTTGATTTCTAGAGTTTATATGGCGATCTGTATTTATATTCTAATTTTATGTTTGGTTTGATTATTTTTAGTGCTTTTGATTTCGTTGTATACACTGTAGGATTCACGTTTAGATTCCATCTTCATTTTTTCAAGGGCATACCTTTTACCACATTGTCATTAGAGTTTTAATATCTTCCATGTATTTTTGAATGACAACCATTTACTTAACTAGTTGATTGAGTTTTGGTTAACTACCCATGTTTACGTTTAAGAAAATGTAATCAACCTAACTCATATGTTTAAAAATCAACCTAAAACCTTAAGAATTTGACATGTGTATTCTATTAATTCTCTTTCCTAATCTTGCTCCCTGATTTTTCCACATGTCATCATTTTACTATTAAGCATATCTTTAGTCACACCAATTAGGTTGATTTATCATTATCCGTATGTTTATATATGTGGTGAGCATCTTGCTTCGAGGATAATTAATGAGCATACATGTTAACAACTTGGTTAATGGTTTTCATGAAGGTAATACAAGAGACCATATATGTAAAAGAAGGCCAATTTGAAGACGTTGGTCAAATTTACAGCCTAATGATTCAAAAAAATATATGAGGTATAGTATTGATTTGCAAACTAATATATTGGTTAACGTATTGATAGTTGAATCGTGTCTTCAAACTTGTGTATATATGCTATCTTATGATTTAATATATCAACTTTAAGTCTCGAAACAAATGGCTTATTTGGAATGTGTATATATGTTGCTTTATGCTTTAAGTTTCTCTATACTATGCAAAACAATGTATATGTTCGATCATGTTCAGTGTTCCAATTATTATTAAGTTGGCTATCATATATTATATATTAGGAGTCATATGCCCGTATAATACAACGACGATGGTGGTAGCGGCGCAGTAGCGAGGGTGGTGGCGGTGATGGGTGGTGGAGGCGAGAATGGTGGTAAATGTAAATGTAACTGATAATAAATGAGGTAGTGTAATTATTTTAATGATTGAAGGGTTTATGTTGTAGTTTATTTTATTAAAGGTATTATCGGTATATTCGATTGAGATGTTTAAATTGATAATAAAGTAGAGGGGTATTTTTGGTAGTTTGGAGTTGTAATTTAATATTTGAGGAGAGGTTTTATACTGGAATATAGATATAGATATGGAAAAGTGAGGGTGGTGATGGTTTGCACCCAAGTTGGGTGAAATCCTTCTCTCATGCTAATTTTTTAATATCTAATGTATAATGAATAAATAATTGGCTCTCCATGTCTTTTATGGATTAAAAAAGGGTTTATTCCATAAAAAAGTAACCTGTTTACATGAAATTCCTATTAAAGGTAACCTATTTTGTTTTCGTCTATCTAAAGGATCCTATTTTCAAAAAATTCCTAAAAAAGGGTATATCGTTAGTTTTTGACAGACGGAGCTCGTTAAGTGCCACGTTACCGATGCCAGGTCATCAGTTTTGATGACGTGGCACTTGACTTTGACCGGTCTAATTTCGATATATATATGAGTCGGTCAAATTCAAGTGCCACGTCATCAAAACTGATGACGTAGCATCGGTGACGTGACATTTCACGAGCTCCGTCTGTCAAAAAATAACGATATACCCTTTATTAGTAATTTTTTGAAAATAGGATCCTTTAAATAGACGAAAACAAAATAGGTTACCTTTAATAGGAATTTCATGTAAATAGGTTATCTTTTTATGAAATTTTCCCATTAAAAAATAGCATTTGAGAGGAATTTTACCCAATTTGGATGCATAACAACACTACATTTACTTCTCCGGAGTTATAATTGAACACCATTCTTTCATGCATGTTCTTGATCTGGCTATCTTTTTAACTTATGAAACCCTCTCAAGGTTTCATTTTATTTGTAGTAAAAGAATAATTTAAATAGCTCGGGTTGAACCCGGGTTGATTAACTAGTCTAGAAGTGTTTATTTGTTGCCAAATCTAATAAACCGTTGTTGCAGCTAACGCGAGCTATTTGTAAGTTTTTATATACGTGTTTTTTCATCATGCTCCATTTTTGAAAGTTGTTACAAAACTCCATACAAAATATACCTACGAGTACTTTATTAATACTTTATTAATGGTTTAACATAGATCATTATACTAAAAAATTTTTTGAACATGCCACTAAAGTATGGTTTTTATCCCATTTTATTTAAATAGACGTATTTGCATTAATTAAAAGTGTACTCACATAATGCTAAGAAAACTATTTTTCTAAGCTTAAAAAGCAGTTGATATATGGTAAAATAATATTTACATGATCATAAACATAGACACATTGATAATATTAATATGATGTCTTACTACATTCGGTCTACAAACGTAATATATAACAACTAGTCCTAATACCCGTAGGATGTACGGTAATTATATAGATTGTATCATAAAGAAATTCGAATATGCCTCATACATGATTTGTGAGAATGAAATAAATTATGGTAAAAGTAAACCAATTATCGAAGCTAAGTTATAATAAACATTAATGATAAATATAATATATATTTAATTAAAATTCTGGATTTACCTTATATTTTTATAATCACATCAAAATCAAAACTTGTTTAGCATACTGGATGACGATAAATAGCCTTATGATTTCGGATCGTAAACTCAAAATTTTGAAGTTTTCATCTTAATAACCTAATTTAATTAATATAAGTAATAGGAGGTGAAAAATTGAGAAAGAAAAAGAAACAATTTTATTAATAAAAATGATTAAATAAGGTTATAATGTGTTTCGTATTAATAAGCCAAGAGTTAGAGTTTAACTCTAAGTCTAATAAAGAAATTGAACTTATATACAATTAAAAAATCTAATTTAAAAAAATAAATTAATTAAAAAGATACGTGGCGATAAACGATTACGCCACATGTCGTTTCAAGAACATTTCAATCCTGTTTTACTTTATTGGTAGATATCTATATGTAAAACTCGATCTTAACCACGGTCTCTAAAACAAAAAAATATTAACCACTTAATCCAAATGTGATGATACAACCCCAACTTCTTTATCTATATCCATATTATATTTGTTTACATTTTAAGTTTCAACATTTACTTTCCCAAAATGTCCATATTTCAATTCTATATTTACCTAACACCCTTTATCTCTTATCAAATCTCAACCAATCATTTGTTTTCTTTCTCCTCCATAAATCATTTATTCCTCCAATTCATTCAAAATCTTTTATCTCAAAAACCGTACATCGATAAATTATAAAAATTATATGGGTGTTCTTAAAATTTCATGCTCTTTCATTAGAAATGCATTCGATATACTTTCGACGGATTTTTAAATCCGAGGGCGGAGCCCGTACGATTAAGGCATTTGGCTATCACACTCTATGACCTATCACCCCCATCATCTCACCGCCGCAACGCGCAGGTACTTGCTCTCGTCTATACTTATATACTTCTATACTACGAGTATATAATAAAGAAAATATCCCCCCATGTTAAAATTTACATGGGGAGAAATAACTAAAGTATCCTTAATGAGTATATAATACTATCGGTCTTTATTATTTTAAAATATCTACATTAACCCTTTACATCAATTATCTAACATCACTCGACATCGCCACTACCACCAACCATCCCCCACCAACACACCGTCGCCACCACGAAAACCGTTACATTGCGAGGATAACGTGTTAGCATAAAGAAAGAAACTGCTCAGTGCTGCCTTTCGCGAGTTTTGAGCCCCAATACCTCGACGGTGTATGGGGAGTTTAAAATATAGACATACCTTATCCCTACCTAACTAAAAGGCTGCTTCCATAAAGAAAGAAATTGATGGGTAACATGCTAGGAAAAAATAATTATTTCATTTGTTCTTCACTTCTTCCCGTATTTTACAAAATTCATTCACACCCAAACTCTAAGCCCATCAACACCGAATACTCTTGATTCCAAAATTTGAAAATCCCAAAATTAAAAACTTCATTCGGGCTTGGGCTTTACTTATAAGCCCATTAAGTAGTACCCACTAACTAATTAAAAATGGGGATATGGATCCAACCAAAGATACTTGTAATATGATAATCATAATCTTTAGTTCCACAGAACTAGTAAACACAACTGTAAGAACAAATAGCTCTAAATTTGAACAATCGTGCTTCACCGGCGATCGGAAAACCGTATAATTTCTGTTCCGAAGAATTTAACAATAATTGATTACTAAAAACTAAAATTAAAATTTTTTTAAAAAAATGTTGCCGACGTCATCGAAAGGGCGAATGCCCTCTCGATCCAACAATCCTGTTTTCCCGCAGTATCTCCGTAGAATTATCAAGGTTTGTGATTTCCCCATTTAATTTTGATTTCTGTTTGAATAAATTTATATATAAATATTATTATCTCTTTTGTATATTAGATCTGATGATGCTGAGCTATTTTATACAAATGCCAGGTGAACTGATTAGGATTTTTTTATTTTTTTAGTTTTGAGGTTAGGATTTGAGGATTAGGATTCTAGTAGTACCTGTAGATATATGTAAGTTATAGTGCCGGTTGTCGGTATCGTAAGTTATAATCTGTTTTGTCGGTATTGTCGTGTTTGTGCTGATGGCATTTCTAGTATATATGTGTGTATATATTGGTGTTTTAGATAAAGTAGTAGTTATATATGTGGAAATGGGTAGAATGGAGTATGGAATGTACTTAAATAGTTGGTTAAGACATGTTCATCGTTATTTTTGAAACAATGGGATTTTACCATTTTGTGTTTGCTACATGGTACCTGTGTAATGTAGCATCGGAGAATTGTTTTGGAACATCGAGGTACAAGTGTAAGGTGGCTGTAGGGAATGGTTTTGGGTGGTTGGCGTATCACATTTTTAGTGGGCTTGGAAAAGAGGTGATATGTCATATGTGTTTGGTGTTTTATGATCGTATAAGTTAGTTAAACCGAAGTTTAATCATTAATTTTTGAACAAAGGAATTTTCTACTTTTGTATCTTAGTATGTTACCCACGGAATGTGATCTAGGGGTATAGTTTTTGGTAATTTTTCTTTTTGTAATAACTGGTTTTAGTGATATCCGATGGGTGGGTGGCACTATGGAATTGACGTTCCTTAATTTTCAAAATTAAAGGTAAATGTTTTGTGTAGTTGTACATGTATAGAGGCCATTAGATTGTGTACTTGTTATTCTAATTTATAAAATCTTGTTTAGATTTGCTATAATCCCAAATTATGGCCACTTTCAAAGTGTTTTTTTTTTTGTTTTTGTGTGTGTGTGCTGATATCATAGTTGGTATCTACATACATAGGTGTTGTGTTGTATTACACTATTACATGCTTCTAGATACAATTTCATTCTGGATTCTTCCATGACATGTATCGTGTATTATATGACCATTGGTATCTATGTCAGTTACTTAGGTATAGCATATGCCGAATAGTGAAGGACAATAAAATGTATGTAACTGATAGCTAAAAGATATAGCTTGGTAGTTTTTCTTTATCTGGAACGAAAGTCTTGATACTTTTTTGCGTTATCACTAGAAGAGGGACAGCCTTTCTAAAAAAAAAAAAAAACAATCACTAGAAGAGGGACAAGATTACCTTTCAGGATTCAAAAAGCCATGTTTATTTGGCCTTTCAACCTAGCATGTTTAGTTAAACTCAATACTCAGTAGCTGGATTCCCAAGGTGAACTATAAGGATCAACAGACAATTTCATCTAGTAGCCATGAGAGACCTGGAAAACCTCACCCTTACCTACAATACATGTGGTTGCTCGGAATCTTGGGGAGTACTAGTAGGACATCTTATACCCAAAAGTAGTTATGTAACCAAGGTTTTCTTGGGACCCATAGTTGCATTCTAGAATTACTGTAAGATAGAAGATGAATACTTTGAAAAAAAAATTGTTGGAAGATTCAAGAGTTCTTAACAATGACGTTTATGTAGTGATCGCCTCATAAGTGAATAATAAAAACGTTGCCAATATGTTTAAGAATCCCAAAATTGATGTGGACCTTGTTATCTATCACACCCTATAAAAGTATAAGTTTTTGTTTAGAATAGGACTAATGGTACATGTAAAGGGTCAATAATTTGATGCACAAGAACCATGGGTTGGGTACGTTTGTAGAACTTTTAAAGTCATGATGGAACAGTTACATTCAAAGTAAGTTTCAGTGTGTGACTTGAATACATGAGTTAGATGTTAGCATGCTCTTTGCTTGAACACTATGTAGGTTTTTGTCATTTTTAACAAGTAGATAGCTTATGGTGATTGAACTTGATGACAGGCTACACATTTATAGATTAAGTGTAAGGAGCTTCTTGTCTGGAATTACTATTTGTATTAGTCGTTTATTTAGTATCTGTATATGTACATTTGATTCACTAGTTTTCCTATATGCATATAATATGGATGTAATGTAATATGTAAATGTCTGATTGAAAATGCAATCCGATGAGTTTGCACTTTGCAGTCATCTGATGCTTACTTGAAATGCTTTTTTGTTTTATTGTCTAACTTTTGTGTGTTCTTTTTAACTCTGGTATATTGTAGTGGCAACAAATGGATATTGAATACACTTTCTGGCAAATGCTTCATTTATGCACGTCTCCAAAAGTTGTGTAAGTTTCATTTACTTGTGTCATCTTGTTTTGACTATGCTTCATTTTTTGTCTCCTAGCCTTTTTATGCAGTACATATTAGAACTTACCTCATTTACTTGCTATATAATAGTAATTTGAGCATCTGGTAAATGTTGCACTAATAAAATGGATATTTGCTGATGATTTTATATTTGCATGTGGAATTCTGAACTGGAGGCAGTTATCAGCACACCAAGTACCATAAGCGTAAGTCAACTTATTTCAGTCTGTTTGGTCTTCTTGAATTGTCATTCATAGCTGTATTGCATATCAATGAGGTTTAAATTGCAATTTTTTGTGCTTTCGTAAACCACAGGAAACTCCCTCATTTTTGGATTCTTAGATGTTTCATGAGAAATAGATGATAATGAGTTCTTTTGTACCTTTTCTTTCTGCAGAAACAAAAAATCAGTGGGCACGTGATGATCCTGCTTTTATTGTAATTTGCATTCTTCTCTTGATTGTTTCTTCTGTTGCATATTCCGCCACGTAAGTTATTTAAATTAGCTATGTCTTGATTCTCCATTTTCTTGTGCTAAATAGTTGATGATCGTTGTTAGTCTAATCGTATGTTGAATATTGTAGACTATAATTCAGTTATTGAATTTCTATGTTTTATGATTTAGGTATGATCGTAGCATTGGACATGCAGTTTTTGTGGTTATGTCCGTGACATGCGTCCATTTTCTATTGGTCGGAGCAGTGGTTGCGACATTTTGCTGGTAAGTGTTGGCACCATTTTGATATAATGATCACGTATTCTTTTACACATTGTGTGAAGATAAAACTTTTATTTTCTACATTTATACTTGTTTTTGAATTTATTTGGATTTTATATTTTTCTAGTTATTTTGACTTTCTTTGTATTTTATTCAAAATTGTTTCAAAGGTTTGTGACAAATACTTATCTTCGGGAAGAAACCTCAAACAGTCATGTGGTAGAACAACGCGTTGAATGGTAATTATAATGCTTATTAGTTTCCTTTACTTTGTTCATTGCGCTTTGTGAATTATTTTTGCTCCACTTCTATGACATTTGACAAAGATAGTTGCAAGGGTCGATTTGGTTAGTGTTATATCTTATACGGGTCCTATCAGGAAGTTTAGCTGAAAGGGACTGGGGTTGTATGGGCCAAACAGGTTCAAGGTTACCCACACTCTTAACTTTAATGTATACAGCCTGCTCAGTTGTTTATCTTCTTCAAATATATATATTTTTATTATGGTTATATTGTTTTTCAATGACTACCAAAACATGAATCATCTATAAAAAAGTTAAGCTTTCCTAATATCTATAAAAACTTGAAAGATGGCCAAGGAAGTTCATGAGTCCACCTAACTCGGCCCAACCTATTTTGACATGCATTGAATTATATCCTGTTTCTGAGCTCCTTTTGACCTTTTGCCCAACTTGCCCCCCTCAGTTGCAGAATATCGAAATTTACACTGGCTTATTTTTGCAAGCATTGTTTTAGGGCAGTGATCTATGTGCATCATTAGATCGACACAGTCATCCAGCTCAACTATGGCCATCCATTAGAATTATATTTTCGTAGCAATCAAATGTGACTCAAAGATGCTTTTCATGCACATAACTTTCTTGTGTCATCTTTATATTGTCTCGAGTCAAAATTACATGGGAATTGATGTTCTAATCTTGTGTTTGTTGTGCAGGTTGTATGCATTTGATGTACACTGTAACTCTTTCTTCCCGTTGTTTATTGTGCTTTATGGTAGGTGCAGTAGATCAAATGCTTCTTTGAGTTGCTAATGAAGTTAATAAAATCACCAAATAGTTACTTTTTCGGGTTTTGCAACAGTGATACAGTTTTTCATATCACCTCTTCTGGTGGCGCATGGTTTCGTTCCGCTTCTGCTGTCAAATCTGATTTTTACAGTGGCCATATCCTACTATCACTATCTCAACTTTTTAGGTTATGATGGTAAGGAATGTCTCTATACCCTCCACTAATTTTATGTCTTTTCCCTTCATTATGTTATGTGCATGTGCATGTGTGGATAGAGTTAATTGTTTGTGTAACTCTATGACCTTTTGATCCGTACATCTATACAAGCTAATTTATCGTATTATTCAAAGTTCGTGATTATTGTTTTAATATTTTTATATATATCCAATAATAAACATCTAATTGATTTTTACTATATAAAAAATGATAAAATTTTGGGTGTGGGTCAACCCACCTATGCCCCTTTGACCCACATGAAATGACACCTCACGACATGAGAGCCTTGATTTTTGAACCCATTTTGACCCATTATCATAACCACCCATCAGTCTACCTCTAATTTTAACTCTGATATTAGGGTTACCTGGCCTGGTCAAGCTACCCGCAGGATTTCTTTCTAAATTGGTGCATTAACTTGAGAAACAAATTGTTGACCCAAGTCATTTGAGTTTCTTGTAGATGTCAAATTGTTCATGCTCATAGTTATTCACTTCTATAGTTTTATTAATTGCATGTCAGGAGTCAAATTATAGGCACTTGCTTTAGCTTATATTCAATGATGATTAATAATGATATACTGTAGCATTTAGGCATATATCTTAGGCACATAAATGATGGTCATGCACTTAATCAACTATCGGGAATTATGTGTCTTTACTTCAGTGAAAACAAAATTAAGAATGGCCCCCCCTTTCCCTCGTGTAAGTAAGGCCTTCAGATTAGCATGCTATGTTCAAACTAAATCGTATCTCTTGTCTTTAGATCTCTACCTGGTTCTTATTTGCTAAGCAGAATCAATCACCAAACATGTTTTAATATGATTTAAATATCTTGTTTTCACACGTTTCTGAATGTGAAGATATCTCCTGTCACTATCAAGGATCTTTTGTAATACTACTATTTTATTGGAGATGATGATTTTAAAGTTTTGGTTTTCCTTTTTTTCAAAGCAATGTGAACGGTTATATAGCTTGCCTTAGTTGCCAGGCCTGTTTTTTCTGATAAAGTTAATCTTTGTTGCTTGCTAGTAAGAATGCTGCTTATAATCTATTGTAATTTAAAAGATACATTTAGCTAATTAGCTTACCTACTCTTCTTTTATTTCATGCTTAATATAATAATATCAAAGAACAAGTTCATGGTAACTGAACGCCTTCAAAGTAAAGTTTTGACAGTTTTTTTTACACTTATTTACTACCTGCATTTACTCTTATAATAGCTCCACATTAATGCGCCTTCTGTAGATGTATTATAGACTTATATAGTTAAATTATATTAAATTAAATTGCACTTATAATTCCCCTGTACTGCAGTGCTTCCATTTTTAGAGAAGACCACTTTCTTCCTATACCCAATCGGCATTGTAATAATTTTTACACCCATTTGTAAGTGTTGAATTTCTTCTTTTCACCTTTTATGCGTTACTTGATTTTCTTATACGTATAAGTCTTTGTGACACTATAATTAAACATGTGTTTGTTTTGTAGTGATTTTAAGCGGGTTCAATCCCTCAAGATACTTGATGAACGTTTACTTCAGTCAATGGTCATGATGTGTTAAGCTTGAAGCTCGATATGGTATACATGTACCTCAGTATTAACTTTCGTAACTTACATGAATGAATATTTTAGAATATTGAGTAGTAGTGTTAATTGCTTAATGTATACAGAAATGAAAGCTAGAATCAATCACCACCATTGCACAACACCCAGTTTGTTTTTTCACATATGTAAATGCACCTATCTTGTGCCATTCTGATTAAGAATTTGTGGTGATTTCAAGTTCAACAATCAACAATGACTTTTCCAATGACCACCCCCACCCCATTTGAAGAAAAAAAAATTGAATTTCTTTCTATTTGTGTGTCAGTTCACATTGAATGCCATAATAGTCAAGTTTAAGGTGAACACGTGTTACATTTGGTCTCATGGGTTACAAAGATGGCTAGTCTAATCTGGATTAGTCCATGTTTTTGCAACAGTTTGTGATGTGGTATATTCTTGTCCCCACTCAAGACTTTTATCATTTAAATATCAACATCTCAGACGACATTTGGGGTGAGTGTTTCCTACCAAATGCCAGAAATAAAGTTCATACTGATGTGATAACATTGGGTAAGTAATTCAGCATTAAAAATTGTAAAATGAGTACTATCATTATTTATTTAAACATTAAAACCACAAATAAAGCGTTTAGCAACATGTTATGCATCAAATAATTCGAAACCACGACTTCTGATTGGTGCATTTCTAATAAATGTCTTTCTATCTCTAATAGATGCAATCTAATAATTCAATATATCGTTTTTACAACAAATATGGAAATTTGCATCAATGGATCAATGCATCTATATATATTTGTGATATAAAGGGGTAAAGTTTTATAAAATTGTTTATTATCATGATTAAAGTTTATTTATTTTTTAGATATGTTTTCATTTAAAGGCAGTGTCATGGCATATGTCATGAGTGTAGATAGCTTATGAGTGGAAAGGCACTCATAACGACAGAAAACTTAGCCACCACATTTCACTTTCTTTGACAATTCTATGCATCTCATGGTCGTGGTAGTGGTCTATAGGTTATATATGGATTATGGACCACAATCTTTTTACAATGAATCCAATGTTAGATGCCAGTCATCTTAAGGAGGTTATCAATATATAGTCATATTCAAATGATTTGGGAGAATTAGTGAGCATGAAATAAACAATTATGATAAAAGCATCACGGACCATCTCCTATAGTGACAATGAAAAGAGTTTCAACAAATGATAGTTAAGGGGGAAGGGAGGGCGGGTTGGCTTAGCCCTCCCAGACACACCGCCGCCATCTACGCGGGTCGAAGAAGCGCTGCATCTCGGTAGGCTTTAACCTGGTGGCGGGATGAGAATTTTCGACCGCTAAAACGTGTGGGGTGAGGTGGGGTCCAGCCCCTTTTGACCGTTGCCATCATTAAAAAAAAAAAAACTCCTAACTTTTATCTATATGTACACTTTTATTTTAACCAAACAAATCACAAAACAAATATATAGGTATGGTTGTCCTAGCGGTTTACGTTCCTCCTGTTTGAGCTTCTGGCTGAAGACTTTGTTTATTATGTTGCTACTTTTTATGTTGTTATTTGTGTACTATGATTGCTAGAGTTTATGTACTGTACTAAGGTATTGTTAGGCTGTATGTTGGCTACTCTTCCCTACACTTCAGGTAGCCATGCCCAGTGGACCCAGCTGACAAGTATATCGTCTTAACATGTTCTCGACAAACAATATAAACACTTTACCCTTTTACAACTTTTACAGTTTTTTGGCCGGAGGTCCTTATGGAAGCAGTCTCTCTACCTTTGGGTAGAGATAAGACTGTCTACAGCTCACCTCCCCCATACCCCACTCAGGGAATGGGTACAGTTGTTGTTGTAAATCACAAAACAAATATATATCTTCACATACTTTCACCAAAAAACATCACTTTTTACTCCAAAAAAATGGATTCCTCTTCCTCATCTTCTTCATTTTGTGTTATGCTGGAGATATATGAGTTGTCTAAGGGGAGTACTTTTGAGTTTTTAAAACAATTATGTTTATGTAATGTTCAGTTTATTTTAATGAAATATTTAAGTTTTTATTTTTTTAAAAATATGTTTGATTAAATTAAATGAAAAAAAGAAAAAAGTTTTTTTGAAGAGTTGAGAAAGTGATGAATGTCATGAAAAATGATTGGAAGAGTTGAAAAGGAAAATATAAGTTGGAGGATTTGAGAGGGTTTGGAATTTTCAACCACACACTCCCTTCCTCCTAAGTAGTTGAGTATTATAGATAGCTTATTACTGTATTTTTTTTAATGGTACTTTAGATATGTAAAATACTTAGTTTTGATGTTTTAAGAAAACTTTGTCTTAAAAACTAAAGTTATAATATAGAATAGTAGCATGTTTATACTTGAGAGTAATAATTTAATGGTTATATGATGATTGTAGGCAAAAGTTTTACAATAGTTTAGTGCTTAAAAAATAATAAGTAGAGTAAGTGTTTATAAAATAAGTAAAGCATTATGTAAAATTAGACAAGGGTAATAATGAAAAAGGAAAAAAATGAGCTCTCAAATTAAACAAAGCTAAACCTAAATTAGAAATAAAATTACAAAAGTTTCAATTAAGAATTAAAAAAATTGTAGACGTAAACAAAATTAAGGATGAGAATGAAAAACACAAAAGAGCATAAAACGGGTTAGATATACACAAAAACAATAGTAAAAAACTAAAAATCGATATCAATGGTAATCTCTTTCGATATTGATTTTTATATTATGATTTTGATCTTGCAGAAATAATGACGATACTATAAATAAAAACTCAATTTTAATGACTTTGATAGCTTATTTAACCAATTATACAGTAATTTAAAAAGAATAATGGCAAAAAATTAGTACATTTATGCGATTTATTACTCTAATCATTTACTATCTTCTCATTTAGTCTAGGTAAAAGAATCAGTTTTCATGTCATAATCATAACAAAAGATAATTAATGTTATTAATTTAATGTTGAACATTCACTCATTGAATAAACGATTAATCAACTAGACAAATGTTCGCGTAATGCGGTAGTGTGACAACGGCAACAACGGATGGTGGTAGCCGCGACGACAACGATCCTGGTGTGGGTATTATTGTAAAAGTAATTAATGTCAAAGGAGGTATTGTTTATTTTAAAGATTGAGAAATTTATTGTAAATAATTTCATTAAAGATATTATAGGTATCTTAAGTGGAGATGTTTATATTAATGAATAAATGAAATGGTATTTTGGAGTTATCAACTATTTAGGGTTAAAACTTGGAAAGAAACAAATGTTCTATAACGAATAATAGAAATATAATAAAACAACAACGCACTTAGACAAGATATTTTGTAATTAAAAATAGTTAAATACAACCTTACGTACATAAGAAAATTATATGTTTTATTATTAAAATCTATTGTTTTTTATATTGTACGCTTAAGTAGTTAAGTGTATAACTACTTTATATATCTGAACTATAATCCATAAAGACTATATTTAAGCAAGACCTACAAAATTGTATAATGTGTGCCTAAGGGCATATCTTTTCTTTATATTAAATAAAAGATGATTGTTGTGACATCATCATTATAAAAAAAAATTTTGAGATATATATTTTTTAATTTTTTAGAAAAAAACTCTAATAAATTATACATTGTCTTATAAGTTTCATCGTCTAAATAATCTTATCATAGCATATTTTTAATTAGGGATAAGTGCCTAGAAATGCAGTCAACTAATGTTCAAAAGTTATTGTGTGCACGAACTCTAGTTCAGCTTTATTGTGCTCACAAAACTTGAAGTTTTGGTTATTGTGAACATAAAACAGGATTATAGCTATGTGGGACCGGTTACTTTCACGTTGACCCATTGACTGCTTACGTGGCATGCACACAATAACTTTTTGAGATTAGTTTATGCATACAATTAAAAAAAAAGATTTTTTTTTTCAAACTCGCCGGAAACTGCAAATACTTGTCGGAAAACTTAAAAATCCGATTAAACCTTCGTTTCTTCGAATTAGACCACGAAATTTGCACCAAAATACTCAAAAATCAGTCGTGAACAAACCCTCAACAAAAGTTAAACCGATTGAGACTCGCTGGAAAATTTACCAACTCGCCGTAAAATTAAAATCAACATAACTTTATTGTTTATTCGAGTTTCGACTTGAAACCAACACCAAATTGCTCAAAATTGTTGTCCGAAACTCGAAGAAACAACAAAGTTATGGTGATTTTATATTTTTCTACGAGTTGATGAATTATCCGGCGAGTCTCAAGTGGTTTAACTTTGGCCGAGGGTTTGTTCGTGGCTAACTTTTGAGTATTTTGGTGCCAATTTCGTGGTCTAATTCGAAGAAACGAAGGTTTAATCGGATTATAAGTTTTTCCGCGAGTATTTGCAGTTTCCAACGAGTTTGAAAAAAAATAATCTGTTTTTTTTTTAATTGTGTGCATAAACTAATCCCAAAAAGTTATTGTGTGCATAAACTAATCTCAAAAAGTTATTGTGTGCATGTCACGTAAGCAGTCAACGGGTCAACGTGAAAGTGGTGACCAACTAACTTTTGACCCGGTCACTTTTGCATGCTATAGGACTATTGAACAAGTTTCCTGAATACAATAAAGCTGACCTAAAGTTGGTGCACACAATAACTTTTGAGCATTAGTTGACTGCATTTCTGGGTACTTATCCCTTTTAATTATTCACATATTATGCGAGTTAATAAAGTAATTATAACTTATAAAATATACTATTTTGAGGAGATGAGTGCTCTTAGACTATCGCAACTTCGGTGGCGAAAATGCGATTTTATAAAACTTTGATTGATATGCCCGGATTAAACCCGGGTTAATTAGCTAGTAGTAAAGTATAATAATAATTGATTGATTATATCTTTTCAAAAAATAAAAATATTAGATGTTTTAATCACGCTTTACATGTGTCTTTATTAAGGTATATATAGGTTGCAACTACAGACACACCCCCGATTCTTAGCGATACCCCAGAGAGTTTCTACTATAAATAACATTACGTCATGTTGATGTCATATATAGCTCAAGTTATTTATAGATTCTATAATTATTTGTGCTTTGTTGGATATTCCTTCATGATCGTTTGTTGATATTTGGTACAACACATTATCAAAGATGCCATCAAACCTACAGTTTTACAGATAATAAAAAACATATATTATTAATTCATCATTCAATAAATTTTATAATTTTGAAGTTACATCAACACAACGGAAAAGTATAGCATTTGTCACACTCATTTGTCAACGGATTACAAGATTAAAAAGTCTTCGCATTTGTATTTTGTATATTTTAATAGATCAAATTGTTGTTTTATTCTTCTCCGAGATTGCTACCAGCAACATCAACAACAAACCGGTATCTGACATCGTTTTTGGCCAACCTCTCCATCGCGGTATTGACGTAGTCCATTTTCACGACCTCGATCGTGGACCTCACTCCTTTCTCTTTGCAAAATTCGAGCATCTCTTGAGTTTCCTTCATGCTACCTATGAAGGTACCCGTGATCATCTTTCTCCCTTTTGATACACAACCAAATCAGAAATTAAGTTAGAATAAGTTCTACACTCGTTAAATACTCGTATATTGTAGTATTTGGATCAGTAAAATACATTTATATGAATATACGATATGACACGAAAACGAATAGTAAGTAATAAGAGGCTAACCGAGCATGAGGAGTGGTGAGACAAATTGCAATGGCACATTGATCACACCCATGATGATCAATTTCCCATCGAGTTTAAGCAACGACAGACTAGGCTCGAGAGGGTGGTGCACTGGCACGGTGTCAATAATGTAATCAAAGGAATCAGCTAATTCCTGCATCCGCTCAACATCAGAGCTGATAAGATAATCATCGGCTCCGAGGACATCAAGTGCCTCCTCTTTCTTCTTGTCAGAAGAAGAAATGACGGTCACATGATGTCCCATAGCTTTAGCTATCAAAACACCCATATGTCCAACACCACCAAGTCCAAGAATACCTCCTTTTAGTCCACTTCCTTTCAATCCAAAGTGGTTCAATGGACTATACACGGTCACCCCGGCGCATAGTAGTGGTGCAACTTGTTCTGGTGTCATTCCTTCCGGTATCTTAACCACAAACCTATATTAATTTATTTTAAAATTAGAACTAATGATCTACAAAAAAAAAACTGATAAGTTATAAAATTATAAATAAATTAAGGAAATTAAATTACTTTTGATGGACAACCATGGAGCCGGCGAAGCCTCCTTGAGTAGGCTTGCCATCGGTATAAACATCGTTATAAGACCATATTTTTTTATTGCAGTATTGCTCGACGTCCGCCTTACAAGGGCGGCAATTGTCGCAACTCCCGACAAGACATCCAACTCCAACGCAGTCTCCAACCTTGAATTTGGTGACTTCGGGCCCCACTTCGACCACCTCACCTACTACTTCATGTCTACATCCATCAACATGAAAGCAAGACACCACCAAAGTTAATATTAACACATCACCATCCATTACCCACATATGTATAAAAAGTCATACCTATCAATCAAAATCTAACTTCCCTTTTACTCTATTCCAATATTGTAACATTTTTTTTGAGCTTAGACTATTTGCATAAACCCAAATAAAGTATACATTGGTTCAACTATTTTGTTTCATCTATATACATTTATTTCGGTTTTTAATTAAATGTGTAATCTGATTAATTAGGCGGGGATATTTGGATCAAGCATTAAAATGATATATAGTAGTTAATGTTGAAAATAAAAAATGTATAAAAAAATGATAGTAGTTGTTTTGGAATAAATCGAATGACAATAATAATAATCAGTTATCGATAATCTAGAAAAATATAAAGAATTATTATATAAAAGTTAAAAAGAGATTACTGACCCAGGAACCATGGGATAATTGGACATTCCAAGGTCATTTTTAACTTGATGAAGATCCGTGTGGCAAATACCACAACATATCACCTTTATCAACACGTCTTCTGCTCCTGTATTTCTGTCACATCACACACAAATTAAATTTACATGTATGCATAGAAGCTAGGTTAATTAGAAGCAAGCTATGAAAGGAAAGGAAAGTACCGGAGAGTAAAGTTATATGGGGCTAGAACACCAGAGGGATCGCTTGCGGCCCATCCGGTTGTCTTTCTCTCTTCTTTCAAGCTTCCCATTTCAGATTCCGGGATCTTTTACACTCACACACACACACGACAGACACAGAGAGAGATAGAGAGAGATAGAGTTTATGTTTGTGAGATGGGGTGAGGGTATATAGACAAAGGCGGATATATATAATACTATGTCTATGTCTACATATAAATAAACACACATGGAGGGAATGAGAGGCTGGTGTAGTGTTACCGTTTCTTCTGTTTTATTGTTTAATAACAACGGTACCCAATATTGGAACCATGTTAATGTGATCGTCGCTTATCGTTTATCATTCTTGATATGATAATTGATGATAACTGAAATTTCTATGTCTAGTAAATATACGATAGACATATTTACTCTTAAAGACATATTATAGGGTTTTCTATTAAATGATTGGAACTACGAGGACTTATATTGCACATACTAAACACCAGAGACTAAAGTTGTAAATGTTCTCTCTATAATAAAATAGAGAGTCATGTGGAACATTTCTAACCCTACTTTTCCACCCTTCTTGTGAGTGCATTTTTACTCCCGAATTATCCTCCCATCTTTAATCAATTATCTCGTTTTAAGAACCCGACACAACTAGCAATTATGCTTAATCATCTTACAGGTTCCTCAGTATTAACGAGTATGTTTTCTATCATCTTTTGATTATATTATTCAATACGCTTCATGTTTATTCCAACACCCAATCCCAATCCTTGTCAGAACAAGATATATATAAAAGTCTTCCTTTTATTTGAAGTAGAGAGACTGCTTTTATATAGATCTCTAACGAAACTGAAAAAGAATGAAAAATGTAAAGAGGTAAGTAACTATATATATATATATATATATATATATAACGGTCGAGTATCACATGAGTCATGACTACATTAAAATAAATTAGAGTAACCACCTTCCAACATATCAAACAAAATATAGCATGTAAAAACTCATTTGACTATATTAGACAACAACATGACATACATACATACATATGTGGATATTAAACGTTGCTAATTTTTGAAAAGTATTTTTTAAAGTTATATATATATATATAGGGGACAATCAAATAAGAATGAAATTAAAATAAGAACCGGTGAGAATACTTAAAAGCTATATTTTGATGCATTAAAGGTCCATAAAACTGACATAGTGCATAACTAATTATCATTATTTAAGTGTTTAACAACACATTGATCCGTCAAAATCGAAAAAATCACGTTTTTTGTTGGATGCATCATTTTGATGAATATGCATCCAAGATGGATGCACAAAACAAAAAACGTGATTTTTTTTTATTTTGACGGATCAATGTGTTGTTAAACACTTAAATAATGATAATTAGTTAAGCACTATGTTAGTTTTATGGACTTTTAATGCATCAAAATGATGTTTTTAAGTGTTCTCACCGTTCTTATTTTAAAAGTGTTCTCACCGGAGTGTTACCCTATATAGAATTAATATATATATATTATATGTATATATATATATATGTGTGTGTGTGAAATGGGAAAAGTTTACCTATCATTTGAATGGGTTGATAAGAAATAAATACATACATAGAATTAATAGTAAAAACACTTATTGGTATTAAAAGTCTATATCTTTTTATTTTTTCTTATATATATATTACAATATATTACACTACATAACAATTATATTACAGTGCATTACAATACAATACAAATACTATTAATTGTCACTATTAATAGAGTACATACATTACAATACTATAATTCACTTGTCATCAGTAATAATATATGAAGTACGTTTTAGATATCAAGATGATACACACCAAAGATTCCAATCAATTCGATCCGCAAAATTTTGAATATGGTTGGTGCTCTGAAATGGCATCTATTGAAATTTTCTTTTTTCTTTTTCTTTTTTGAAAAAAAAAATATATTTTTGGTTTGTTTTTATTGCATTTTTGTTTGTCTTTTCGTTTATGATTTTTGACTTTATTATGCAAACAAACATATATATCTCATATTATATAATCTTAAGAAGTAAAACGAATCCTGCAGCAATGTTCGTGAAATAAATGGATTACTAATTTTATTTGTAAAGAGAGTGATAAGTCTACAATATTATTTGAATATGTACAACAATATATATTTTATAGTGTTTAACATTGCATAGTTAAATATATACATTTATAATAGATGAAGTTGGGATATATCGCTTTCTTTTTTGTAATGGTTAATTACTATTTACATATAGTGGTGTGGGTCATGGTGTTGTAGGTAAACGACCACTAGTGCAAGTAACCCGCCATCATTTGAGTAGTAGCTTTCTACCAACTCACAATAATGCTATCTCAAACCCCAACTTTTTCTATACGGGAAATTTAGATAAATAATATTGGCTTAATTAAAGGGGGATTTTATTGGAATAGATTGACTTTTTAGAATTCAATTTTTTAAAGTTTTTTCAAACGAAAAAAGATAAGCAACTAGCAAATGTTACCTTGGAACAACGACAGTACACGTGTTACCTTTCAAACTAATTCGCTCTTTCAGAATTATGGATACAAGCTCACTTTCAAAATCGTAAAGTACGATGTATGGCTCTAAATACAAACTGAGTTTACATGTATCATTAATTCGTTATTCGTCGCTATTGATTAAATTATAAGTTTATAACAATTGGATAATTGATGATGCAAATGTATCTATTATTATTGTCTGAACGACCAACACATATTTGCTGAGCAAGCAACAACGACCGAATCTTAAAGCTAATATGTTACTAAATTAATAGCACTTGCTTGCAATAGCTTAATTATAATATATAGTTTTCATTTGTCTGATCATACTATTATTATATATATGAGTCAGTAACAATGAGATATGTACAACTTTTAACATAATCTAGCTTGCTAGAATTTAGTTTAATTTGTTGAAATTTTCAAAAAGACGGATAAATATTGTTTAAAGTAGAACCTGATTAAGTTTACACTGATACTTTTAAATCTAAATCAGTTCTAAAAGTATGTTTACGACCGATTAATTAATTAATTGATATTTGAGGGATAAAATTATATATATTACGTATAATATATATAAATTTTAAGTTATCAATAAGTTTGAACAAATTTTATATACACGAAAAGAAGTCAAATGAAAAAGACGTAAATAATTAAACCTATCATAAACTTTTTATAAGGTTATAATGGAATCGACTTGCCCATAAAGTAAGAAAACATTTCGAAGTCGTTGGCACGTCCGTTTTCAGTTTGGGGGTATTTTACTTTCAAATGGGAGTTTTTGGAATAAATTAGAAGTTCTTTTGAATGAAGAACATTAAATTAAATATAATATATAACGTGAGCAAGTATCCGCGCGTTGCGGCGGTAAAATGATGAGGGTGATAGGTTGTGATAGGTCATAGGAGGTGATATGTCATAGAGTGTCATAGTCAAATCCCTTAGCCGTACGGGCTCCGTCCTTGGATTTAAAAATTCCTTGAAAGTATATCGAATGACATCTCTAATGAAAGAGCATGAAATTTTAAGAACATCCATATAATTTTTATATTTTATCGATGTACGGTTATTAAGATAAAAGATTTAAAAAAATTAGAGGAATAAATGATTTATGGGGGAGAGAGAAAGTTGTATGCATTGATGTATGGTATATCATGCATTATCATGTGTACATTGTTGAAATTGAATGTTGAAAGTTGAAAGTTGGATTTGCTTTATAATATATGAGAGCAAGTACCCGCGCGTTGCGGCGGTGAGATGATGAGGGTGATAGGTCATAGAGTGTGATAGCCAAATGCCTTAGTCGTACGGGCTCCGCCCTCGGATTTAAAAATTCGTCGAAAGTATATCGAATGACATCTCTAATGAAAAAGCATGAAATTTTAAGAACACCCATATAATTTTTATAATTTATCGATGTACGGTTTTTGAGATAAAAGATTTTGAATGAATTGGAGGAATAAATAATTTATGGAGGAAAGAGAAAACAAATGATTGGTTGAGATTTAAGGAGAGAGAAAAGGTGTTAGGTAAATATATAATTGAAATATGGACACTTTTGGGAAAGTAAATGTTGAAACTTAAAATGTAAACATGAAGAATCTGTTTTATAATATAATATAGATAATATAAATTAATATGTAAAACAAGTCACGTATCTTGAAAACATACCGTCGATTAATTTATTCACAATACGTTGATATCATCAACCATCAACTCTATATGTTTGATGCTGTCAATGTCGAATCGTAAGAATGTTCGTTTGGATGGATCGGTTCAATTCGATCAAAATAGATAATTCTGTTTAATTTTCGGATTCAAATTTATGGATCCAATTAAATTAAACACACACACACATATATATATATAAGGGTGAGATATTTTGAGACCACTTTTTATTTTAGAACCAACTAGGACCATTGATTTTTGTACACTATCATGATCTACTACGATATACAAGACTTTTTTTTAAAAACTAAGATTTTCTGGCGACGAACCCACCAGAAAATCATGTGTAAGTTAACTTACACATGTGTAACTTACACATGATGATTTTTCTGTGGGTCCGTCGCTGGAAAGTCTTAGTGTTTTTACAAAAAAGTCTTGTATATCGTAGTAGATCATGATGGTGGTGTGTAACTTACGAAAATCCATGGTCCTTTTTTGGACATTTTTTAGTTGGTCTCAAATTATCTTTCCCATATATATATAGGGGTGAGATATTTTGAGACCACCTCTTATTTTAGGACCAACTAGGACCATTGATTTTTGTACACCATCATCATTTACTACGATATACAAGACTTTTTTGTAAAAACACTAAGACTTTATGGCGACGGACCCACCAGAAAATCATGTTACACATGATTTTCTGGTGGGTCCGTCGCCATAAAGTCTTAGTGTTTTTACAAAAAAGTCTTGTATATCGTAGTAGATGATAATGGTGGTGTGTAAGTTACGAAAATCAATGGTCCTTTTTTGGACTTTTTTTAGTTGGTCTCAAATTATCTTTCCCCTATATATATAGATATATATATATAGGGGTTAGTTATTATAAAACAAGTATTAAAGTAAAACAAAAAAGACAAGATCTTGACCCTTAGATCATGATAAAATTGATGAACGGAGATTCACATATATATTGATACACGATGATTTTAATGATGCACAATGATTGTTAGTGAAGAAAAATCTATTGTTTTATTTGTTTTACTTTAATACTTGTTTTTATTTACCTAGAACCTATATATATATATATATATATATATATATATATATATATATATATATATATATATATATATATATTCATTTGTCGCAAAAACAACTGAACCTTTTGGGGTTTGTAAAGTGTTCATGAAATTATCATTAAAAATTAAACATATATACTCTTATAAACGTGTCAAACTAAAATATTTTATCATGAATTAGGAATATTTATATTAGTTGCTCATCTGTTAACAAAAAACCATTCTGGACACTATTACATTCCAAGTATAAGATACTTCGAAATTTAGTCACCTGTGACCTGTCAAAGTATATACATTTTTTTTGTTTTTGTTGTTGTACTTACTTGAACACATTATATTATGCACACAATATAGATTTTCATGCTCTTCAATAGCAACGGTCAAATATAACATGTCCCTAGCTACGATGTAAAGATGGCAGGCTTACGGCTCACTCAGACCATGATAACTGTCTGTATTAATCAGGTCTTGTTACATCCAATAATGCTGAATAGGTTTTGAGTAAATAAGTGTATGTACTTTCTTCAAAAGCATTCAACTTTCTTCTTTTATAGAATATCGAGAATATAATTAGTTTATTCTAGTTAACGATCTGGTAAGATTTAGTACAATGTTGTTCATAATTGACTGAGTGGTCATCGGGTTTCTTTTGAATGACATTATAGTGTGAGCGTTTCATTTTTACTTGTGATGCTTGGCTTGAATGGCTTTGTGACCTTTTCAAGAATGGTATTCAAGTTTATCTTTAATTAAGCATTAGGTACGATAATTTGATCAAACTAAGATCAAAATAAGCCTGAATAATAATAAAAGTCTCATCCAATAATTTCTTAAGTGGAGCGTAGATATTTTATCAAAAGATAAAATTTTGACTAATTGAATTCTTTTACCAAATTCATGAGTGACGTATAAGATGCATACCTGTGATGTGACATTTTTTTTTCTTTCTTTTTTAACTTTGCAACTTCATAAATTTGAAAAGAGAAGTCAGACATATAATTATAAGCATACGGAGTATAAAACAAAATGTCATTTTTTATTGGGGAAATTCGAGATAACAAACAGATAACCGGATATAAACAATTTTTGAAGGCACGTGATCGCTTTCAGATTAAATCAATTTGGCGGTTCACCCAAACTATTCAATCGGATACAATCAAAGATTAAGAATTTTCTGTGCGTTTGTGTTTGAGAGAAAAAATAGAACCAAAAAGAAGAAAGAAAAAGAATTGAATAATCAATTCTGTTACGGGATATCTTATTATCAACAAAAGGGCAGTTATTGCTAGGAATTTCGAGTTGCCACATTTGGTCCCTCAGCTCGACCCCAACCAGGGGCTCTGCCCCTTAGACCCCGCCAGAGGCTGCCGCCCCTTGGACCCTGGTCCCAGGGGCACCGGACCCCCGTACCTTTGGACCCCGCCAGGGGCTGCCGCCCCTTGGACCCTGCTCCCAGGGGCGCTGCCCCAGACCCCCGTACCTTAGGGGCTTCGCCCCTAAGGTCATATAAAATTCAAATAGGCGTGCACTCCGCACCACTAATCCTATATGATGTATTATTATGACAATACTGATCAAACAAATTAAACTAAAATATCCAACATTTTGTCACTGATTTGGGGTTTACTACCTCTTAATATTTATTATAAAAATATTCATCACTTGTATAAACATTTTGTCACTGACTTCACTTTAACATGGATATTAGATAAATGTGGTTTTGGTGAACTAATTTCTTTTATATGTTGTCGATAACAAAGTTGGGTTCTTTTGTAAAGGTTTTGATGTAACACCGATATATGAAAAAAATATGTTATTGACACCATAGAATTTGGTTATTTACACCTGAACCCAAAAGAACGAAATACGCCCCTTCTCCTTTGCAAAAATTGCCCCTTTTGTAAACAAACTAGTAATTTGACTTTTGAAAGCAATGACAATCATGTACTGACTGCAGACAAAGTCATGGCTGAAGGTCATTGAGATATTATTATTAAGACCATTCGTAGCCATTCATCCTTTCATCTACATTTTTTTCTGTCACATCAGCATCACCTTTTTAATTTTTTCACCTTCTACTTTTTTCCTTAACCATTCACCTATAATTTAATCCACACTTTATTTAATTAAAAACACAATACATTTAATCAATATGTAAAAATGGACCACATATTTTGTCTTTTTTATATAGATGATCATAATCACCTTTCTCTCTTCACCTTCACTCATCACCTATACCCCTTAACCATTCATCCTTTTCACTTTACCTTTCACCTACCTCTTTCACTTACCTTTACAAATGGTCTAATTTTCACAAATAACCTTTAACTTTATAAGATTTTATGTCATTACTATAATATGTTGATACTTTATCCCCTATTTTCACTAACTGATATGGCCCTATATTACCACCTCATTATATAATTAATAGATTATTGACCCGTATAATATGTGGGAACATATTAAATATTATATGTCATAAATTATGATGGATGATAATACATATTGTTTACAATTGATGTTTGCATGGGATCTTCATCCCATGCAAAGGTTGGAGGGCATTTTCTACCATTTAGGTAGTAAATGGAAGCAGTCTCTCTACTTAGGTAAAGATAAGGCTTGCCTACATCTTAACCTCCCCAATACACCATCGAGGTATTGGAGCTCAAAACCCATGAAAAACGACACTGAGCAGTTTCTTTCTTTCTTTTATGTTTGCTATATAAATTAACCAGTATCAATACACGTACGATGTACGAAGATATTTCATTGGATTAATATTTTTGTATTGAAAATCAAATTTGATCATGATTTATCATAAACATTTAATCTCTCTAATAAAAACATGATAATGGGAGACATTATATGAATTTAACCATATGTTTTTAGCCAAATTAAACATATAAAATTATTAAATAAGTTTATCTCTTTTCTCTATAACTAAAAGCTAATAGTTTTTTTCTATGTGACATTTTTCTTTTCGTGCCAACTAAGCTTATTGCTCAGGTGACATTTTATGGTAATTTTAATGTTTTTTTTTTTTTTTTTTATAGATATTGACATTTAAATCTATATTTTTTAGTTCTTATGTAGCACTTCATTTGTCACGTCATCATTTGTCTACGTGAACATTTGTTTTTTTTTAATCAATTTTAAATAGCAAACAAAAAAGCGAAATACAATATTAGAAGTCATGATGTAACATCCCAAACTTTTCAAGTTTGACTTATTGACTTGACCGTTAGTTAATGTCGGGTTCATTAAGTTTATGTGCCCTATATGTGATTATGTGATTAAATGCTTATGTGTGAAAATGTGAGATGAATAAGATGATGTTTAATGAAAGTAATTAAAGTAACGTTGCGAAAGTTAAGCGCTTATAAGATCGTTAAGTTTCTCGGTAGGTGAATTAAGCTAAGAAAGTCAAGTTTAAAGAGTCGAGGGGCTTAAGATGAAATTTATTAAGGATGGCCAGGGGTTGTATGACAATTAGGGTTCTAGGTCTGATGCGTGTGAGAAAAACCCCCCAAGTCGCCCCTCCCCTCTCTCAAAGCAATTCCCTCAAATATCCATTCGTTTCGTAGTGTTTCGAGCAAGATTTGATTAAGATCTTTCATCCTTATTATCATCTACAGATATTATAGGTGATTTCCCTTTGATTTGTGATCATATGAATCAATTTTATGGTTTTAGTTCAGGTCTTAGGGTTTGGAGAATGGATGGGGGTTGTTGATAATCATTTGTGGTTAATTGATTGAGTTTCAATATTAGGATTAGTTGTTTAATGTGACTTAATGATCTTTTTTTTGTTAACAACTCGTTCAAGGGGCAATTGATGGTGCCAAATCATCAATTAGGTCTTAAAAGAGTCTTTTCTAGGTAAAACCCATTTCTGGGGTAATAGTCAAAAAAGAAACTAATTTCTGGGGTAATAGTCAAAAAGGAGACTAATTCCTGGGGTAATAGTCTAAAAATAGACAAAAGTTGAGAATAGACCAAAAGAGATTAATTCCTGGGGTAATAGTCAAAAAAAGACTATTATTTGGAATAATGGTAATTAAAGGGTAGGCGACATGTATTTAGACTGTAGGTCAGTTTAGTCTCGTTATACTCATAAAATCGATTCTATGTTGATTATAAGTAGTCGGGAATACTTGCAAAGCTTGGTAAGTTACGTTATCATTTGTTGTACGCTTCTACGAGGTAAGATATACACTACTTTGACACGCTGTGGGTTCAACGAAAACAAGGTTTTCATATAATAACTTCCCAATTGATATCTTGATTGCTTATGGGTATTCAGGATTATACGGGAGGTGATATGGGCTATTTAGATGAATATTGAAGCCTGAAATGCTACCCCAGTGACATGATATATATATATATATATATACATATATATATATATATTGTTATGATATGCTATGAGATGATATGAATTGTTATGATACGATATGTTTTTAGTTTTTAGTTGAGATGCCATGAAATGCTATGTAATGTCTTGAGATGAATTGAAATATGATGATATGTTGATGATATGTGAAATGTGCATGATTACATGGATTGTTCATCTAGTTCACTAGACTTATTAAGTTGCCATGACACATGCACGTTTAAGGGCCCAAACGTAAAAGATGAATGTGTGATGATGTTTAGGTAACTTGAACACCTAAATATTATGTGATGCAAGTGCTCGAGCTATTTTACAGAGATGAAAGTGCTAAGCTTAACCCGTACATGCCTTTGCCAGGGTTGTGCGTTTGATGTGGTTGCTTGGGTGACTTCTTGCAACGAGGTACAACGTGGAGAGTAATACGGGAGGTCTTACCAACCCCACTTGTCTTGTACATATGAATTACTCAGGGATTGGCTTGCCATTCCTTAACGGCATCGATCGACCTCCGTAAGGCTTATCTTTCTAGTCGGGTGTGAGGTTCCCTGTTAGGTCTTATGACCACCTACACACAAACGTACACCTTATATGTGATGAGTGTTTTATGTCACGCCTAATGTAAGTGACTTATGTCACACTCTACGACGATACTTATGTGCTATATGTGAAGTAAAAGATGACTAGACACATCTAGGGTGATTCCACCTATTATGATGATGGTTGATGCGATGATATGTTATGGATGATGTGATGCATTGATGTGATATGTGCCTTAACGATTTAATATGACTTTTATATAAAGTAAAAATGGACAAATGTTTTATTAATGATGTGTTATCTTACTTAGTTAATTCGTTAGCTAACACTTGCTCTTTAAAAATGTGTTGTGACCTTAGGTCCAACATAGTGAGCAGGTAGATGTGAGAAAATGTGAGACATGGGTAGATGGTCTTGAAACTGGCTTTAGTTTACCCATAGTGGCTGCTCATTTTAGACATTTGAATTATGTCATGATATTTATGTTTGTAATGACTTCGTGGTCGGTTGTTTAATGTTGGGCAACCAATGGGTTTCCATTTAAATCTATTTTGATGATGTGGCTAGTAACACCAACTAATAAATGAACCAAACAGATTTTGTTGGTTTGGACTTTTAAAGTTTAATTCCGTTTTCTTTTAACGTCGTTAGGTTAAACTTTTTGGAAATCCATATTTTTAAACGACGGGTGTTATATATGACCTCTAACTTTTAATATCATTCACACACCACTTGATCTAACTTGATATATTTGTTTGTTTTTTTGCAATATACGGTAGATATTTAGTAAATATTAAAACTAATTAAAAGATATTGATAATATAATTATCAATCTTTGTAACTTATCACTTTCTATTTTCCTTTTTGTATTTAATTATCTGTGTACATGGAATAGAATTTACTTTAATATAACATAAAGATAGATTATTATGATAAGTTTATCTAATATTTTACTATCCGATTATAATATTAATGTTAAATTAGATATTTACTTTATCAATTTCACACACATATTTTTGATATTTGTTTTATATTTGACTTAATCTCTTATCTTCACCTTTATATTTTCTTTTTCCTCCTTTTTTTCTTTCTCTATTATACTTTATATATGTTCCTTTCAGATTTTACATGCATAATAAAAATACAAATTATTAAAAATCCTTTTAGTTTATTATTATATAAGATATTAATACTTTTTGACGTATATATGTTAATCATTATTTTCAAGTAATATTACTTAAAATATTATATTTGTAATCAATTTAATGTAATGTGTATATTACCATGCATCGCATGAGCATAATCTAGTTTTTAATAAATATGTATAAAAAGACTCTTGTTGTTTTAATATACTGCCACATGTTGATTAAAAGTGTATACAATTATGTTTTAGTTTATTGGTAGATAACAGATAAAAGCATGAATATGTGACTGGTATGTATTTAAACTTATCAATATGAACCATTGCATACTATTATGATCGATCCCATGTTTTTTATGAATTAAAATATTAAAACGTGAGAAGTTTTATACAAAAATCATTATGCATAACAATCACATATTTTCATTCCTGGATTGATAATATCAAAGATACATTTAGTTGATGAGATTAAATAAAAGGTTGAAATTAATTAAATAAATGGTGTTCTCATCTTAAAAGTATTTTACATGAGCAAGAGTTGGGAGTCTAAAAATTTTTGGTTAAAATTGTCTCTAAAACGTCTGAATCGAGACTAATTTTACAAAAGGAGAAATAATAAATAAAAATATGGTCTCATGACATATTGTAAATTGTAAGTTGCATAATTTATCAAATATTGAAAAAATTTGTAAATATCGAGTACCTTGTATAATTTGAAAATTTTATAACGAATTTAGTTTATAAAATAAAGTGAAAGAAAACAATATTTAGTGACTAATAAAAGAAAGGCCAATCATATTTGTTTATTAACAATATTTAAAAAATTACTAAATATTGCTAATAATAAACTAAAAACTACAAGGCACAATCCAACAAACAAAGAAAAAATAACAAAATAAATTTTAGCGATACAAAAGGTCTCATTAATTTATATATATTTCTTTTTCGTAACTTATTCACACCTTTTAGCTTTTTATAAAATAATAAACCATACTAAATATACGTAATATACGTATAATCAACACTTTTTTTTTCCGCTTTTAACTAGTTAATTTTTTTTCCCCATTAGATTCAACTTTTATTTGATATTTCATCTAATGTTAGAAAATGATAAAAGTTTATATTCATTTAAAAAATATTGTTAATGATACGGGTAAAAATGCAAAATAAAGAAAAGATAAGTCAAAAACCAAAAAGAATTTTGATTCGACTTAGGTGTTTAAATGTTTAATGGAAAGAGACTAGACTACCCATGTAGGACCAACCCAAATGGGGCGATATTTGCCCTTGCTTTTAAAATTTGTCCCTCCGAAGAGATGTCAATAGATAAAAAAAAGGTGTCAATATGAAGCCCAATATGAAATTAACTCTTTCCTTATTCCATGAGGGTCTTAATCATTTGAAAAGTTCTTTTATAGATTGATTTTATGATAAAAGTTTTTGTGCAATCTTCATTTTAAATTTAAAACATATATGCAATCTTCTATTCTTCACGTAATTTTAATTTGCTTTCTTGTAAAAAATAAAATAATATCTATATAGCATTTTGTTCAACAACCGTATAAATGTCACGACATGCATACCAAAATACAGATGATCTATTAACGCAAAATTAGCCGAACAAATAACTTAAAATAATTAAAAACTTGATATATCTAAATATAAAATTAAAGTGGAATACATATTCAAAGTTTTCAATAAAGTTACACAGATGGACAAAAACCCATTTTGTTGTGTATACCACGGGCCTACACTTAGGGGCTGTAAATGAACCAAGAACAGTTCACGAACGGATAAACGAACATATATAATGGCTTGTTCATGTTCTTCCGTTAGTGTTCATGAACGAATGTTCACGAACATAAACGAACGAACGCAAATGAACAAATACAAACAAACGAACATAAACGAATACCAATAAACAACAATATAGTTAGACTTACAAATTCAAGATGACAAGATTACAAAATATCCATCAGTTAGAAGTTTTATGGAACGTTTCTATTTATGATACAAATTATAGAACATTTTTCTAATAAAAAAGAGCGTTATATTCTTTTACTTTCAAAAAAGAGGGTTAAAAGTTTTATGATATAAAAGAAATATTTATATTTAAAATATTTTTTAAGTTTAGTTATTAGGTAATTAATATAAGTATACGAACATAACCGAACGATGTTCATGAACATAAACAAACGATTGTTTACGAACGAGTGTTCACAAACATTAATGAACGAACATTCACGAACAGATTATCGAACGTTCATGAACATAAATGAACGAACGAGAGCTTTGTTCATGTTTGTTCATTTAACTAAACGAACGAAAACGAACAAACTTCTCGTCGAACGGTTTTTCAAACTGTTCGTGAACTGTTGAGTTCGTTTACAACCCTACCTACAGTGTCCAATTGACAAGCGACGGTTTTCTAGCGGCTTGCCGGATCAAACCGGAATAAACGGATTGAGCCGAATTGTGTGTAGTGTATAAATAGGGAAGGCAATGGGGCGGTATTGTTGGGGATTCCAATTCCCATCCCCGTACCCAATTTTCACTTTTAATTCTCATCCTCGTCCCCATCCCATCGAGGAATTAATTAAATTACATCCCCAAACCCGTCTCCATCGGGTATCGGGATCCCCGACGGGTATTGGGGATACCATTTTTGGATGAACTTTAATTTATCTTAATAGAAGATATCTAGGAGAATTTGTATTTTGACATTTTATTTCTATGTAAGAACTAATATATATGTTAAGTAAATGATTAGTAAAGTATAACATATAAAAAAAATATTAAACAAAAGCTTTAAACTTAATTGATTCTAGAATTTAGATAAGAACTTAAAGTGTATCTAGTAAATATATATAGTATTTTCGGATTCGGGTATAGGGATCGGGGATTTACGGTTTCTCGTCCCCGTCTCCATCTACATCGGGGATTAGATTTACATCCCCATACCCGTCCCCATCCCCGGTCAACTCAGGGATTCCTGGTCAAATCAGATGCGGGTATCGGGTTCCCCATCGGATACGAGTACTTTTGCCATCCCTATGTATAAACTGTATTAAACCGGTCAAAGAAGTCAATTTTTTAATTTCTCCATTTAAGTTTTGGAATTAAAAAAAAATGAAAGTAGTTTAACATACCCAGCATCCTGTTGTCTCCGACCACTGTCAACCGGCCATAACTATTGTTTGGTAATTTTTTTTGTTATTGAGACTATAGAAATCTAGGCTTTATTATTACTAGAACGGTATCTGCCAATTCTGACAGTGGCGATGATGTAATGGTGGTGGCGGTGATGGTCGTTGTTGGCAAGATAGTGGCGGCGGCGGAGATTGGTGGTGGCGATGCGGTGACGGCGAGTTGTATAGGTTATTGATGTAATTTGGTTTTAATGAAGGGAAAAAAAAAGTAAATTGATAGGAACCATCTGATCCTATGTACCGAATTGGTACACACATAATCCCCAGCAGGGATAGTGTCAAGGTTAATCAACCACTTTATTTCAATTTTGTATCTGACAAGGTTTTATAATATAATATGAATATAGTTAATTATTATTCTAATTCTAGTATTAAGTTGTGAGATAGAGAATAAAACTAATTATTGTTGTATATATCTATATAGAATGGGATAGTGGTGGAAATATATTGTATAAAAGACTTAAATAAACACACTTTTTTATAAAAGTAATGGGTTTTTGCAAAATGGACGAGACGTGTATTTATTCAATTTCATTTATTGTTCTAATAATGCTTACTTTTACTAATATAAAACTCAAAGAGTAGAAGCAATTGTTTGTTCATTATTAAGGATTTAGGTACTTTTTAATGATTAATGCTCTAACTTAGTGTTGTAAAACTTATGTTCAAGCTGAAAATTATTTAGTATTATTATGTTAGATGTACTTTTTTTTTTTGTTTACAGTTAAACTGATGTGTCCAACCCATACAATATTGAAATGAAAGTTTACTATCGGGTTCGGTTTTGAAAAAATCATCAGTAGACAATACTACAGTAGTATGAAATAGTGAAATACTTTGTAAGCCCAGTTATAAGAAACATTTGGTCACAAAGCCTAATTTTTGAAGAATTGGGAGGAGCCCAACAGTTCGTATTTCCAATAATCTGCCAAAGGACTCGAATTAGTCGAATATGCTTAGAATCAGGAGAAGCCCAATTATTCATTGTGTCTTTTTTTTTTCCATCTTATAAATTTCAAAACAATTATACATTTTGCTTTATATTTTTATAAAACACTTTTTTTAGAAGAAGAGTAGCATTACATACAAAAGTATTTGATTACAAACTTGCTTTTATCTTTCTTTTTATTAACAGCCAATCAATCATATAATTAAATTTCCAACAAGTTGTAAAGTAATAAAAACATTACATCAAGTATGCAAGAGTACTAGTTAGAGTAATTTACCATAATGAGTTAATAAATAATAACCACTAAACCAGTTTATATGGAGTAGACAGCCACAAAACACCACCGATTTTACGTACTCTCTTCTCATTATAGACCAAATACAACATTATCGATATTACACAACATACGATACCTAATATTCAACCCCCCAAAAAAGGTAAAGCAAATAACAAGATTAATCACAAAAAGCTAACATAATAATGAATTTCCAAGGGCCCAAAGTATCACCTAATTTATTTGTTTGTTGTATCATTTGACAATTAAGTGAAATATTCTATAAGTGGCCAGCACTCCACCACCTAGGTGGATTCAGAAACCTGACACGTAGGAATTCTTAAATAGTTTAAACTTTAAAGTGATGATTGTAAAAAGGAAAAATAACAACAAAAAGAGAGAATTGTGTGATGCTATAAGAAACATAGTGTTGTATTTATGTTTTGTTCAATTTAAAAAATTAAATAGAAAAGGATTTGATATGCGTGTTTAAAATTATCTGTCTTTAAATTCATAAAATTAACGTTGGCCTATTCAAGAAATCGGATATCCTAATTACCTGAGTCGAATACTTATCTATTAAATTTTTGGATATTTCCTATACATAAGATAATTATTTATAATTAAATAGCTTTTACAAACCTTTTTTTTTTTTTTTTTGCTAAATACAACCTTTAGGGCTGTGTTTAAGGTGCATAAATTATTTGTACATTTACCATGAAAAGCAGGGGGTGGGCTTTTAATATAGAAGGTACAAGTTTTTTTATGCACGTTAAATATAGCCCTTAGGACTGTATTTAGCATTTCTTTTTTTTTTTATTATACTTTTCCTTTTCTTTATCTAATAATTTTTTTCTGAATAATAAGACAAAAATGACTCAAATCATACCAGAAAAAGTTTTGTGCACGTATTGAGTAAGAAGTGTGAGCCACTTATAAAGAGAGAACTAACAAAATAAGTTACATAATTGCGTACGTTTATAAAAACAGGTGAATTCTACATGTTATAAAATCATGTACAAATTATGTTTTTACTATAAAATCAAATTAGGGTGTTGTGGACATACATTATGAGGAAAATGGTATTCATTTTTAAATGGGAAATGACTAACAAAATAGCCTAAAAATGTTATTAATACTCTAAAAGGATGACATGTGGTATCCACTAATCCTCCTAATCTTGCTCCCTGATTTTTTCATATGTCATCATCCAATAATTAGTAGAATTTTTAGGCTATTTTATTAGCAGGATTAATTATTTCCTTTTTTAAAATTCTTCTTAATAATCATTATAATAATATGACTAGCGAATTAACCCGGGTTCAACCCGAGTGTTTTAATCAAAATTATAAAAATATAAAATATGCATGATGTAATTATTAATATATTATAAATCGATATGAAGATGATGAATTAAATAACATAATAATTATAAAAAAAAAATTTTTGTTTATAATAAAAGATTAGGAACTTTAAATAAATATTTATTGAGCTATTTTTAATTAAAAATATTATAAATTATTGATGACATCATAATTAAAATAAAGACCCTTTAAAAAAATATAAACTTGCCACATCATAATTTTTCTAAAAATACTTTTGATTCTAAAAATACTTTTGAAAGACAATTGTCTTTTATTTAGTATAGAGATTATAACGTTGCTTTATTATTTAGTCAACTTGAGGTTGGAAAGAAAATGAGAAAAGAGAGAAAACTCATAAAATTTATTCTTAAGATTTTTTAAGTATAAAAAGGAAAAGAGTGAAAAAAATAAGAGTGGAAGGCGTAGTTGTTTGACTTCTTAACTTTTTCATTCATTTTTGAGGTGATTAGGAAAAAAAATTTTATTTTCTCCCTCCTTCCCATTTTTGAGGTGATTATTTTGGAAACTTCCTCTCCTCTCTCTTTTCTTTTCCATACTTAGTTAAATGTTTGTTAGAAAGATATATCATTTCCAAAATAATTACCAAACTTTCAAGGAATTGAATAATATATATCATATAAGAATTTGGATAAATTCATCACTGGAAATTCCATATGTCCAAATTCGGATATACAAATTTGGAACAAACTAATGAGAGTGATTTATTAATCTAAATATTATAAGACACCTCTTATTGTGTATTGATGAATATCAATAGGTATTGGGGTGACTTCTTAACCTAAAAGCTATGGAGTCAAGTTTTATGTACACAAATCGAGTAATATGTCTATAATTTCCGATCCATAGTTTCTCTATATGGTTTTTAAAAGTGTCAAATACTATTGAATTTGTTCTCAAGTGGGTTTTAAAAGTTGTTTCAAAATGATTTGATGTCAAATGGTTTAATCTACTGATCACCAAGTTATAACCGATCTTCACCAGTCTTATTCATTTCGTTCGGTTTATGCATATTTTGCATATAACTCGTAATTTATTGCGTTGTTCATAAACTTTAGATATAAGTATTTTTTAAAAATTCAAAAAGAATTTGCATTTTTTAGTAAAAAATAAAGAAAATTCTTTAGTGTACAGCTGGTTAAAGACACCCCTACGTGTCAAAACCAAATGGACCAGAGACTTGCATGTTATTTATGACTGTCATATAGATACAAGTAATCGAATACTGAAGCTAATGATGGTTAGTCCAGCTGGTTAGAAACATCCCGGGGTTTTATTCAAGGTCTTAAGTTTCATACTCAATGATGACAAGACTTGTGGTTCTTTTCCCTCCGAATATTTTTAACAACTCGATCATGATCAACATTTAATTGTCTAAGGTGCATGCAAGGTTTCACTATTGTACCATAGAGTTTCCTTAATGTTGTATCCCGAATTAATGTTCAGAAAAATAATATAGATACAAGTAACACAACAACATGGATGGTTGACATCATCGATATTGTTTGCGACGCATCCGTAGTAACGACAAATCCCGATGTGGTGAAAAGTTGGATATGCTTGTTTTACAAATTCACTTAGTAGACATAGGTGAAAGTGTGAAACATTATACAAACAAAAGATATGTCATCCCGAAGTTTTACCCTGACGATCGATCGAAATCATAAGATTCATGTTCTTTGTTATTAATCCTCTAATAATTGTTGTATATATACTTAAATATCTCTCTTGATTGGAATTTGAAAAGTGTTTAATTAAGTTTTGAGACAGTCCTTGATCCAAGCTAGTAAGGTGTATTGAAAGCAAGATACTTATCAGTTTCGTCTTAAAAACTATATGGAGTGTTTGGTAGGGTGAAATCATAAAGAATGTAAATTAATAATGTATTAGAGAATGGAAATAATAGGAAATAAAATGCGTATATGAAAAAGAATGTATTCAGTTGTTTGGTAGTAACAGAGAATAAACATAAGAGAAATACAAAAAATAAACAAAATTAATTAAAAAATATATCAAAAAAATATACATAACTTAATATATTTATACTTTAAGAAATATATATAAATAAGACATAAACTCTATTAAAAAAAAAAAACATTTCCATTCTCTCCAATTTAAAGAGAATGGAGAGAATGAAAATCATTACCATTTCTCTCTTTCCCTTTCCATTATCTATTGCAACCAAATTATAGAAGTAATTCTCATTCTCTCATTTCCATCCCACTCTACCAAACACCCCGTAATAAGTGTGATAATTGTATTTATTTTTATTTTATTATTTGTTTTTATTTTTTTGATATGCTAATGGAGTGAAAGCAGTTAATTAAATTTTATTATTATTATTATTATTATTATTATTATTATTATTATTATTGGATAAACTAAGTTACGACTGTTTGCATCACAATACATTTGTACCACAACTTTGACTGGATTATCTTAATATGGATTGGATATATATATTGTTGTTATTGAAATGCTAATGCAATTTTTTCCTTTGAATGATGGCGCTTTTTATGTAAATTTTAATGTTTGACATTGGACAACAAAATGACACCAAAATAGCTTAATTATATAGAATATTTCTTAGAAGTAGTTTTCTAATATTACAAAGTACAAACAAATAATGTTTCTGACCTGTACGAATACGACTAGGCCGGTGTTAATTAATAACAGTGTAAAAGCCTTTAGAATTGTTAAGAGGTTTTCTAGCTTAATGAACTACGAGTACATCATTTTCCTATTACAAAATTAACTTAACAATTTGATGGGCATTTTTGTTTGCTAGGAAGTACGTACTCTTTCATATCCAAAAGATTAACAATTAATTGCATGACGAACATTTAGATGCGAAGATGTATATATATATGGCTAGTTAAATCCTAAGTTGCATTTCCCTTTATTAAGTATTGTTCGACAAATTAACTATTGCTATTCAAGTATTTGAACACCCCAACTAATTATATTGAGAATTAAAACAAATAACTACTAAATCATATCGTACCATAAATAATAGAAAAAATTGCATGTAAACGGAATTTTTCATTTCAAATTAAACAAATTATCATTATGTTAATATCTGTAACAAGTGTTTCTTCTCAAGTTTTTTAGAATAATATTACAAATCGCTTAATTAATTACTCGATCTTTTTATTTAAGGTCATTTTATAAACTCATAATCATATAGTATGATGATCCTGGTTTTATAAAACCTAGCTTAATAAACCATACAATTAATCTTTGATGAAAACCAACCATAAATATGTACGTACTCTTTAATTACATGAAATATTGGATAATCTATTACTTTATTGCTTCTCGTTACACAACAAAAGATCCTTGTAACGAGCTTGACAAATTATGTACGTACATCATAACACAAACTTACTAATATATTTAAAATAAGTACTGAATTCATGAGAAATACCGTAAGATACAGTATATCCGGATGAAGGCCAGGTGAGGGATCATTGGTGGTTCCAAGTCACAACTTGAGATCTAAATCCAACGTATGTGGATTATCGTAAACAGCTGGTTGCACATTCGAATACGAAGTTCCTACCCACATGATCAAGTCCGCAGACTCCTCCATATCATAATTCTGCAAAGGGGGACGAATAACTTCATTTGCGGCTTCATTGATATCAATGTCTCGTATGGGTGCCTCAACAACGGAATGTATATCTATGAATCGGTTGTTAGCAATGAAAGCATTTCTAGCGCCTTCTTTCTCCCTTCTGTGGGCATTTTGATGCCCTCCTAAGGCTTGAGGACTATAGAACTTTCTCTTGCAAAAGTTACATAAGTACAACTTCATGGATGTGCTGGCTATTATTGATGAACTCGAACTAAAACCTCTCGTACGTTGTCCTACGCTGAGGCTCAACCAGTCTTTTTGACGACGATGTGAGTTATCACCACCTCTATGTTTTCTGGTATTCATCTCGAATAAGATGTTGATCCAACACCAGTAAGTAGCAATTGAAATGAATATAATAATATCTCTATATATATATAGAACATCCTGAGAAGGGCGGATGTTAATGAAATGATCACTAGTTCTAGCACTCAAATTATTACTTTGGCTCCTGTATACATATAAATGTACTAAAATTATTAATGTACAGTAAGCTAGCATATATATTGTCTTCAAAGATATATATATATCTTTTTGTTAGGATTGTGTAAGATTTTCATTAATTTCTTACCTTTATCACTATATGTAATTAATTACTTGGCGCGCAACAATTACAAATTAGAAATTGATAAAAGGTATCATATAAATTAATTTATTCATTTGTTACTTATTGTATTTGTTTGTCAAAATGTGTGATATTAGTATGGATTAGCTTAGGAAAACTACTACGTATTATTACCCTTATTATTATTTTACCTAATCTTAATTAAATAACTAATCTTTTAAATTAACTAGCTATGAACCATCAATCCAAGTAGTTAAAGTAAGATACAATTAATGACTTCAATTACGAGGAAAACGTTATGGCTTAATTAGTTCAAGTCATATATGAAATAAAAAAAAAAAAGGGTTTTTATGTTTGGGTCAGGAGGTTTTTTTCTCACTTATGGTGGGTTAAGTTTACTGCTTGTACATCGATCAGTGAAATGATCAGGTTGGCTAGTGGACCGTGAGTGATCCTATTCCGGCGTTAAAAAAAAACCCCCTACAGTTAAGGTGGTACATTTTGATATCGATTTCACCTGTCGCATTATCTGCTTTTTATCATTTTATGCTTGCTGTTGGTCATAAATGGCAACATATGTCCCCCACATTTTTTATCGCATATATAGTCAGTTTTCTGTACATGATGAAGATGTTCGACAATGCTTTAAAACTTTTTTGAGTTATTGCATTTGACACATAACCATTACTTAATAAGTTGTAAACAGGGAGATGCCTGGGTCCCATGGATTCATTCATTCACCAATTGTATTTCAGGTACAACTTTATTAATATTATATGAATCTATCATAATCAACGAACACAAGTTGGCATCTAGTTTTCGTCAAATGTATATATATGTAGCTGATACTGATCTTTTCTTACAACGTTATATATAGCATTATTACAATATTAAATAATTGTTGGGAAAAAGTGCATTTTTCCACCACTTTGGACATCAATAAATATATAGTCGTGTGACATATATTGTGAACCGTTTAGTGGATTTTGTAGTCTCTGGCCAAGGCTACGTAACAAACTAAGATGCGTCCAAATTGGGTTAAAGGTGAATGAGATATCGAGTCTCAAAGTTGTGTGTTTGGTGCATAAGTTGGAGTTGGAAAAGCTTTGTCCCACATTGGTGTGGGATATAAACTTTTACTAGTTTATAAGTGGAGGTTTCTAAGCTATGTCAAGATCTTGTGTTGTGTTTTACTTTGGCTCCTACCCGTGCGCAGGGGTGCAGAAAACGGGTTTCTGGGTCAAAATTCTCTGAACCAATGTGTATACGTGCGACCTGCAGACACGAATGCAGCTCGAAAAATTGGGGCCCGCGCGGGGCTCCTTTTTGCTCCTTTTTGCTTCTAACTCTGAAACTGATATCATAATTATCAGTCTTGTAACTGATTATAGCTGCTTTAATGTCATTTTTAATTAGTTTCTTTATGATATCAGTTACAGATTTGTGTGTATATAAGGACCTATCAGGTTTTGAAAGATATACAGAACAATACACAATCTCGTATCACATACACATTGCTCATTCGTTCTCGTAGCAACATCCATCCCTGTGTTCCGTTCTTATTTCAGGCAAGTGATCAACGTCCGGCAGTACGCTGCTTTAACCGGTGTACCCTGGGAACAGACGACGAATCTGTTTAAGGGAATTGTGTCAAACACAAGGCCGGTTCTTCTTTTACGTTTCTTTTGTCTTGCAGAACCTTTTCAGTTTCCTTCTTTTATTTGATTCTTCCATTCTGTTCTTGTTTAATTCCTTTATCATTATTTAATTATTTTGTAATATATATATATATATATATATATATATATATATATTTAAGGAATCTTAATATATACTATAAGACAGTTGAACTAATGACTAATTAACCAATCACATCGTTCGATTTCATCAAATTGACTTTTGATGATGTCACCATTTAGATAAACTACAAATTAAAAATCTTAATAATCATTATCCAAATATATTATTATATTAATATTTATATTAATTTGTAGAAAAAGTCTCATTAATTTACATTTTTTTGTTTTCCATCAATAACTTACACTTTTTGCCCTGAATACTTAATTTATATATATTTTTAGTATTTATATTAATTTGTAGAAAAAGTCTTATTAATTTACACTTCTTTGTTTTGCATCAATAATTTACACTTTTTAGCCATGAACACTTAATTTATATATATTTTTAACCATCAACTTGACAGAATTTTTTAAAATTTACAATCATTTAGTTAAATAAAAAAAATTTAACATATGAAATATTTTCTACAAAAAGTTATTTGAAAACCTAATGACTTATTAACAAATATTAGATAGTTCTAATTGTTATCAAAGAATATAATAACAATCCTAATTGTTGTCATATTATCATAGAACAAATGATTGAAAATAAACATATGCGTGTTATGAACGCGCATCATGATTAAATACATATACTTGAATGTCAAGTTCGGGATCACAAATATGTTTATATTTTAATTCTTAATTATTTTTCCTAATAATATCACATTATGAGTACATCTGTTTCAATATATATTATAATGGAGAAATTATTATATATAGCATGTGCCTTGTGGAATGACTACGGCAAACAATTCCATCAATATGTCTAGGCTAATAATGACAGTGAGAAACCTATGATTATTGTATTATAACTTGCAAAATATAACACTTAAAACCGTGTTTTTTTAAAACTGTAAGCTTTTATGACTTAAATGTATGAAGATCTGATATTGTTAATATTGTAAATCCCGTATCCAGTGTTGGACACGGGTCTAAAATCTAGTTACATATTGTTATTATACTATTAATTCTAACAATAATATCATATATAGTCCGGGCAAGAGGGCCAATGTCCCCTTAAATTTAACTTTTCATGAATTCTAAACTATTTTTTTTTGATGGATTTTCAAAATTAATTTGCCACCTATTGAACTTTTTCTTTTCATAGAATTTCTAATTTTGTCCCTTTTTGAAGTTTTTTTTTTTTTTTTTTTTTTCTGATACCGTATCTGGTCGTGTCTCTGGTCGTATGATGTACTCCTATTCATTATAAACACATTTATAACAAGATTTATGTATGGAGGATGAGCAGCTAGCTAGCAGAGAGATGATCGAGGCGGGTTTCGTGTGGAGTGAAGAATGATTAGAGATCGATATTATCGATGGGCCGGGCAACACAACAAAACCAGAAGAAATAAAACAGATAAAAACTAGGATATACCCTAAAACATGAAATATATGACTGTTTGTTTATGATGAGTATTTACGTACAGTACGTCGTGTTTGTGGGGTACGTACGTCATGTCTCTGCATCGACAAAAGTATATATACGTGTGGTGTGTATTAACAATAATCAGATTAGATTGGTGGGCAATTAGCCACAGGAGAATTTTTTGTATTATAGAAAGTCAACATTATATATATGGATACCCGAAACTTGATAACCACTTCTGCATGAAAGCCGTTTTTCATGCAAACTTGAAGACCAATTCTTAATAATACATGAATATATGCATATAGTATCTATCAATATATGTATAGGCCACTAAGTCACATTTTGATCATGTTTTCATTTATGTTACTATACATGGTCCTGTTCTGTTAGACCGAGAGGAGTGGAGTTCGAAAGAAAGTTGGGTGACGTGTGTTATATAGCATGTGAAGTAGGAAAAATTGGCTTATAAATCAGGTGAAAATTAATTGGTAAATTTTTGAGGATGAGACGACTTACGTGTGGGGTAGGAAATCATATATATATATGGGGATGGTAATATAAGGCTATCGGGTATCTAAGCTTAGGTGTGGAACACTCATATATTGTTTTTTTAATTCATAAAAATCATGGGGGCCCATGCATTTATTCATTAAACAATAAATAGTAAAATATTAGTATGTGAGGGGTTCCACACCTAAGCTTAAGTGTCGGACAGCCTTATATTCCCTTTTCCCTATATATATATATATATATATATATATATATATATATATATATATATATATATATATAGGGCAACAATCCGGTGAGAACACTTTTAAAATAAGAACGGTGAGAACACTTAAAAACATCATTTTGATGCATTAAAAGTCCATAAAACTAACATAGTGCTGCTATATATATATATAATAACATTCCGGTGAGAACAGTCTTAAAATAAGAACGGTGAGAATACTTAAAAACATCATTTTGATGCATTGAGCTTAACTAATTATCATTATTTAAGTGTTTAACAACACATTGATCCGTCAAAATCGAAAAAATCACGTTTTTTGTTTTGTACATCCATTTTTGATGCATATTCAACACAATGATGCATCCAACAAAAAATGTGATTTTCTCGATTTTGACGGTTCAATGTGTTCTTATACACTTAAATAGTGATAATTAGTTAAGACTTATGTTAATTTTATGGACTTTTAATACATCAAAATGATGTTTTTTAAGTGTTCTCACCGTTCTCATTTTAAAACTGTTCTTATTTGATTGTCCCCTTATATATATATATATATATATATATATATGGAAAAGGGAATATAAGGTTGTCCGGCACCTAAGCTTAGGTATGAAACTCCTCACATACTAATATTTTACTATTTATTATTTAATGAATAAATGTATGGGCCCCCTGATTTTTATGGATTAAAAAAATAATATGTGAGTGTTCCACACCTAAGCTTAGACACCGACAGCCTTATATTACCATTCCCATATATATAATATATATATAGGAAGAAGAGAAAAATAATAATAAAAAAAGACTATAAATTTTCGCGCCATTCAACATAGAAACAGGTGACCTTGTAGGTTTGTTTGGGTACGGATTCCCCCAACGGAGGTGGTATATAGGTTGAACTTGGGCAACTTTGGAAGTGGGGGTGGTTCGCTCCTTTTTCTTTAATTTCTTATTCCCCACAGCCTTAATACAAGGCCATGTTTCTTATTGGGCTCCTATTTTCATGTCCCCATTGGGGCGACCCCAAGAGGAAATCGGGGTACGTGACTTTATTTTCATCCCAGGTGGAAATAGCTAGCAAGGTGCATCCCGGTTCTGATCAACCAAATCATTGAGTCAAAATATAGAACCAACTTTTCAGTTTTAGTCTCTTCTTTTCTAATCTCAGTTTCTTAGGAGATTTGGCTACTTTTCGAATCGATCTTATTTATATAGAACAGCAGTGGTGATTGGACTTAACGACATGTCTCTTCATCTTCCGGTAGAGATCGATCATATCACCAGCACATTCAATTCGAGGGTATGACAATTTAAATGTAAAATTGATGAATTATATGACTAGAACATATTTTTTAGTTTAATTGGATATATGAGATTAAAAGCATAAGTTTCATTCTCATTTGTATACTAATTTGGTTTATGGAATTGGATTTGGAAAAGGGATATCACCCAAGAAAATGATATTGATTAGTTATTTTAAGTTAACATTACACAACAGTTTTATTTTCAAAAATGGTAACTTAATGAACTATATAAAATGCTGGTGATGATTTTGTATTAAAAAATAAAATATATACTTGCTTGATTCTAGTTACTTTTATACCACTTATATCACTCTCTTTTCGATCAGTCTCTCTCATGATAGTTCTACAACCCACTTGGAAAATAGAATCAATTATTGAAGAAAAAGTTGTAGGTTGATGCATCGTCGTTTAACACACTAGATTTAATTAATTAACTTGTTATTTGAATATTTTCTATTACGGAGTATTATTAAATTTTCTCAAATTAACTTATAAGTCGATTTTCAAGCGGTAGTTAAAACCACGATCCGGGCTAGTAGTCTGGCCAATGGTTTCGTGACGAAGCTGATATGGCTGCGTACATGAACTTCAAAGTCGGTAAAAAATTACCCGGCCTTTAGTTGACTTGAAATTTGAATAACTCATTTTTCCATAAAATTGGTACTCGTACGTATTTCGTGACGAAGCTGATATTTTTTTTTTTTTTTTTTTATTTTTATCTCTACAACATTTATTCTTTCTATTTTTCAACTTTAACTAAGTAAAACTTTAAAATACTCACACCACTCATTCATAATACTCTTAGAAAAAAATTTCAACCACTCATTTTTTTCCTCTCTACTCAAATCCTAACCAATTATTTTTCTTTCTCCTTCATAAATCATTTTATTCCTTTAATTCATTCAAAAACTTTTATCTCAAAAACCGTACATCGATTAATTATAAAAATTATATGGGTGTTCTTAAAATTTAATGATCTTTCATTAGAAATGTCATTTGATATACTTTCAATGAATTTCTAAATCTGGAGGCGGAGTCCGGACGGCTAATGGATTTGGCTATCACACTTTATGACCTATCACTTCTTATAACCTATCATACCCTATGGTCTATTAATCTACTATCTCACCGGCACAACACATGCACGAGTACTTTGTGTCGTTCACTATGGTATCTAATAAAGCATATTTTTATTCTGAAATAATCAATCTCCAAACTTTATTTTTTTTAAAAATCTTCTTTCACATTATCTATTTATATAAACTTACCTGTTCACAGTTCACCCCTTTTTTTATATAATAAAGGGCAATACTCAACTTAAGATATCGCAATTAAATTTAGATCAACAAACAATTATTTTTGAGAACTAATAACGAGACATGTAAGGTTTGTATTCACATACCGGATTAAAACTTAGCTGTATTTTGTGGATTTTTTGTCATAATATTTAATGATATATAAAGTTATGAGAAAATTAATTAATTTTTTGCTAATTAAATTATCAAAATTTTCATTTATAATCTTTAAGTGAGAAAATTACAAATAATATCAAGTATTTGGATATATTTCCATTTTTGATATCAAATACATACGTCGTTTGTTTTTTGAGTTAACGCCCCTAGCAAGGGATGAGAAAAAAAACCATGAGTCGTGACCCGACCCGAACTGACCCACCCGTAGGGCTAACGGGTCGGGTCACGGATCAAGCTTTTGTGGCATTTTCGGGTCACGGGTCGGGTCGGGTCAAGCCAAAAAACGAAAAAAAGTGAACGAAACTCGTGATCCGCTGAACCCTACCCGAATCGACCCGCACCGAACCTTCACGGGTCGGGTCACGGTTCTTATTTTCATGCACTTGCGGATTGCGGGTCGGGTTGGGTTTTCGCAGGTCGGGCCATTTGCACATCCCTACCCCTAGTGAAACGTCCCAAACTCATTTTAGAAAAAATAAGAATTTTTTTTATTTAAAAGATCATGCGCCGCATTTTTGTTCAGACATGAAACATGCGCCGCATGTGTAAAAACATGCGCCGCATTTTTTGCTCAGAAGGCACCCAAACTTCAGACTTCCAAAAATGCGCCGCATGTACCAAAATATGCGCCCCATATTTGGGTCTGACAGAAACACACTCAATTTTAACACTTCAAATGACTTGCAAACTTTTATCAATCATTTCCAAACCTTAAAGCACTTTGCCAAACTTCAAAATGAGTTAAATACACATGATTCAATATCAACTAGGGTTTTTATCAAGTGTAACATTTACAACGAAACGGATCACATTACCCAAGTTGACATCAACTAGGTTTTTCAATACTTCAAGGTACAAAGAACCATGACTCCAAACCATTTTTATCCAGAAATATACATGGCAAAACTTTACCAAAAACACTTCAAATGTACCAAGAGCCATTAGTCTAAAGGGGTCTCTATGGGTTCTAGTCACAAACCAACTTTTACCGCAAAGTCAACATTTTCACATGTCCTAATCAACATAAATCTTCAAAGCACATAATCTTGTTTCCAACTTCCGGGACAACCTATAAAAAGGGTAAACAACTAAAAAGTAAGTAAAGCTTAGTGAATAATCTTGCATACGTTTATACACACGAAGGAGGGCAATGCACAAAGGTTTATTGCATATAGACTATGGCACAGTCGTGACATATCTATAATACTCACCTTTGTGCCAACGCATTACATGGATCCATATAAGCAAATGATTACAATCTCAATAAACAATATCAATACTCCACATGAGTTATGTCACACATGGACTATGACCACTACTTAGGCCCGTAATCAAAGACGACCACTACTTAGACTCAACGCCAAATCAATTATCACACACGGAATCCACTATCATATGGTAATTGACCCAAAGCATATATAAAAGTATGCAAGATAATTCACCTCATTCGCGACAGCAATCAACAATCAAGATGACCGCAAGAACACAATTAACAAGCATTTAACCTATCAAGTCATCACAAACGCATATAAGGCTATAATCACATTCATGGCTAACTAAGTCTAGCCATAAAAACAATCATTCACTAGCATTATTTTACCCTATTCACACTCATCTTATTTTTAAGTTGGTTCATTTGATGATATGCCTATAATCACAAAATTCCATCTTTCATTATTACTAAAAATCTCATTTCTACCACCACAAAGTGGTCATGCCAACTCCTTATTCAAATTTGTCAAATCTTCATTTTGACGATAATGGTCACCAACAACTCTAATAAAAAATATTCATGCAACACTATATCCATATAGTAAATTACAATTAGAAATTGGGGAAATAATGACAAAATCAACATCCAATCCAAAAACCCCCCAATTTATCAACTTTCAAGAACCCTAAATCAAAATTATCCCAAGTGACCTATTTAATCAAAATCTCAACTTAATTACTTGCATGAACCATAATTAAAACAAGTAAATGAATTAAAAATACCTTAAAAATGAGATGAAATCAACTAAAGAATGACATGCAATCCCACACTAACTTGTCTTTTTCCCTTCTTAATCTTGAACCAAGCGCCCCCAAATCAAATGGGTATTAAGAACCCTAATTTCCCAGTTACATAACAATTAATCTACAACTTGAATGAATAACACTAAATAGAAATGAGAATCTCATTTTCTTCCTCCATTTTTCTTGTAAATTTCAACCACATTAATTTCTCAAAACCCTCAATTTCAATTACTAGAATAAAACAAGATTATTATATTTATTTAGAGGGTTTCTTGATTTAGATGAAAAATCACCAATTTCTTCTTTTCTTTCTTGTGTATTTCAACCCACATAAGGTTCCAACTAAAATAATTTCATTTTCAATTTTAATTACTAGAAAATTATTTTAAAGGCAAAACCATAATAAAAGTTAATTTTTATTAGCCTAAAAATTTAGGATGTTACACCTAGCTATGTGACAAACAAATGAGGGTATCAAAAATGGAGGAAAAATAACCAACAAACTTCTTGATATTATTTATTCTTTTTTCTTGATATTATTTGTAATTTCCTCATTAATAAACTATAAGTGAAAATTTGACAACTTCATCATCAAACATAAAATTTTCTCCAAAACCAATGACCATGAGTTTTAAAAGAGTTTATTAAATCATTCTAAAACATTTAAGCTTCGGGTTTTTTTTATCTACATCATATCACAACATATTTACGAGTACTGTTTTTAAAAATATTTTAAGGTTAAGTCATAAACATACATCAAACTTAAAAATATATGGATATGACTTGGTTTGAGTTTAAAATGTTTTTTACTAACCAGGTATCCATATGTTTATGATTTAACCTTAAAAAAAATTTAAAAGTAATATTCGTATATACGTTATAATATCGTAACACCCCGTTTCTAAACTCGAATATGAGGTGTTATTTCCGAACTTAAACAATGATACAAGAGTGTTAAACATAATTTTTCTTCATATTTTTACAATTATCATAGACTAAACGATCCTTGACCTTGATCTTCAACAAATCCGTTATGCGAGGAAGCTAGCTAAAAGTCCATTTCTCTATTCTTTCTTAATACCTGCCGCAAGGAAAGAAAAACTACGACTGAGCCAATTGCTCAGTGCGCGGATATAGGAATACATATAATAATATTCAATATAGACAAGATGTTTTTCAAACAAAAAACCTTTAACTCATACACAGATTTAAAAGATATTTTTAACGAACCAAGACACATTTTAAATAGATAACATTAATCCGAAACAAATATAGGCATATCATCAAATCCATATTTTAGCATTACCAAAAGAACATTTCCAATATCCAACATTTTCAAAAAGCTGAACAAGCTTCCTACTTCCATATCCAACGACCTACATTTCAAAGTTTCAAATTTTCAAAGCCAGCCAAGTTCCTACAACAGAAACGCATACATTTGCATATCGAATAGATAAAACAAATGTCAGACATATGTACAATGGACCCGCAGATCCAAATGTACCCTACAAATGTGAAATGGCGTGTCGGGCACAACACAACCATCCACCCTACCAGAAGAGAACCTACAAACTAGAGTCGACTCATATGCCTCTGATGTGTGAAATCTAGCTTTAAATTTATAAACATGATTTACCGAAATACTGACTACTACACACTCATAGGCAGTGTACCTGATCGCATGTAGTATAGTGAAAACTGGTAAGCCGAGATCGTTCACAAGGACTTTTATAAGCAATTGTAACTGTTAAGTGATTCAAGTAAAATGGGGGTTTTGTGGCCGAATTGCCACTTTGCAAGTAGTTAGTAAAATTTGTTAGTAATCCCGGAGGATTAATCGAAAGAGAAGTTTGTTGTTGAAAACAATAATTTAAAGGTCACCCATCTTGATTTCGCTCGACAAAATGTTAAGATTGCACGTTTGATGAAGTTCAAATTCAATTTAGTGATTAAATGACCGAGACTCAAATTAATCGCCAACCCCGTACCCGTCAAGTTAACAACTTATTCGACTCTCTTGTATAAACTAGTTTCATTATTAAGACCGGTACCCCGAGACGCCTTTTTATAACTTCTCTAGTTTAACAATGGTTTTGGTCATTTCAGATAACAATTTTGCCTATTGATTGTACCCAACAATCAACCTGTTAATTTTTATCAAATATTAATTACCCTCTACCGTACCCGTCATTGAACCAATTGCTTCTAACCAAGCAATCAAAATAACTTATACCCAAATCCTAGTCGTCACTAAGCAATGAATACAAATTATCTGCAATCAAAAATTGAATAACAAAGAATTAATAGATTAAGATCACGACAAAACGTTAAATCAAATCACTTGAATTAATAAATATTGTGCAATCCTTACATAATGTCTCACTCCATCAAAATGGATGAAAAGGCGATTAGCCACTCATATTAAATATGAAATAACAAATCAAAATGAAGGAATTCATTGTTACCGAATACAAAGGATTGAAAATGAATAACGATATGATTCCAATAAAGCCTTAGATCCTCCAAAATGATGAAATATAAGAAAAACCTTAAAAAGAGCACTCAAAATCGTCTGGAATATGAAAGGTAGGTTTTTGGAATGTTTTTGCAAGCTATTTATATGCTGTCCAAATTCAGCAGGTTCGGCGCTAAACTGCGTCGCAGTTTCACCTTTGACTTTTCTGTTGACTTGACTTTCATTGACTGGCACTCTGTTGTATATAGTCTAACTGCGTCGCAGTTTCGTGCAACTGCGAAGCAGTTTCAACCTCGATAATAATCACTGCGACACATAACCATACTGTGTCGCAGTTTACGTTGACTTGCACTGACCACCTTGACCAGCTTTGACTTTCTTCTAATCTTCACTTGCGTGCCCCGTAAAATGTCCGTAAGCACTCGTTTTGCTCCAGAAACTTCGTTTTCTTCAAATTATCGCTTAAGTACCTGTTTTCCACCTGAAACACTGACAAATACCATAAACGCACCAACTGTATACGAAAACGACTCGTAAACCTCACTAATCGACCACTTTAAGCTATGGGAAATGGGCATAAAATACGACATATCAGCCTCCCAAAACAAAAAGGCAATACTTTTATAGCACACCTACAAACGAAGACGTCGTAACCAATCACACTGCCACGGAAGTGTCACACCATTGGTGCCCCCAATGATGTGCATGTAGTACCCCTACAAGTGGTTAGCTCGGGGTTTTCATATCATATTCTCATATATCAAAACAAATTTATAATTAACTTTTCAAAAATTATCCTATCGTATAATATCTCAAAAGCTTTCTTATTTCGAATCAAATAATCCACAAAAATAATGATTTTAAAAATAACTCTTTCGTACATATATATTTAAAATCAGATTTTATATAAAACCGACAGACCATACTAACATATAACATAAAAGAACAATATAGTTTTGAGGCCTGCTGTGCGTTTTTATTCTTGTCTTTAAATTTATGTTGTACAAGTAACTATCTAACCTAAACACACGTAATGAGCAGAGAACCTGATCAGTGTAATATAGCCTAGTGGTAAGTTACAGGATCGTTAGCAGGGACGCGTTGCTTTACCTAATCTAGTAGTATGTGTAATTCTAGTTTGTTTTGGTGGTTTGTCACGAACGCCTAATAAACTAATACTTGACAGTAAATTAAAATAGCCGCAAACGCTTTTCAATGAGAAGTTAGGTCTGAATATATTTGAAAAAAACTTAATAACAGTAATAAAATTAAATACTTGTTTGGCATCTCCGGTCTCATGGTACGACCAAATACTATCCTACTGGTTTGCTAGTCCGTTGGAAACTTCATCACGACTCAGATTCTCGTTAGATTCACTTTGCCTAATTCGTAGTGCTGTCGCTAGATTCACACTACCCTATAAACAAATTCTCGCTAGATTCATTGTTTAAGCATTAATGACGTAAAGTTTGTGTTACTAATTCATCTTTTAGTTAGCCGGCTCTTAGGCCATGACCATATATAATTCCCTCCGGTGAACACAGTGTTCGGTTACAAGTCAAAGGATCATGTTTGACATTGTTAAGCTTCATGTTCAATTCATCCTATTTATCATGTTTCTGGATCCCTCGGTTACAAGTGAATCAATTCTTACTTCTAGTTATAGACCGACTAGTCATTTTCTGTCCTAGCATATTAGTCCTAGTGTATGATCATACACAACTATTAGAATTAAACCAATATGTTAAGATATAAAACAAATAGCAATATGAATTACTAATAAACATGGATCTACGATAAACAGTAAAACACACTCCAACAAAATCTAAACAAACACAGTAAAACAATAAGCGTCTACATGATCACATCGATCCAAACAAGTATTCAGCCTACTAGCCTAGCATTATTAAAGGAATAACAAAGTCTGATAAGATGAAAGACATTGTTTGATAATAAAAGTAAAAAAAAAAAAAAGATGAAAGATATAGACCAAGTGTGAAGATCAGAAGGTGTTAGAAGCTCCAAAACCTCCTTGGAATATGCAAAGTCGATCTAGGGTTGTTGCTGGGCGGCTAGGGCTGCTGAATCGGTTCTCTCTTAGGGTTTTGAGGGTTAGTTCGACTTAAATAGATGCAAAAGTTAGTTTCTGATCTGGGCTGGTGATCTGGGGAGCGGCGCTGGCAAGGTAGCCAGCGGCGCTGGTGGCTGCTGTTCTTCTTCGTGCGTCTTCGTTTGGCTCCCGAATTACTTCCTTGTGTCTTGTAACTTCATAGGCTTTCTTCTTGAGTCACTTGATGTCATTTACCCTCTCTCGCATCTTCCGTGAACCTGCATAAACACATCATTCATTAAGTACCAATAATTCCAGAATAATAACTCATTTAAGCATAGAAATGAAGCCTTTCATTAGGGGTTTTATCACAAAATGGACGATCATCAAGGCCATAAAAGACGTATTAAAATCACTTTGACAACATAATAACGCGGAAAGAAGAAACGGAATTTAAAACATATGTACAAGTTTCAAACAGAAATCCGTACTATTATATAACGAACATAGTTTAAAATAAGAATCCGTATCTCAATAAACGTCTAAAACTCTAAAGCCGTAATGATCCCCCACGTCATCTACAAAATCTTATATATTAACTAATAATAACTCATTTAGATTCCTACCACAACACTATCACTTATCTATAACTAAATGTGATATACCTTCTATACTAATAAAATCCAAATAGCCTGATCAAAACAGTTTTCGAAACAATCTGTTAATTTGCTATGCGTAATTTGTGGCGTACTAAAATATCACAAATATATGCTTATCCATATGTTACGTATTATTATTCTAATAAAATTGAACCACACTAAAATGACATACCACAATAATAACTTATCCATATAAACAAAAGTTAGTTAAGTATAATTAAAGATGTATTTAAATATATTACATTTATATATAATATTCAAGTGCAAATATTTTAAAGAGCTTATCAAATATAACAAAACTTTATAATCATTGTCATTACTATTATTATTAATCCTACGTAAACTAGATCTTATGTATTAGTTAAAAATAGATATTCTCAATATTAAAAAAAAAAATTTTTTTCCAGGTATCTACCAATATATATATATAACAAGGTCTCAAATTTATTTCTAAATAAATAAGAACCCTTGGATGAATTTCATCTTTAATTTAGAACCATTAGATCAAATTTAATTATTTCATCTTTCATCAATGACAATATTAATACTTATAGTTTATATCATTTGTCAAAATATATCCTTCACAATAAATAATATATAAATAAGAATAATATAATACGAATAATATATTGATTATTCGATTTCCATGTTGTTAAAACGTAGTGTAATGATGGTATTATAATTATAATAATATACTATACAATAAATGAATAAGTTGTCAAAATTATATAAGTTTATTTTTAAAAACTAACGATTTAGTTATTAATTGAGAGTTTTTAATTATTTTATTTTTATTTACACTTTTTTAATATTTATTTAGTTTTTAATATAATAATTATAATTATAATCTATCTAACAATATATATATAATAAAAAAAATTGAAGACTTTGATTACATTTTTTAGGAGGGTGTTTGTGATTACGTTTTGAAGTGATTATTTGGTTACAAATAATCCAAAAAAATGTTTGTATAGAAAAGTGATTAGCTACTATGAAAATGCAATTTTGAAGAAACATTTACATACATGCTTTTTCAAAAATCAAATTTAAAAAACGCATAATCTATTTTGAAAATGCAAAATTTGTTTTGTAAACGCAATACCAAATACCCCGTAACATTGTTTATGAATGTAATTCAAACGTGTCTATTTAATACACCAGATAGATGGTCTTAAACATATGATAATTATAATAACATTATGTTATGGTCATAAAATCAAAATATAGACATTTTTTCATATGGGGCTAGCAACATTATATACAATTTTAATCATTAGAACAAAAATTTCAGTTTTGTTGAATAAGTTTTTACCTTTTCTATATCACTCAAAAAAATTTTTTTATTGTAAATCGTAATTATAAATCAAGTCGGGTTGTATCCATGTAATGCACTAGATAAACGGTCTAACTAGATTAACGTCGTCCGTTAGACGGAAAAATAAACGATAATATTATAATAGTTAGATAATATAGTACTCTTAGACCTTAAAGACCAATATGTGATAAATTTATTAAAAAGTATACATAATTTTTCTAACTAATACTCAGAAATATGATATTGGCTATGTCAATTAAAGCATTTAGATTATGTGAACTTTAAGGTAACAATCTCAATTTTGATTTGATGCTAGCTAATTTTTAGAATTTTTTTTTATATAAATAAAAGAGACGAAAACAATAAACGAAGAATTAACAACAAAATGCAATATAAGAAAAAACTTTATCTAACAAAAGAAGTGAAATGCCACATAGAATCATAAATATTTTTATTTAGTTATAGATATAGATTCACACCTAATATATAATATTAATTCAAGTTTTAACCATTTATTTGTGTGATCAATAATTAAAAATAAATTATGTTTGAAATATGAAGATATTATTATATGAAAAAGTATTTGTGTCAAAAATGGTTAGTATGATATGTATGACATGTTTTTGTATGATGGTGTAAATTTGATTCTAAATACAGATGTGACAAAATATTCCCCGGGCTATGGACATTTCTTTTATTATAACCATAATTTTAAGGAAAAACTATGTCTTTTATTTCTTGTAACCATAATTCTATGGTTAAACTAATAGAAAATACCACTGAGCTCAAATTTGTCGCTCCAAAAAAAAGGTACTACATGTTGAAATCATCGATATTTGAAATGATTGATATTGTACGAAAGAAAGTACCCCCACGTTGCAACGATGAGATGGTGAGGGTGGTAGGTCATAGAGTGTAATAGCTAAGTGCCTTAGCCGTATGGACTCCGTCATCAAATTTAAAAATTCGTCAAAAATATATGGAATGATATCTCTAATGAAAGAGCATGTGAATTTAATAACACCTATATAATTTTTATAATTTATCGATGTGCGGTTTGACGGCTGCCCTCCATCACCTAGCTTCACGTGTGTGCCCCCCACTTAGTCCACCAGGGCAACCTCTTTCTTTGACATAAAAGATTTTAAATGAATTAAAGGAATAAAATAATTTATGCAGGAGAGAAAAAAAAGTGAGTAGTTGAGATTTGAGAAGAGAGATGAGAATGAGTGGCTAAGATGTCCTCTAAAAATATTATAGTCAAAAAGTTGAAATAGTTTGACAGAAACAAATGCTATAATATAGTAGAGATAGATATATGGTTAGTAGGTTATGTTTGATGTAGTTTTATATAATAACGATGTAATATTAGAATTAGATAATAACATGTTTATGTAATGCAATAAAATGAAAAGCTCAAAAATATATTATCCCGTGTATCAAATAAAACAATATGACATTTATAAAAAAGTTTATATTACAAAGGCTAAGATTGACTAATATTATTCGATCTAACTCAAAATAAGTGTTCATAGTAAAAATTAACATGCAATATAAAAGTATTAGTACATATCATTCGATGACAATTAACCATTAAATACTTTTCACAATGATCTATATTATATTTATGTGCAAAAATTATTATTAAGGATATTATGATTAAAATAAAAGAAATTACATAATAGAGTTAATTTAAAATGTTATTTTAAAACTATTAATTATGTATTTTTAAAACTTAATATATTTATCTCGCGTATTATGCGGGAAAATAATCTAGTTACAAATATAATGTATATAAAAACTCAAAACTTATACGTTGTATAATAATTAAATAAACTCTTTAAAATGGTCTTTATTTTTCAAGAAAATTATATTTTTGGTATCTAAAGTTGCCAATATTTTCAATTATAAGTCTCTAAGTGAGAATTAAATTTACAAATAATATCAAAAAGTTAGCTTTTTTTTTTCTTTTTTCACACTCTCACGTGTTGCTCACATAGGGCATTAACGGAAAATTAAACGACATGTGTTTGGTATCGAAAATGAAAAAAACTATCAAGTTCAATTCTTGTTATTATTTGTAAATTTTTTCACTTAGAGATTGTAAGTATAACTTTAACAACTTTATGTATTAAAAATATAACTTTTTCAAGACTTTATTAGGCCGCTCGTAGTAAGCCATGGACGAGCTCGTCCATGGCCGCTTCCGTCTCGTCATTTTATGACATTACTGCTATAAGATTTGTTTACCTCGTCCAAATGGAGGTTGTTCGGATTTAAGAAGTTGTTGGATGAACGTGTGTGAGGCCAAGGGAGCGTGTTGAAGACCATTTAAAAAAAAGGTTATTTTTTAAACATAATTGCTAGAATTTACTATTATACATATATTTATATCTATATCATTTTACAACAATCAATCAAAAAAACATACCATTTCACATATCATACTATCATTCTAACATTTTCATCTCAAAGAATCAAACATATTAACCACCATGTCGAGCTCAGACGACGATAAATCGCATTCATATATGAGTACATATACGAATCCCGACTTGTTCCAAACGTTTGCTAATCTTTTAGAAAATGAAGAACAAGAAGAGGCCGAATCCTCAAGTGTGCCAAAAATACCACGAAGAACCATACACAGAAATCACGTCGAAGTTGCACATCGTTTATTTTCTCATTACTTTGCTTCAGAACCGGTCTTCCCAGCTAATTATTTTCGAAGGCGCTTTTGAATGCCCAAGGATATGTTTATCCGCATATGTAGAGATATTCACAACTTTAATGGCGTGCAACCATTACCGAATCACTTTCAGTATTTCCAACTTGCTCCATCCGATTGCACTGGCTGACCAGGTTCAACATTTTCCAAAAATGTACTTCCGTCATACGATAATTGGCGTATGGTTTTCATGGCGACCGACTAGATAAGTACATGGAAATGCCATATTCAACTTCATATTTGTGTTTAACAAACTTTTGCAAGTGCATCATTCAACTGTATAATGAACCGTACTTGAGAAGACCGACCCAACAAGATGTGGAGCGCATAACTGCTAGGCATTTGGAGGTACATGGTTTCCCGGGCATGCTAGGAAGCATAGATTGTATGCATTCGGGTTGGAGGAACTGTCCAGTGGCATGGTAAGGACTGTACACACGGGGAAATAAAGGACACCCGACGATTATGCTCGGAGCTGTTGCTTCATATGATTTGTGGTTGTGGCATGCATACTTTGGTCCCGCAGGTTCAAACAACGACATCAACGTCCTAAACGAGTCAGATTTGTTCGATCAGTTGCTGGTGAACAATTTACAAAAGGTTATTATCTGGCAGATGGTATTTACCCAGAATGGGCCACATTAGTGAAGTCTTTTAAATGTCCCATGGATCCGAAGACCCCGAAGTTCAAGCGTTATCAAGAAGCTGCAAGAAAGGACGTCGAACGGGCATTTAGGGTCTTCAAGGTCGTTGGGGAATCATTGAGAGACACGCGTGTCTGTACAACGTCAATAAAATTAAACGCATCATGTACTGTTGTGTGATCTTACACAACATCATCATTGAAAATAACGGTCATGCAATATCCCTAAATGATTTGGAATTGTTGAACAACATAGGTTCGTAACCACTACGTTCATGGAATCAAAGGGTGGCAACACAAATGAGGATGATGGGTGAGTTATGCGATAGAGGGACACAACATCGACTTCGCGGTGCTTTAACCGAACACATGTGGAGACTCCCAAAAAACCATTGTCAACGTTAATGTTCTTGTTTTTATTTTTAATCTTAATCATTAGTATTTTGATTTTTTTTTTTTAATTTTAACTATGTAATGTTTAATTTTAATTTTAATATATTTATGTAATGTAATGTTTAATTTATATGTGGTATTTTTATTTTTATAAAGGTTTTATTAATTTTAAATAATGAATTTATTAATATTTGGGTTAAATTAAAATAGAATAAAAAATTTTAGGAAAAGGTGGAGAAGAGGTCTTAAATTGGAACATACTGATATGACATTTTAAGAAAAGGTGAAAGAAATGCATAGCCTTGTACCCGAATGGAAACATGTATACAACCGAATAAACATCGTTTCGATCCAATTCAAAATCAATGCCTATAAATCCGACGACAGCGACCGCGTATTACCCGCGGGAAGATATGGCAATGTTGTATTCGAGAATCGAGATCTGACGTGTTGTTAGAAGTGCAAAAGAATGCGGTAAGTTGGATGTGGTGGTGGCCAAAAATAATTAGTTTCTGAAAATTCAATTTGGGATAGGTTAGATGAGAAGTAGAAATTATTGTACAGATTGTTGGTTTGTTGCAGCAAATGGGGGTATTTGACAGGGACGCGTGTATATTTATCTTTCCAACAGTACCCTTTTATTTTATTTTTAATTTGAAAAACCATTGGGTTTTTTACAACCGTAGATTAAAGCACTCAAAGGTGGACAACTGTTCTTATTTGGTTTGCATTTTTATGTAGTTCGCATGTGATTGTAACCCGAAAAGTAAGTGTGTGGTTGTCATGTAGCTAAGTTAGGTATAGAACCACTCACATATTAATTTTTAATTGAGAGTTTTTAATTATTTTATTTTTATTTACACTTTTTTAATATTTATTTAGTTTTTAATATAATAATTATAATTATAATCTATCTAACAATATATATATATATATATATATATAATAAAAAAATTTGAAGACTTTGATTACATTTTTTAGGAGGGTGTTTGTGATTACGTTTTGAAGTGATTATTTGGTTACAAATAATCCAAAAAAATGTTTGTATAAAAAAGGGATTAGCTACTATGAAAACGCAATTTTGAAATGCAAAATTTGTTTTGTAAACGCAATACCAAGTACCCCGTAACATTGTTTATGAATGTAATTCAAACGTGTCCATTTAATACACCAGATAGATGGTCTTAAACATATGATATTTATAATAACATTATGTTATGGTCATAAAATCAATATATACACATTTTTTCATATGGGGCTAACAACATTATATACAATTTTAATCATTAGAACAAAATTTTCAGTTTTGTTGAATAAGTTTTTACCTTTTCTATATCACTCAAAAAATTTTTTTAAAGATAAACGATCTAACTAGATTAAAGTCGTCCGTTGGAGAGAAAAATAAACGATAATATTATAATAGTTAGATAATATAGTACTCTTAGACCTTAAAGACCAATATGTGATAAATTTATTAAAAAATATACATAATTTTTCTAACAAATACTCAAAAATATGATATTGGCTATGTCAATTAAAACATTTAGATTATGTGAACTTTAAGGTAACAATCTCAATTTTGATTTGATGCTAGCTAATTTTTAGAAAAATTTTGGTCGACCCAAATCATTAAAATTTTGTACATGGTTGCCCATTAAAGTTTTTTTTATTGATGTGTATTATCAACAAACTTTTAAAATTTGTACATGGTCGACCCAAATCATTAAAATTGTTTCTAGGGGGATATGAAGAGTTGGGTCAACCATATACAAATTTTAAGAGTTCGTTAGTAATACACATTTATAAAAAATTTTTTTGAATTGATTAATCCTTTTAAAAAAACTAACATATCATAAAATCGGATTTTACATTTTTACTAGTTCTAGGGGGATATGAAGATAATCTGGATGACCTGGTCCAGTCTAAAAGTTGTCCCCAGCGGATACAATATTTGTTTGTCTGTATTTGTCGGTAGGCTAATATTGCAAACTTTTGAAAGCTAAAGGTAAAATAAAACCATTAAAATAGGATATATACCTTCGAAAGTGGGAATCTAATTTGTAAGGTTCGAGGTTTTGATTCTTTACATAACATGAGTACTGGGAGACGCATTAAACTTTCACCGGTGTGATAAAATCATTACGTATCGTTTTGGAGATAATAATGATTTAACGGTACAATAAATATATTATTTATAGGCACTTCATTCTATGTATTTTATAATGATGGGAAATGCTAAATACAGTCTTAAGGAATGTATTTAACGTGTATAAAAAAATTTATATCTTCCATGTTAAAAGCATACCACTTAATTTTCATGGTAAATGTACAAATAATTTATGCATCTTAAATACAGCCCTAAAAACTGTACTTAGCAAACCCAAAAATAAAAATACATAAAATTTTATTAAGTTGTTCACATTTAAAAATGTAAATAAATAGTTGACATTAAAAATTACAAAAAAAAGTAATAAGTTTACATTTAAAAGTGTAAAATATTATATTTTATACACGATTTTAAATGTAAAGTCATCTTTGTTTGTGATTTTTACGAACTGTAAAGAACATTTTTTCGCTGGTTATTTCTACGCAACATAGAAATCACCCGAGAAGCAATGATCACCACACTTATAAATGCATACAAGTGTATAATTTGTGCACAATTAATTTCAAAAATAATTGGATGAGATGGAAATTGAATAAAGAGAAATTTGAAGATCTATGAATGATAGGTGAAAATAATAAGGAAAGAAAAACAGAATTGATTTTGGTGGAGTCGTAAGAAAGAATACTTAACAGGGATGTAAGCCACGAAAATAAGATTTAGGAGAATGTACGAAAATACCTTTACATGTATGGCACGTGATTCCATTTAACGGAAAAAATTGACTACATCAACCACGGAGATGGAACATGCAACAAATTTGCGTACTTTGGATCTATTCACATAAATTCTTGAGTAGGGATGTAAACCACTAAAATGGACAAACCACAGGGACGAATCTTGCAATTACAAAGTTGTTTGTGGGTGGCAGATTACAAAACTGCCCTCACGTGCACCTCACGTGTGTCGACTTAACGGCCAAATAATAACGTCGTGAGCCACAGGGACGTAACTTGCAAAGAATATGACAAGTTTAAACGGTTTTGTTTAAAAAACTTAACAGGGATGTAAACCACGAAAATGGATAAACCACAGGGACGAATCCTGCAATTAACTCAAACAAAAATATAAAATCTAAGACGTAGTTACAAGAAAATGGAAATATATAAAAAAGTTAAAAATTTCACATCTAAAATATACATTGAAAACTGAATAAGAGTAATATTAGACAAAATTAACTTTTTTTTAAAGTAAACTTTGGGCACAATATTTAATCCATTAAGTTTATGAGGCTAAATTAATGAATAGACTATATACTTAGGGTTTAATTGTGTCTAAAAATAATAACAACGAACCAATATTGTGAAAGATGATTTTACATCGTTTTCTTCACAAAAATAAAGAATCTTACCTTCGCGCAACTTTATCCCAACAAACCCTCACATAAACATTATACAAAACTAAGTATAATATGGGGGTGTTTGGGGTTAGCCATGACCAAACCTAACCCTCACACACCTTTGCCCCTAATTATCCATTCTTACAACCAGTGGCCGTTTTGGTCTTAAGAAGGGCCAAGGTCCATCCAAACTCACCATTAATGTAAATGTTTTATAAGTAAAGTTTATAAAATAACAAGAAATAAGTTACATCAAACCTACCTATCTAGTTCATATAGCTTTTGAGGCATGCTTTATGGACACTTTTCATTTTTTTTCTCTTATTTCTCATTTTTTCTTATCTTAATGTATGTTTCTGTCTGTTTTAATTTGTTTAGTATAAATGTATAATAGTTCTCATAAGTTTATAAATTGACATTGTCATATACTCATATCGTTTTTTTTAACAACTTTTTGCTTTTATTATTACTTGTTCTATAGCTTCGGCACATCCAAGGTATAAATCCAGACTTCACTATTGTTTACAACAATTCAAATTTTGAAATGTGAAACTATCTTTCTATTCAACCCACTAATCAACCACATTTGTCTTAAAAAAATACCCTTATATAACTAATTTATAATATTTTTACCTCAACTCCTAAAATAATTACATTTTACATCGATTTTGTTTTAACATCAATAAACTAGTCACCAACACTATCAGACACCAACACCATCACCGCCACCACCTGTCATTGCCACCACCCCACTACCGCCCCGCCGCTTTAGTTTAATATATATAAAAGTTCTTGTGGAAACCATTAATTTGAATCGTTAGAACCATGATGATTTTTAAATTATATATTCATATGTGAATGAATTGTTCTCTCTCTCTCTCACACACACACACACATATATATATATATATTTATTGGGGGATAGCTACATAAGATTGTTAGGTACTTAAACTTAGATGTGAAACATTCACAAACTAATTTTTTTAATCCATAAAGTTCATGAGGTCCAAGTATTTATTTATTAAACAAGGAATATTAAAAAAATTAGTATGTGGGGAGTTCCACGCTTAAGCTTAGGTGTCAGACATCCTTATATTCACTTTTTCTACACACACACACATATATATATAGGGGGATAGATACATAAGGTTGTTAGGTACCTAAACTTAGGTGTGAAACATTCACAAATTAATTTTTTTAATCCATAAAGTTCATGGGGTCCAAGTATTTATTTATTAAACAAGGAATATTAAAAAAAAAATCAGTATGTGGGGGAGTTCCACGCTTAAGCTTAGGTGTCAGACATCCTTATATTCACTTTTTCCACACACACACACACACACACACACATATGTCGGGGGATAATCATATAAGAACAACCTTAAAATAAGAACACTGTAAGAACACTTAAAAATTACATTTCGATGCATTAAAAGTCCATAAAACTAACATAGTGTATAACTAATTATCATATTTTAAATGTTACAACACATTGGTCTGTCAAAATCGAGAAAATCATGTTTTTTATTTTGTACATCCATCTTGGATGCATATTCATTAAAATGATGCATCCAACACAAAACGTGATTTTTTCGACTTTGACGAATCAATATGTTGTTAAACACTTAAATAACGATAATTAATTATGAACTATGTAAGTTTTATGGACTTTTAATGCATCAAAATGATGTTTTCAAATGTTCTCACAATTCTTATTTTAAGAGTGTTCTTACCGGAGTGTTACCCTATCTCCCAATAACTATAAACCAGTGACTTATATTCACTTTTTGATTAAGTGAAAGCCATTGGATGATAAAAGAAAATGATTCTTGACCATGAGATTACCTTCCTCATTTAGCTTTCTTTTATGCAAGTTGAACACGTATAACAAATCCCATTTCAATTCATAAATTATTTATAATTATAATTATACTAAGTATCCTTTCCTTTACAGTAACATCATCATTACCTTCCTTAAACCTCTTAATTCATTTATTATTAATCTTTTATAAAATTTATATTTATATTTATATACCTAGAGGTTGAGTATTGTAAAATAAGTATTAAAGTAAAATAAATAAGACGAGATTTTAACCATTAGATCATGTTTAATCTGATGCACGAAGATTCACGAAACAATTGATGCACGATGATTTTCATGATGCACAGTGATTTTCAGTGAAGAAAAACCTATTGTTTTATTTGTTTTACTATAATACTTGTTTTATTTTACCTAAAACCTATATACCTAATATAAAAAACAATATTAGTCATTTAAACAATCTACCACTATCTATATCTATCTATGTGTGTGTAAGAGCATTATTTAATTAAGTATGTAATTAATTAAAAAAAAAACTAAGTCTGCTAGCTTTTTTTAAGTGATCGGCCCTATGGGTGTATAAATTCAAATTAAGACTATTTCATTCTTTCAAATTATAAAATCATTTTTAATAAAAGCTACAACCTAACTAAGGTAGTGTTTGATAATGACTTAATTAAAAAGTCATGACTTAATTTTGATTGACTTAATAAGTAAAAAAACAACTATATTGACTTAATCCATACAGACTTTAGTTACTTTTCCCATTCAGTCACTTAATGACTATATAAACAAACAAGCAGTAACATTTATTTCACAAAACCTAAAATTTGTACTTATAAAAGTGCTAGCCATATACAACACTAACCTCTTTTAATAGTCAATTACTAATCTTCATTAAACTATCTAATTAACAAACACCAAATCATAATAATGGCGAGTTGTGAACCTTTAGTTTGGTATGCCTAGAACAATGGCGAATCCAGAATTTTTGTTCTGGGGTTGTCAAACAATTTTCATGATACCAATAAATGTAAAATTAAACTACAACATTCAGTTACATTATTCTGGGCTGCCAATTACCTTAAAACTAAATAAATACTTCGAAATAGTATTAGGAATACAGACTTTTGTAAAAATTATGAGGTTATCATGACCATCCTCGACCATCACATAACTCATCCACTGTCTAAAAGCACATTGGTTACATAATTGAATATGGAGTAATGTCCTTCATTATTTATATTTTTTGAAATGCTATGTTAGCGAAAAATAAATAATAGATGTTTATCTGTAAAAACAATATCGACATAATGTTTTGTTGGATTAGTTAAAGTACTTTAATCAGAGTCGCCAAAGTAGATCATGTTGCCATGTTGGGAAGATCTTCACCATGAATAATGTTACAAGCAAAGTGACCTTACTCTAAACTAACAAGTTGAAGTTATACAAAAGCTTTACATGTGAGATATCTCATTCATGTAAATGAGCATTTTAATCTTTTGCTAATTCCGATTTAAGAGGGCATATTGTGTCATTATTTTTTAATTTATTAACAAGTAAATTTAAACATAAATAGCCTTTAAAAGTAGATATAATGACTAAATTAAATGATATAAAATTTACATGATTCGAAAACAAACATTTAAAATTAAAAAGTAAATTATACTAACTACATTTAAAATTAAAAAATAAATTATACTAACTACACAAACGTTTATGATTTAAAAAAAAGTATGTGAGAGATTTTTCACCCAACCTAGGTGCTTAACAGCCTTATATTCCGTTTCACCATATATATATTATTTATATATCATTAGCCATTTCTAATACAAAATATTTTTGATATTTATATGACGATAAGTCCACATGTCTTATCAATAAATACTATTATATTATTATAAAAACTTAATATGTTTTTTCCGCGTATTATATGCGGGATTATAATCTAGTGTATATATATATATATATATTGGATGGTAATATAATGTTGTCGTGTATCTAAGTTTACTGTGGAACACTTACATATTAAACAAAAATACTAAATAATTAATATGTGTTGAGTTCCACATCTAATCTTAAATATCAGGCAGTCTTATATTCACTTTTCCTTTTACACACACACACACACATATATATATATATAGGAAGGGTTATTTGATAACTTACACACAAAAAAAACGCGAGAACAATTCTAAGCCATTCATTTTGTTCCATTTTCTCTCTCTTCAATAATAAATTATAATTCAGCCAAATCATTCAAAATATTTTATCTCACAAACTGTAAATCGTTAGATGAAAAAAAAATAAGGGGAAGTCTTAAAATTTCGTCTTTCATTAGAGATGCAATTCGATATACTTTTGACGCCTTTTTAATTTTTGTTTTTTCCACCTTCTACTTGGGTGCCTATACATGTGTAAGATTTTTGTTTTCACATGTAAATTAATAAATCACCATCATTCTGTACACAACAATGAAGGTTAAGGGTGGAGTCCGTCAATCAATGGCAGAGTCATGGTGGCCAAGGGCGGAGCCCGTTATTCTATGGCGGAGCCATAGCGATTATGGGCGGAGCCCATTAGGTAAATCACCTATCACCGATCATCATCAATGACCTAGCATACTATGATCTATCACCCTTAATGACCTATCACCCCTATCAGCTACCCTTTATGAATTTCCTTAAGGGCAAAGCCCGTTTTGAATAACAATTTTTGTTTAATCTACACATGTGTAGGTTATGTGTAAGTACCTAAACGAAAATGAAAATTAAAAAGTCGTCAAAAGTATATATATAAAATTGCATCTCTAATGAAAAAGGACGAAATTTTAAAAGTACCCATATTTTTTTTTCATATAACGATTTACGGCTTGTGAGATAAACATTTTGAATGATTTGGTAGAATTTTTTTTGTTTTATATGGAGAGAGAGAGAGAGAGAGAGAGAGAGAGAGAGCTAGAGAAAATGAGACAAAATGAGTGGTCGAGAATTGTTCTCGTGTTCTTTTTTTTCTAAGTTATCAAAAATAAATCACCCCTAACTATATATATATATATATGGGGGATGAGAATATAAGGCTGTTAGGTACCTAATCTTAGGTGTGAAACACTTACATATTATTTTTTTAATCCATAAAATTCATGGGGGACATGTGATTTAATTAAAATTCAACAAACATTAAAAAAATAGTATGTGAGAGGTTCCACACCTAAACTTAAGTGTCGGACAATCTTATATTCACCTTTCCCCTCTATACATATATATATATGTGTGTGTGTGTGTGTAGGGGGGTTCCCCTATTAACAAAAACACGTTGTAACCGTTTTAGACCACACATTTCTCATTTTTTTGAAATAATAAAATTTTATCTAATATATTTAAAATGTTTTATCTCAGCAACCATTTAAATAGTTATAAATTTTTATATGGATGTTTTTACCACTATGTCTTCATTTATTCAAAACGTTGTAACCGTTTTAGACCAACAGCTAACCTTTATTAATACCATTAAGGGCGGAAACCACTTCGAATAAAAACGATCTAATTTTATTTAGATATCTTACCTATAGATGAAGGTGTATATTTTTTACATTTATGTAAATACCGCCTAAGTATTTTAAATTTAAAAATCATCAAAAGTATACTGGATGTCCTGTCTAATGAAAGATGATAGATTTTTAAGAGCACTCATATAGGTTTTTCTCCGTTTAACGATAAAAAGTCATTTGAGATAAATTTTTTGAATTTTATCAAAACTTGTAACATCATTGTAAAATATATCAACTATTTCAACTCTATCTATTCAACACTTGTTTGTTCAAGACAATTCTTCAGCAAGCCCTCCTCGACGAATAGGGGAGATTGCTAGGACCTTAAATGGCTGAGAAAAACAAGTCGTTGGTGTATGTTGTGAGCAAGTCCTCAACGAGTCAACACTAATAAAGTAACAATTTTATCCTATAATTGTAAGTCAAAATAGGCGGGAAAGAGATATCAATTAGATAAGTGCCAAATGGTAATTACATACTAACTTACAAAATGTGCGTTTTTTTACCCGAAATGCATGGGAAAACAGTGAAAGACATTTCAGAAGCATTAATTGCACAGTTTTCCACCAATAGACAACCAATTTGATGTCAACATCCATATGGCATGTGTGGATCTTTTTACCTATAAAAAGAGACTTTGTAAAGAAATTTCTCTTGTTGGTTTCCAGAATTATTACAAAGTGTATTTTCAGGGTTTTTTTTAACGATTTAACTACTTAAACAATACCCAACGTTTACTCGATATTGTTGCTTTCATATCTAACGTTTAGTTACTACTCGGATCATAGCTAACGTTGTAAAGAGTCCACTCGGACAATACCTGGACCAAACAACTGTTAGTTGACCGCTATTAATATGAAAATAATCAATTTTTGTTCGTAGAATGATTTTGAACATGTTCATGTCTTCTGTTTTACGATTTGATAATTTTTGTTGACGGTTACGTTTTCCAACGAGTCGAGTTTTTTCGTCGAAGTCTAGATTGGTCTTATTTTTTGTCTAGGGTTTGTGCGGAATCTGATTTTGAATAGTTTGCAACAAGTTTCAGGTCTTAATTTGAGATAACATAAATTATAAATCAGGATTTTAGTTTCTTAGGCGAGTTTGTGAGTTTTTCGGCGAACTTCAAATCAGAAATTTGTTGGTTATTGTTTTTACGGACTCTAATTCTGATCATTTTCGTACAAACTTCATGTTCTAATTCCTAACAACAAGAGAGAAATCTAGTGTTAACGTTTTCCGACGAATTGTTGAATTTTCCGGGCACCTTGTTTTCAACAAACATCATTATCGGGTCTAGAGAAAGAGGAAAAAAGAAAGTACGTACAGAGTCTAAAGGAACAATGGAAAATACATATTAACCCCTCACATGTAATTTGGTTAACTAACTATAATTTGGTCACATTTGGGGGGAGGGGGGGACTGTCAACTAACTGTAATTTGGTCCAGGTCCGAGTGGAATTTTTATAACATTGGGTATAATCCGAGTAATAACTAATAGTTATGTATTAAATCAATAATATCGAACAACCATTAGGTACCATTTAAGTAATTAACTTTTTGTAATTTTATATAAGTTGTAAGTGCAAAACGTACAAGTTAAGTGTTTAATTAGCCTAGACTTCATCAATTAAGCTTTGGTATTCAAGTTAATGTAGTAAATCTCTTTTACATACATATGTAAAAATAAGAGAATGCAACATATATATATTTGCTTAGTTGTTTTACTTACTTCATGTTTTTTACTTTCTATCACTACAAACAATATTGTATTTGTTCACACTTTTAGGTGAGTATGAACAAATACAATATGATTTGTAGTGTATTAATCTATAATTAGAGTCAAGCTAGTTTTGACTCCTCCTTATAAGCTCGAGCTAGTTTTGACTACTTCTAATAAACTCTTTAGAAAGCTAAGATCCTTAAGCATAGTGCTAGAGTAAATTCGTAAGTTTGTAAATTCAGGAACCAACAAAAATATATTTTACTATATTGGTATTTCTTAATTAAGCTACATTAGTATAAAGACAAAAAGTAAGTAATCAATCTACCAATAAACTAAAACAAAATTATCATGCTCTTAAAACGACACGTGGCGTAATCCTTGATTGACACATGTCAACTAAAATTTATTTATTTTATTAAATTAGTTTTTTTTAGTTGTATATAAATTCAATTTTCTTATTAGACTTACAATTAAACTCTAACTCCTGGCTTATTGATACAAAAGACATTACAACCTTATTTGATTGATCATTTTTTCATTAATAAATTGTCTTTTTTTTCTTTAATTCATCTCATATTACTTATATTAATTATAATAAGTTATTAACTTGAATACTTCAAAATTTTGAGTTTACAATCCGAAATCGCGAGGCTATTTGTCATCATCCACTATGCTTACAAGTTTCGATTTCGATGTGGTTCTAAAATTTTAAGGTAAATCCAAAAATCTAACTAAATATATATATATATTTATCATTAAAGTTTATTACTCCCTCCGTCCCACTAGAAATGTCTAGTTTTGAATTTTCAAAGTTTTTCTTTTGTAACTTTGACCTTAAATATTTTTATTTGTATTGTATAATACTTGATGAAAAATATATGAATTGATTAAGTTTTAGATATGTTTTTATTTAATATAATTTTCATCAACTATTATATAATGCAATAAAAAGTAATTAAAGTCAAAGTTAAAAAACAAAGACTTTGAAAATTTAAAACTGGACATTTCTAGTGGGACGGAGGAAATATAATTTAGTTTCAATCATCGATTTAATTTACCCGTACATCTTACGGGTATTAGGACTAGTTTGTAGTATATACATGCACTTGAATATACTCTAGACTAGATGCATTTAGATTATATTGAGAAGTGTAGTTCGCATAACCAACTTTTTTTTTATTTATTTATTTTTAGAACAACAGTGGGCCGGATCACAGGATATCCGGACTGGATACTGTAAGCCTACCCATTCTCCTCCCTGCCAAGCCCCTCCCAATAAATTCAACGCAACGCCTAGAATATAGGCTAGTTACCACATCCGAAGCGAGATTCGAACTTGTGACTTGAGTTACAATACCTGGGTGCCACACCACTAAGAACTTTTAATTTTGGTAAAGTAAATTTTTTTTTTTTTAAGATTCTGTTACCCACTTTCTGACCGACGGTACGTGTGCAAATATAGGACTTTTAACCCAGGAACTGCAACTATATATATATATATATATATATATATATATATATATATATATATATATATATATATATATATATATATATGGGATGGGAATATAAGGCTGTTACTCTGTTAGTATCTAAGCTTAGGTGTCGGACAACCTTATATTCACTTAACAGTGACAAGTTATTTTAAGAATCGAAAAATTACAAGAACCTTTACGAACTTTTTAAATCTAAGTTTGAATAATACTTGATAGAATTATAAACATTAGGTGATTATACAGAAGAAATGGCTTTGCACATTTGTTTGGCATCTTATTATAGGCCAGTGAATTTAATGAAAATATGAATTTCATGAGATATTTACCACCAATCGAGGTGGAACATCCGAATCAAAAGGAGCAATTTGATGCTGCAGCTAGCATACTTACAGTTTGAGATTCAAATCGAGTACCGTATTCGAATAAGATTGTTGAGTTGATGTTGCAGCAGCTGGTTGATGATTCGGGTTATAGCTTCCTGTCCATTTCATCATCAAGTCCAGTGATTCCTCCCCATTATTATGCTGCCCACCAATTAGGTCTCCAGTAATATTGGTGTTCAAATTATCACCAATCCCTGGTGAGTGATGAAATAATAGGTTATGAGAGAAATTCATGATTGCATTATTGGGTGACAACAGGTTTCTTCTAGCTTCATGTTTCTCTTTTCTGTGGCCATTTTGATGACCTCCTAACGCTTTAGAATTGTAAAACTTCTTTTTGCAAAACCTACATATGTAAACCTTGTTCTGAGATTTTGTGGCTTTTGATGCTCGGCCTGCATACGGTGCTAGGTTAAGATTCAGCCACCCCCTCTGATCAGTCGGGTAGTCTCCGTCGCCACTTTCTCTAGTACTCATCGATCGAATACAAGGAATTAAAGCTATTATAGGGATCGGTCGATGTGATTGCTTTGATATAAGTTATAAATATCATGAAATTCCAAAAACAAGAGAACGAGAAAAGAAGGGTTAATAATGCTGCTAGGTCACTTCCTATATCTTTTATCCCACTCTACAAATATACAAACACACTCATTAATTCTCATATACAAACACACTCATTAATTCTCATATACGAATTTCAGCTAAACTAAAACAGTTTTGAGATATTCTTGAAATGACACGTGACGTAATTCTTAATGGACAAGTGTTCTTTTTAATTTATTTATTTTATTAAATTAGCTTTTTTAATTGTATATAGATTCAATCTTTTATTTTATTAAATTAGCTTTTTTTAATTGTATATAGATTCAATTTTTAAGTTAGACTTATAATTAAATTTTAACTCTTGGCTTATTAATTAATACAAAAGATATTATAACCTTATTTGACTAATCGTTCTCTCATTAATAAATTGTCTCTTTTTATTTCTCAATTCTTCAACTCCTATTAGTTATATTACTTATCATAAATTATTAACATGAAGACTTCAAAAGTTTGAGTTTACTATCCGAATTCACAAGGCTATTTGTCGTCATTCACTATGCTTACACATTTTGATTTTTGATGTGATTCTAAAAGTTTAAGGTAAATCCAAAACTCTAACTAAACATATATTATATTTGATCATTATTTTATAACTTAGTTTCGATCATCAGTTTACCTTAACCACAATTTATTTTATACTCACAAATAATATATGAGGCATATTCGAATTTTTTATGATACAATTTATATAGCTATCGTACATCGTACTAGCATTAGGACTAGTATAAATATAAACATCATGATACGTATGTGCATACAAATAATAGCCCTAAACAAAGGGAATGAAACATATCTTGATTTAAGATTCACGTACTATAATGCTACTTTGAAGATCCCAAGTTTGCAACGATTATATAATTAACAACTAATGTAAATTACTCTAAGAACAATAGACAAGAAAGTAAAGAAGTTTATTCATATGTTTTATTGATTAAACAGGGAATACATGGTTGATTTAACAAAGAAAGAAAAGAGAAAATATTGTTAAGTTTTTCAACACACAAAAAACTTAACAATTATATAAAGAGAGAAAAACACACCAAGTGTTATCTGTGGACAAACCAACAAGAGTTGTGGCTAGGTCAAGTGATTCTTTATATAGGCAGAAACGAAAATCAAATGACAACCCAATAGATGTTGACACATGAAGGTTGTTAACTGTCTATTGGTGGATAATTCAGATCTGCAGATTCTTTTTTCTTCATTTTGTTTCTTTCCCAAAACGGCATGAAAGAGAAACACTTTAGTACCAGGACGGTAAAGGTCACATGGCTTCATCTTGATCTGTCAACACGTGTCCTTGGGACCAGTCTTCTTATCTTCATATTCCCGCCAATATTTGACTTACAAAACATGACGGTAAGTCATTAAACTTATCCTTTAACTCAAAAATAATATACAATCGCTGAGAGCTCGTTGACGAAATCACTCCCTGAGTCTGTTAGCGAATCCATCACTTAACATACTCAATATAGTATACGCATATTTGTTACTCCATTTAATTTATTTAGAAGATTTCTTAAAAGTTAACTTTAGTGAGCACATTAATTAATTTGATACTGATAATCTAAAAAATACTTGAAAAGGAAATTAATTACTACTTGGGGACAATTATTTTTGTCGTACAACTAGCTAACGATAAATAATTTCCCTGTCACTTTATTTGATTTTTTTTTTTTTTATCGTTAAAAGATTTTATTAAAAGGCTAGCACCTGTCATTTCGATGCTTGATGTTCCTAAGGGCCAATTTAATGTGCTCAGTTACCTCCCTCTAAATGCTTTTCTTTTACTCACGGCCTTTTTCTTATCGTTTAGCTCTTTTACTCCATCCTTTTTGGTACGATCGACATCATCACTAGTTTTTCTATCTGTTCACAATTTCATCAAAGCAAATCAAGATCTTAACTGTGTGATTTTATGAAAGTAATACGTGTATGTTATCACTCTTGTTCTGCAGTAATGTCAAGCGTGCGAGTTCCAACTTTCAACATACTGTCCACCTTAGATGTCAGTGTTGAGGTTCGAACCATTAACATCTATCGTTTTGTTGGGCAGCTATCTTTTGCGCATGTATTCAAAGTGTAACTTTCTCTGTCTCTTTGTCATCTTTCGGTATTGCAATATATTTCGAGCATAAAACCAATAAAATCTTTATATCATATAATGGTCATAGAATAATAAGTTTCAAAACACTGTTGAGGTAGTTCATCATGACACAAAAGACATACATTAATTATAAATTTTGTTTCATTGTAAAGGTCCCATTTACATGGTTCTCGCTAGGTCCAATTGATGGAATCCACCAATAAGAAGGCTTTATTAAGGTAATGATCTATCCCTCTAAATTATTAGCTTAAAAATTCTCCTAATTAATAAGATTATGACATATAGAAAATCAGGGGGTGAGATTAGAAAAGAGAATTAATGGATTCCATGTGTTAAAAAGTGGATATATTAGAAGGATTTTTAAGAAAATTGGTTAAGAGAATTTATCATTTTCCCTTTAGTAATTATGGTCATGACAAATATCTTCAAATGGATCTTTGTAGGGTGCAATGAGCATGGTTTTTGATTTAGGAAAAACAACTGTATAAAAATAGCAACCGAGAAAAATAATACGAATAAACTTAAGAAAAACTTGTAATAAAAGCAACTAAAATTAAAAAACTTTTAGTAAATTAACGGAGGCCACTTCTGGTGTATGTGTTATAGTTTGCACTCACAAAAGCTTCTCTATCTCTAATATATGTATTTATAAGGCCAGATTATAAGGTTTATAACTTCTGGTGTATGTGTTATAGTTTTTGAGGTGTACAAATATCCTCTCTTTAAAAAAGCTATTACTTAAGGTTATTATAAACATCGATGGGTCAATTCTTTCAGGAACTATTTAGAGTTTTTGGTCGTAGAAAGGTCTTGCATTTTTGTGACACAGTTAACTTTAACTAGATTTATGCTCACTCGATACGACGAGAGTGGAGGTAGTGCATGTAGCGGCGACGGGTGGCGGAGGTGGTGGCGACAGGTGTCGGCAACGGTGGCGGTGTGAATATGTTAAAGGTGGTAGTGTAGTTATTTTATGGGTTAAGGGCCGGATCTATATTGTTAATTATTTCATTAAAAGTATTATAGGTTTATTAGGTGAAGATGTTTAAATTAATGAATAAAGGAAAAAGGTATTTTTGGTTTTTCAAATGCGAAAAGTTTAAGAAAAAAAAGTCATTTGCTTAACTAAATAATAAAAATGAGTACTAGTTAGATGAAGAAGCTATAGTTCAAAAATAAAATTTAATTATATTGTGTAGAATAAATTTTATGTTTAAATTGAAAAAGTTCAAGAATAAAATGAGAAAAAAGATTTGGACTTATAAGATTTATATTTTTATAGTATGAGTAGTGAATGAAGATCCGGATGCGTTTGACGTAATTGATCACTACTCATTTTACAAGGATTGTCGAATATACAAAGAAATAAGAACAAAAAATTACTTGAATTCAAATAAACTGCTAACTCATTAATCCAAAGTGTTGCAGAGGACTTGATTCATCCATGTTGATCAATTTCATCTTTGTGTACCATGCTCACGCTCATTAATCCAAAAACTATAGGAGCAAACTTATATATATATATATATATATATAGGAAAGTTATTTGTAGTACATGTACTTTTTCTAGTACATGTGTAACTACATGTGTAACTTAACTTACACACTTCCTTTTTTTTTCTTCCTTCCATCTCCGACCACCACCACCACCACCATGATTATCTCCGACCACTACCATGATCCTCCGGTGACGGCGACCATCTCCGGCGAGACTTACACATGTGTAACTAACTTACACATGTGTAAGTACAACTTTTTTTTTAGCATTTTAGCGTTTAAAATTTCTAGGTTTTTTCCTTCGCGAGACAACCACCACCAGCCACCATCATCTCCGACCACCCAGCGAAGGCGCCTGCGCCGGCAGTAAGGGCGGAGCCCGTACCATAGCACACCGACACCATCTCTTGGATCGCCGCCCATCAAATCCATACGATTCCCATATGCGTCCCTTGACAGTTAAATTTAGAACGGATAAGGGCCTCTGGCCCGTACCGTAAACACCCGAAAACGAACCTGATTCTCACCGGAAAGTTAACTTACACATGTGTAAGTTGTACTTACACATGTGTAAGTTTCGCCGGAGATAGTCACCGTCGCCGAAGTATCATGGTGGTGGTTGACATCATCATATCGATATTGTTTGCGACACATTGATAAACGCCTAATCCGTACTACTTTAAGATATGAAAACGAACATGTTTTGTGAATGTTAATAGACAATTAGGGCGTTTTTTATGTTTGTTTAAGTGTTTCAGGTCTTTGGTGACAAATTGAAGTTAAATAGATCATTAAGAAGTCAAGCAAAGTCAAGAATTAAGTCAAGAAGTGTCAAGGCAAAAATCTAGAAAACTGCCATTTCTGGAGGGCAGTCTAGGACGGCCCTAGCTGCACTAAAAATCCGAAAATTAGGGATTTAATTACTTTTCAGTTTATAACACTTCCATACACGACTTTGGAAGTTAACACTTCAGAATTTCACATCCTTGGGCAGTTTCTAACACACACAACACCCCAATTTCATCATCAATTCATATTTTCATGGAGATTCAAGCCTTAATTGAAGAATCATTGATGAAGATAATAGGCTAGGTTTTCTTTGATCATTCTCATGTGAACAATTATGTAAGACTTTTATGTTCAATCTTTCTCATATTCATATTGGATTAGATGTTTAATTCTTAATTGTGTTTAGCATCTAATGTTGTTTGGATTTGAATGAATGATTACATGTTTATGACCTTGAATGAAATTCATCTATCTTTTGGTTTCAAATTATTGTTAATCATGGATTATTGAAAGAATCTCTCATGAACTTGTAATTCTATTTTAATGAATTGAAAATCTAGTTGTGTCAATTCCTCGGTTTTCCATTATCGTGAATCATCACAACCGATTACTTTAGTTCTTAAGTCATTCAATCCAAACATTATAACGAATCATGTCTATGTGGTTTCCAACGAATATAAGTTAGGTTACATATTTGAAAGCATAATTGGGAGCATGAGAATGGTCTACTTTGTTAATTGAAGTATTTTGTTAAGTTTATGTTCAGTTTTAGTTGTTAATTAAACCAATCAATCAATCAATTTTAATTTTATGTCTAATTCAATTAACTCTTGTAATTTGTTTAACACTTTCCCTTGATTCCCTGTGGATACGATACTCTACTTACCCATACTAATTATTGGTATGTAGTTTTAATTTTGATCGGTTCAACGACATTGATCAAATTTTGGCGCCGTTGTCGGGGAATCGGTGTGCAAAGTGTTAAAGTTTGTTTTTAATTTGCTAAAATTTTCAGAAAAATCCAAAAAGAAGTAGTCTAGTTTTAGTTGTTAGTTTGTTTATTTCCTTTTTATTCTTGTATTTCAGTTTTACGCTAGGTGTGTTCATTGTGTGTAGGCTACAGGTTGTTTGTATATGCATACGAAGTATTCAAAGAAGAAGTCACCATTGTTGTTTGATCCGGAAATTGAGAAAACAGCTAGGAGAAATCGAGTACTTCACCGTGCAACTATGAGTGACCCCGGTAATTCACAAAGAAACATTCCACCAAAGACCCAACCCGCCGGAATTCAACATGAACCCAACTTTGAACCAAACTACCAACATCAAGACCAATATCAACAACCACCCCGATCCGAGAGGAGTGGTTTTACAACTCCTCACCGATTTGGAACACCAACCTATGTTGGAGATAGATCATGGTATACGGAGGATGTGTATGATCGAGTTGCTAATTGGGATGATGGGAGGTTTGATGACCATTCGGATGGGTATGAATGGGATGATGGGGAGGATTATGTTCAACCACCAAACCGCCAATACCCGCAATTTAACCAACCTCCATTTAACCAAAGATTTCCTCAAGGACCACCAAACCACAACCGTCATGGAAACCACCCAATTTACCCACCACGTAACCGAGCTGCTCCAAACATGAACTATCAACCTCCACCACAAGGAGTTGATAGTCATTTCCGACCCGCCATAGCCATTAATGCTTCACCTATAGTACCACCGGTGTTGAGGGGTAGAGCTTTTGAAGTAAGACCTCAATGTTTGAGTATATTACCGAGTTTCTATGGAAAAGCAACGGAGGAGCCTTATTTGCATTTGTCAGAGTTTGAGGCTATTTGTGGTACCATTGGAGGTCAAGGATTCTCACCGGATGAGGTTAAACTAGTCTTGTTTCAGTTCACTTTGAAGGATAAAGCGAAGCAATGGTTCTTAGCTTTGCCATCGGGTAGTATCTTCACATGGGCTGAAATGCAACAACAATTCTTGGATGAGTATTATACAATGCAAAAGACTAGTGATGCAAGAACCTCCATTAGAACCTTTCAACAACAATCGGGTGAAACATTTCATGAGTCATTCAAGAGGTTTAATGAGTTGTTGAGAACTTGTCCACACCATGGGATTGCTAAATGGGAGTTGATCACGACTTTCTATGACGGTTTGTTACCGGAAGAGAAAAGAGATGTGAATTCTATTAGCAATGGTACTTTCATGACAAATCTCGAAGATGTTGATTGGGAATTCTTGGAGAAGATGAGTGTGAATTCAAAGAGACAAGCTCAATCAAATAGGAGGGCAAGGCATCCAATTGCTTCATCATCATCAACAAGTGATCAAGCAACAAAAGATCGAATTGAGGCATTGGAGCGAAAGTTTGCCAAGTTGGGGAAAGCTGAAAATCGGGGTGTTGCTCAAGTTTCTCAAGAATACCTGATTTGTGAGAGTTGTGATGAGCTTGGGCATACGGCTTTGCAATGTCCATTACACCCGGAAGAAGTTGAAGAGGTGAATCAAGTGTTTGGAGAAAAGAGGCCATTTGACATGAACTCCAACACTTATCATCCGGGAATGAGAAACCATCCCAATCTTAGATATGGGAATTCATCAAACCAACTCAACCCGAACTTTCAAGGAAACAACCAAACCAGTGGAGCACCATCTCAACCGTTCCAAAACCGAAATTACAACCAAGGAAATTATCAAGGTGGCCAAAATCAAGGGTTCAATAGAGGCTACCCAAGGAACTATCAACAAGGTAATAACCAAGGTGGGAATTCGGGAGGTAATGAGGTATCAACCGGGGAGATTATGGAGTACTTGAAGGAAATGGATCGAAAGAATGAGATTCGGGACAAAACGGTTGAAAGTTTGCAAAAGCAAGTTGGTCAATTGGCGGAGGATGTGGCTGCGTTGAGAAAGAATCCGGGGAAGCTACCAAGTGACACAAAAATCAATCCACAACACCAAAGTGGCGGCTCAAAGAATATCAAGAATGTGGAGATAAACAATGTAAGTACTCTTCGTAGTGGTAGGATTTATGATAATAAAGTTGAACCTCCATCATCACTTGTTGATGGTGTGGTGGAGGATGTTGATGAGAATGAGGATAGTGAACATGAACCGGAATTTGTTTTGTCTAAACCAAGTAAAAAAGTGTCTTTTAAGGAGGTAGAAAACAATATGTCTAATGGTAAATTTTCTGAAAAACAAGGAAAGGATATGGAGGGTAATACCATTCCTTTTCCTTTGGCTTTAATTGATCCAAAACTTAGACCGGCACTTAAGAAAAGAGGTCCCATGAGGAAGAAATGTGGGAAATTTTTAAACAAGTGAAAATCAATATACCTCTTATTGATATAATTAAGCAAGTTCCGGCTTATGCTAAATACCTTAAGGACTTGTGTACCCAAAAACGGCATCATAAGCTTCCAAAGAAAATTGTTTTAAATGAGGAAGTTAGTGCCGTTGTGATGGGCATACTCCCACCCAAACTCCAAGATCCAGGAGCACCTTTGATTACAATTCAAGTTGGTGATTTTAAAATGAAAATGTCACTTTTGGATATTGGGGCGGGTGTGAGTATCTTACCGGGTATTTTGTATGACCAATATGACTTTAGACCAATGGAAAAAGTCGACACCACCTTGGTGATGGCTGATTTGTCACTCAAACTCCCTAGGGGAATTGTCCAAGATGTCATAGTTAAAGTGGAGGATTTTTACTACCCCGTAGACTTTTTGGTACTTGATTTTGCACCAAGCGGTAATGTTAGGCAACCCACCGTTATCTTGGGTAGACCCTTTTTGGCCACCACTAATGCATTAATTGATTGTAGAAGGGGTATGGTTGAAATGACCTTTGGCAACCGTAAGATTAGATTGAATGTTTTTGCTAGTGTTCCTAACCCCGTAGTTAGTGACGAATGCTTTATGGCGGACGTCATTGATGAGTGTATTTCTCATGAAAATAAGGAGGATACACGGGAGTCTTGTGCTTTGGTTGACAGGTTAATTGCGGAGCATAGTGAAACAGTGAAGAAGGAAGAGAAGGATTGGGAGATCATGGCAATTCAAGAAGGTAGACCACCATGGACTCATTTGGTGGAAAGTCTACCGGATCATATTGATACTCATCTCAAGCCTTCCATTGAAAGTCCACCACAAGTTGAGTTGAAAGAGCTCCCATCTCATTTGAAGTATGCATTTTTGGGAGAAAATAAACTTTGCCGGTGATTATTGCATCAAATTTGGAAGAAGTACAAGAAAAGGCATTGCTAAAAGTGCTCAAGGAATACAAGGCGGCCATTGGGTGGACAATTGCCGACTTGAAAGGCATTAGTCCATCAATTGTGATGCATAAGATAATCACCGATTCTGAAGCAAAACCTTCACGTGATGCTCAAAGAAGGTTGAATCCTCATATGCGTGAAGTTGTGAAGAAAGAGGTGCTAAAGTGGTTGGATGCTGGAATCATTTATCCAATTTCAGATAGTACATGGGTAAGTCCAACACAAACGGTACCTAAGAAAGCTGGAATTCAAGTGGTGAAAGGAGATAGTGGTGAGCAAATTGCAACTCGACCCATCACCGGGTGGAGGGTATGCATTGACTACCGGAAGTTGAACACCGCTACTTCAAAAGATCATTTCCCATTGCCATTCATTGATCAAATCATCGAGAAACTTGCAGGTCAGAAGTTTTATTGTTTTCTAGATGGTTATTCGGGTTATAATCAAATTGCTATCCATCCCGATGACCAACACAAGACCACATTCACATGCCCCTATGGGACTTTTGCCTTTAGGCGAATGCCATTCGGTTTGTGTAATGCTCCAGCCACCTTTCAAAGGTGTATGATGAGTATCTTTTCAGATATGGTCGGTGAGTCACTAGAAATCTTTATGGATGATTTTTCAATTTTTGGTCAAACCTTTGATAATTGTCTTGATGAGCTTACCAAAGTTTTGAAAAGATGTGTTGAGACAAATTTGGTTTTAAGTTGGGAAAAGAGCCAATTCATGGTTCAAGAGGGGACGGTTTTGGGTCATGTAATTTCAAATAAAGGCATGGAAGTTGACCGAGCCAAAATCAAAGTCATTTCTACTTTACCCCCTCCAACCAATGTCAAGGGTGTCCGTTCTTTTCTTGGACATGCCGGGTTCTATAGAAGGTTCATCAAAGGATTTAGTGTCATAACAAAACCCTTGTGTAATTTGTTACTAAAAGATGTACCTTTTGTTTTTGATGAAGAATGTTTAAAAGCTTTCGAAACTTTGAAAGACAAATTGGTTGAAGCCCCCATTTTGCAATCACCTAATTGGTCCATGCCTTTTGAAATTATGTGTGATGCAAGTGACTTTGCAATTGGGGCTGTTTTGGGACAACGGGTGGACAAGAAACCCGTTGTGATTTATTATGCAAGCAAAACTTTATCGGATGCCCAATTGAATTACACAACCACCGAAAAAGAATTGCTTGTTGTTGTTTATGCACTTGACAAGTTTCGTTCTTACATTTGTGGTAGCAAGGTCATAGTGTACACAGATCATAGCGCGGTTAAGCATTTGATGGAGAAGAAAGATGCAAAACCAAGGCTAATTCGATGGGTGTTGCTACTACAAGAGTTTGACTTGGAGATTCGAGACAAGAAAGGAAGTGAGAACGTGGTGGCGGACCACTTGTCAAGGATTCAATCAATGGATGATGGATCAACCAAGGAGATCAATGAAAGTTGGTATTTAGTTTTAATTTTGATCGGTTCAACGACATTGATCACACATCTGCAGTAACGACAAAGCCCGACGTGGTGAAAGTTGGATATGCTTGTTTTACAAATTCACTTAGCAGTGCAGACATAGGTGAAAGTGTGAAACAACATACAAACAAAAAAATGCCATCCTGATCAAGTTGTACCCTCACGATCGAAATCATAAGATTCATGTTCTTTGTTATTAATCCTCTAATTATTGTTATACTTCAATATCTCTCTTGATTGGAATTTGAAAAGTGTTTAATTAAGTTTTGAGATGATACTTGATCCGAGTAAGGTGTATTGAAAGCAGGATACTTATCAATTTCGCCTCAAAAACTACAACTTAGGGGGAGGGAGCCGGAGGGGTCATCTCCTCAACCCTCAAATTTATCCAATCAAATTACTCCACCTCATTTCAACTCCCCAACCTTTTTTTTAGTGGCATCCGAAACTTCCAACATTTTTTTCACATTTTAATAATTTATCCTTAACATTATAAATTTTACATAACTAACCCTTTTTTATTTTATATCTTTTATTAATAACAAAATACATTACATAAAATTTAAAACACATTACATTTTAAAAGTAAAACATTACATAATTAAAAGAAAGTTTATATTATGCCAAAAAAAAAAAAAATATTGAAAAAAAAAACTTATGCTAAAATTGGTTTAGATATTAATTACTTTAACTATAAGAAAATAAATTGGTTTATATTGTTAAATTAACTTATATATATAATAGATAAAAACAAAAGAACAAAATATTTATAAAAAAAAACTTTCACAGACTTGTCATTTAAGCCCCCTAGAACCTGTAAAGTTACACTGGCAGTCCCTAACGGTCATATGACCGTTTGAATATGTTTCAATTTGCCCCCCTCCCGCCTAAACCTCGTCTTCATCCTTCCGCGAGCTACAAGCTCGCTTCGCCATCTCGTACCCCAGCTCACACAAGTGGCATCCGCTACTCTCTGAACTCGCTCCAACCCTCTCCATCTCGCCGGCCAACTCGCGATCGGCTCCCTCCCCTTACTAAGTGTACGTGATAATTGTATTTAGTTGATATGCTAATAATGGAGTGAAAGCAGTTTCTTTATTATTGAGTAAAGTAAGTTATGAGTGTTTGCATCCCGATACACTTGAACCATATGTTTGACTGGATTAATATCTTGGCATGGATTAGATATTGTTATTATTACTAATTGAAATGCTAATGCACTTTTTTCCTTTGAATGAAGGTGCTTTTTATGCAAATTTAATTTAATGTTTGCCATCGGACAACAAATTGACACCAAAATAGCTTATTAATTGCATATAGTATATATTTCATTGGAAGAATATTCTTTAAAGTTGTTTTCAACTTTATAAAGTTGAACACATTTTGACCTTTGGATTAAAATCAAAGGTCAAGATCAAATATGATTTTTTAATCTTAACCTTTGATTTTAATTTAATGGTTAAGATACCAACTTTATCAATAAAGTTAGGTTTTAACTTTAGAGGATTTCCATCCTATTTCTCTCTATATATTTCTTTTCTTTTTTTTTTGAACATCCTATATATATTTCTTAATTAGAAGTTTTAGTGGCACAAAATACAAACTAATTAATGTTTCCGACCTTTACGTATACGACTAGGTGAATTACTTGATACATATATGACGTAAAAAAGGAGATGGCCGGGTAGAACAGAATACGTTGTGCCAATAGCTAGTCATGACCTTTAGCATTAAAATACTCGTATCGGTATAGTGTAAAACTGTAAAAGCCTTTAGAATTTTTAAGAGGATTTTTAGCTTTAAAAAAATAATCATTTTCCTATTAAAAGTTAATTGCATGACGAGCATTTATATGCGGCATGTATGGCTAAATCATATCCTAAGTTGCATTTCCCTTTACTAAGTGTTCAACAAAGTGACAAACTATTGCTATTCAACAGTTTGAACACCCCAACTTATATTGAGAATTAAAACAAATTACTAAATCGTATGATAAATAATAGAACAAATTGTAAACGGAGATCCTTCATTTCAAATTAAACAAATTATCATTATGTGATCTGTAACAAGTGTTATAAAACCTTAATAAACCATACAATATTTGATGAAGACTAACCATAAATATGTACTCGATCTTTCATGTAGAACACCATTCAACGATACAACATTTTATGCAGGGACGGATTTAGCATGGGGGCATTGGGGGCAACTGCCCCCATTTCAATTTGGGTAAAATTTAACTATTATTTTTTTAATTTTAAAGTATACTTAAGTTTTACCTATAAAAAAACCTGAAAAAACTAAATAGCTGATAATGGATACATGTTTTATACACTTAAAAGCTTATTATTGAAATAATAATGGACAAATCAATGGATAGACCATTTTGTGTTTTAATGGTGGTCTGTTTATATGTTGTTGCAGAGACATGGGAGGAAGACAGTGAATATTGCAAAAGTTACCATTATTTTTTAGATTGTTTCCTTTTAAATCTCCAAAGTTTACCGAAGTGGTTATATTAACCCTTTTACTTTAAAGAAAACCTTTTTAGCCTTTATATTTTATATATAAGTCTTTTTATTTTGGGGAAAATACTAAAGTAACAACAATATTTAAAGAACTTCTAACATTTTTGTTATTTTTGGAATAAACATAATTTTAAACTTGTTAATTGAAACTAAACAGTTTTTCTTTAAAAGTTTCCTTAGTGAATATTACTAGTAATACCCCTAAATTTTTTATATATCAATTGTCTTTCTAAAAATACAAAATTGAAGTGAGGTTCTAGTTTACATAATTTAGTAGATGCATTTGTGAGTGATTAGTTTTAAATTTGCTCCTCATAGTGAATATTCTAGCTCCGTCTCTGATTTTATGTATAAATAAAATTCGAATTACAACAAATTATTACAAGTAAATTAACAATTAACTAAACAATACATGAAAAGTAAAAGATACAGAAACATAAAAGAAAAAATAAGGCAAAAACGGGTTGAGGGTTCTGTTAAACCCTCCTTGCCCACTTTGGGTATAGCCCCTTATAAAGAATTATAATTCCTCCAACACTCCTCTTTATAAACACACTTAATGTTTATTCTTTTAGCAATATTGAACAAACCCACCTTAGTTAAAAACTTTTTCAATTTCATTTTAACAAATCTATTAACTTGAATATTTTATGTTACATTATCTAAACACATTAAATGATATTAGTACATGAAATTTCCAACATTTCATACATGAAATATTGGATAATCTATTAAATTATCGCTTCTCTTTACACAACAAAAGATCCTTGCAACAAGCTTCACAAATTATATATGTACGTACATAATAACACAAACTTACTAATATATGTAAAATTCATGAGAAATACCGTAAGATACATTATCCGACATTCGAATATGAAGTTCATAGTAACACAAATTGGTGGTTCCAAGTCACAACTTGAGATCTAAATCCAACGTATGTGGATCGTAAACTGGTTGCACATTCGAATACGAAGTTCCTATCCACTTCAAGTCCGCAGACTCCTCCATATCATAATTCTGCAAAGGGGGACGAATAACTTCATTTGCGGCTTCAATATTGATATCAATGTCTCGTATGGGTGCCTCAACAACGGAATGTATATCTATGAATCGGTTGTTAGCAATGAAAGCATTTCTAGCGGCTTCTTTCTCCCTTCTGTGGGCATTTTGATGCCCTCCTAAGGCTTGAGGACTATAGAACTTTCTCTTGCAAAAGTTACATAAGTACAACTTCATGGATGTGTTGTTGGTTGTTGAACTTGAACTATAACGTTGCCCTACGCCGAGACTCAACCAGTCTTTTTGACGCGGATGTAGGTTTTCACCACCTCTATCTTTTTTGGTATTCATTGATCGAATAAAATGTATGTTGATCCAACACTAGTAGCTCTATCTTGAAATGAATATATATATATACATCGATCTATATATACATCATATATATCCTAGGGATATCTGTTAGTATGCTACTTACATCGCGAGACCAAATGGACACTCATATTATTACTTGGCTCCTGTATATGTAAGTCCTAGTGGGGGTCACTGTCTATATCTTAACCTATCTCATGCACCGTCAAAGTATTTATCCAAAACCCATAAAAAACAGTATTGGTTGCTAGCTTACTTTACTATATCAGTTAAACGTGTTGTAATTTTTTTACATGAATGTAAGTTTAACCAAATTTGTGATACAAGTATGCCTCGGCTTACGAATTATCAATTCTACAGTACCATTTTATTATACCTCATCAGTAATATTTTTAAGGGTTAAGTGCACGGAAATGTAATCAACTAAGACTGAAAAGATATTGTATACATGAACTTATAAAAGGTTTATTGTATACATGAACCTTGCTAATTTTTTATTGTATACCGAAACCGGCTAAAGGCTTGATGTGGGCTTGTTAAATGCATGAAAATGTAATAAACTATGCCCAAAAAGTTATTATGTGCATGAACTTACAATAAATATTTATTGTATCAAGATTTTTCAATTTCAACTTTTTTCATCTCCCACAACATCTCTCAGCGGCGGGGTGTAAAAAGAATTATTTGTTTGTCGGTTTCATAATGAAATACAGAAAAATGAATATCAAAGAGAAGAAAAAGCAAAAGACAGTAACAGTGGACGACCAACATCTCCCACAACGTCTCTCGGCGACGGGGTGTAAAAAGAATTACTTGTTTGTCGATTTCATGATGAAATACAGAAAAAGGAATATGTGCGGTAGTTTGACATCGTTTTTCATTAGTGATTGTGTTCGTTATTCATTTATTTGACATCATCATCATCAAGATATAAAATCTAATTTTTTTTAAAATTCTTATGGTTCTAAATTATGATGAATGTGTGTAGTTAGAACTAGTTTTTTGACCCTGGGGGATGTTGTCCAGGATCAACATTGCGTCATGCAAAGATTTATACATACAACAGTACCTAAAAGTTTGGACACTTAAAATTTACTATAGTTTAGTTAGAAACCTTAAAATAAAAGATAAAAAGTAAAGAAAAAAAAATTTGATGATTAAAGTTAGAAACTCAAAGTTAATTGATAAAAATTAAAAATTATAAAACTAAACTATAATTAAGTTTGTATACAAAAAGTTAGACTAAAGTTAAAAAGCCAATAAGTTAAGTGGTACAAATAAGTTAAAAGCTTTAAAAAAGAGAGAGAAAGTAGGAAAAAAAATTTTTAAAAAGTTGATGATTAATGTTAAAATCCAAAGTTATATGATAAAAATTAAAAACTTTAAAAGTAAATTATACTTGTATATAAAACATTAGACTAATGTGATAAAACCTAAAAGTTAAGTGGTAAAAATAAAAAACTGTAAAAATAGACAATCGTAAAAAACAAATAAAATATAAAAAGAATAAGAATAAGACAAAATTGCTGAAGTCATGTTGACGTGAGCAGGTAGCTAAGAATTCAAAAACTTTACCGACTAAGGAAATAGAAGGTCAATCGTGTATTCGATAACGTTTCTGATTTTGTTCATGTATACAATAAACATTTTGTAAGTTCATATACACAATAACTTTTCGGCCTTAGTTGATTACATTTCCGTGCACTTAACCCTATTTTTAACTATGGTTAATATTGACTTCACATGTCACATTATTTATCGTCACATCATTTATAATTTTATGCTTGCTGTTGGTCATTAACGGCAACATATCCCCCACATTTTTTATCGCATAGTAAGCTTTCTGTGCATCATGAAGATGGTCGACATGCATTGCTTTAAACTTTTTTATGAGTTATTGCCATTGACACACACATAAGCATATTTAATTAGTTGCAAACAGAGGATACATATATATATATATATGGGTCCCACATATTCATCCATTCACCTTATATTTCTGGTGCAATAATATTCTATGTATGTATCTCATAAAGGAACACACATTGGCATCTAGTTTTCGTCGAATGTATGTGGGTGATATACTCTTTTCCTACGTTGTTATCAAACACAGTCACATTAAGTATATATTTTAATTCTATGATATAGCTAGTGTATATATGTACCAACCATCATGGATTGGTATCTGGAGAGACTTGATAGCTTGATATATATATATATATATATATACACCAATATACTAAAACAGGATTGAAGGCTTCTTATTACGACATGTGGCGTAATCCATGCTCGACATGAGTCATTTAGTTTATTAATTAAAATTTAGTTAGTTTTTAAATATGTGATAATAATCCTTATCTAATATGAATATAACTATAATATAATATTTAAAAACAATAATTCTATCTAGATTAAGAATCCTATTCAAACAATGTTTCTAATTTATATCATAAAACTCATTATTACTAATAGATGTACACACAAAAACAGTCTCTAAATAATATCACGTATATTCACCATTTCAATTTTAATGTGTTTTTATGTATGAGTTAAATTATTAGGCATATATTAGCCTTTCGAACAAAATACAATTAAAGGTTTTCAATCATATATTCAAAATTCACAAACCAAAATCATCATAAATAATAAGTGACGGATTTGTATAATTATAATCAATCCGTACATCGTACAGGTATTAACACTAATATATATATATATATATATATAAATTTAACTCTTGATATACGAACAAAATGCTTGTAAGAATGGAGTCAGTGGTGTTTATTTTAAAATGGAGTTGGGTATATGAAAAAGTATGTATCTAAGCTCAAATTTGACGTTCAAAAACTAAAATAAAACTATTAGTCTTAATAGCCATGTGTGATGCACAAGATATGTCATATGTTAATTCGTTAGTGTATATATGTTGAGTCATGGATTCGTTAAGAAGACTCGTGCTGAATGTGTCAGCGACTCCTCAGTCATATGATGGCTTGTATCTTCAGAGTTAAAAATAAGTTCGATGACTCATCACCAAGTTTTGTAAGTCAAATATAGGCAGGAAATTGAAGACAAGAAGAATGGTCTTAAGGAGACGCGTCAATTAACAAGTACAAAGACATGTGACCCTTGTACCAAAATGGTACCTTGGAGCTCCTTTCTCATACCCGATTTGGAAACAAACAAGAATGAAGACAGAGAAGCATGTGTATCAATCTTACACACCAATAGATGATCGATAACCTTCCTAGTGTCAACATCTATAGGTTGTCATGTGTTGCCATCTAACTATCACTATATAAGGCAACACATAGGCTTACCATTAGATGGTTGGTGTGTTCCATATTGTTATTCACTTAGTATGTGTTTTTAATTTTACACAAGTTGTAAAAGTGTTAAGTTTTCTGTGTGTCGAAAACTTAACGAGTATCTTCCTTTATATTTTATATGTTCAAGAATTAAGTCGACCGGGTATTCACTGTGTACTATATTGTTTTTTTTTTTTTAATTTAAATAATTTAAGTTAGTTGTTTAATTACATAATATTGTAAACTTAAGAGACTTTCAATATATTTTATGGAACACGTACATTTGTTAAAATAGATTTATGAAGGAGGATATGAGCTAGCAGGAGAGATCGATAGGGATTGGGTTTTGTGGGATTCATGAAGCGAGCTAGGATTGGTTTCTAGAGACATGAGAAGAAGCAAAACGCGAAGAAAGCAAGATAAAATCGATACCCCTAATTAACTTACAAAGATGTGACATACTGTTTGTGAGAAGTATATATTTACGTCTATGTTGGGTGTCATGTGTGTGTGCGTCAAAAAAAAGGAGATCTGTGTGTAGTGTGTATCAAGAACCAGATAGGTGGGCACTTACCCAAAGCAAATTAAAATTTTATTTATAAAGGGAGATATTATATATTTAATTGCATTTCAGCTCACTATACAATATTAGTGAATATGTCGCATCAAAGATAGATTATATTATTTTAACCAGATCTAAGCTGTCGTTGAGTAATATAATATCTGTTTAGAAAAACTCAGGCTAGACGGAACAAGGCGTCCCTTTCCAAGGAACCCCCCAAAAGCATCAATAACGTCCCGAGAACTTCCTGTACATTGTTCTCAGGGGCGTTCCTTGCACAAAAAAAAAAGTCTCTTCCCCGTTCCTTTTTGGACGTCTCTTTTCTTCTTACTTTTTCTTGGAACCCCACAAATTATACCTATATAATTAGGGGGTTATGGGAACTCATTAACAAAAGAACTCCACATGTCACTAAGATAGCAAAAAGAAAAGTTCCAAAAACACCCTTCACTCCCTATGGCTTTACTCAATCGATAAAACCCAAGTGCATCCGTTAGTCATGCTCTGACTTCATTTAATTTGTTAAACACGGGTGCATCCCATTGAAAATGAGATGGCCTTACTCGATCGATATATAAAAGATATTTTAAAATCAGATTTTACTGGTTCTATATATCTAGCTCTAGGATATATAAAGTTTAGATAATCTGGTCCTGTCAATTGTTGTCCCCACGAGAAACAGTGTTTTTGTTGTCTGTATTCGTCGGTAGGCGTTATTATATATTGTAATTAAACTTCTAAAAACTCAAAAGCTAGAATAATATAAACCCCATTAAAACATTTTAAAGTGCTGATCAAATTTCTTAATTTCGAGGTTTTGATCTTTAATTAACATAACCGGCCGGCCTGATCGAGTGGGAGAGAATGCATAGACATTTCAACAGTGAGATGAAAACCACACTAATTAGGTAATTATTATATCATAAATAAGAAATGGCTTTTCAGATTCGTTTGTCATCTCATTATAGATCGACCAGTGAATTTAATGAAATTATGACTTTCATGAGATACCACACGTACAACAGTATTGAGGTGGAACATATATCCGACTCAAAGAAGCAAATTGATATGCTCGATCCAAACTTTATTTTATCGATCATTTAACTAACTTCTAAACTTTCGTTATACGTAATTTTTATTTCATTCGGTTGTTAGCTAGCCATTTTTACTTTTGGATTTCAAGTAGGAACAACCAAATGCGGTTTCATTTGGACGAATGTATGTACTAGAAACCCACTCTTTGTCATTTTTTTTCTTGTCAAAATCGAGTTCTAAGAAGTGGATAATATATTCAACCAGCATGCATGATATATCTTTATTCAATGGAGACTTAACAGTCGGGCTCCTTTGTTTGTGATTGTTTTTTTTTTTTAAATGAAATTAAAGAATGTATAAATATATACTTTACCCTCTACATAATTCATGTCATATGTGCATTAATTGTACCAAGTTATCTATCTATCTATAATATAACTAAAAGAGAAGGTTGGGTACACTTGACACTCTTAATCTCTCTCCTTTAACCTAATACTCCATCGTTATTAATCCTCTATTTTTATAATATTTATTTAATAAATGACCGACATTTAATAAAAAAATCTTATTATTATTATTATTATTATTATTATTATTATTATTATTATACTACTTAGAAAAAACCCTCACATATACTGAACCCCCAAAAAAATCTACAGCCAAGAAAAAAAATCTACAATCGATTACCAAAAAAGTTTTTTTTATTTATAGACTTTATTTATATTATTAATATTAATAATGATTAAATATGAATAAAGTCTATAAATAAAAAAAAAACTTTTTGGTAATCAATTGTATTTTTTTTTTTTTTGCCGTAGGTTTTTTTTTTTGTTCTAAATATGTGAGGGTTTTTTCAAAGTGGTATATATAGAGATAATAATAATAATAATAATAATAATAATAATAATAATAAGATTTTTTTATTAAAGGTCGATCATTTTTTAAATAAATATTATAAAAAAATAGATGATTAATAAGGAGGTAGTATTAGAATAAAGAAGGGAGATTATGGGTGTCAAGTGCACCCCAACCCCTTTTTAAGTTATATTATAGATTATTATCTATTTTAATTAATTTAGTTTTTTTTGTCTATTATAGGTTCATTATGACTTCTCCTTCAACAACAAAAAATAAGACCACAATAGTTCATCTTAAAGATCTTAATTAAGCCAACACATGTTAACCATCATCTACGACTCCGTGCTGTGCATGTATGGATTGTTTCGGAGTGAAACAACCCCGAAGAAAATCAAAACATTCGAGATGGTCTTTGTTGATGGATTGGTATGTATCTTTCAAATTATATACTGTAAACTTTTTGTTTTTCTTTTAATTTAACTAAAGTTGAAAAATAAGGAGTAAACTGGAATCAATATTTATATGGAGTTAATTTTCATATGTTTCTTCTTTAGTTTTCCTATTGATTAAGTTATTATATTGGTCATATTGATGGTTGCTTGAATCATACGGTTACTGTGTAAATTTTTAATTCGTTTATATTTGATGGAAAGCAAAAGAAATTACTGTTTGCTCTCTAGTTTTTCGTTGCATAAGAAAAACACTCTTGAATTAGCTTTGACTAAAAGAAAATCAAAAGTTGTCATCAAGAATCAATTTAATAAGAATATATGTACACATTACTTATTCAACTTTTTGTCTTATTTGAATCGTTTTATATTTTATTTTTAGGTATTTTAATTTTATTCGGTATATATTTAATATTCTTGAATTCTAATTTTTTAACTTTAATTAATATATTTTGAGACTATCTATTTATTAGACGGGTTGAGCACTAGTTTCAAATCGACTTGTTAATCAATTTGTCATTAGATCACCCAATAACTCAAATTAGACGATAACCTAACTTCAGTTGTATCCATTCAGAACAACTTTTTAATACAATTTATCTAATAATTATTAAAGTAAGTAAATTTCTATAAAATTTCGTCCCATTTTTTTGTTGGGATTAAAGAAAAAAACGAGTAAAGATACAAATTTGTGCACATTTGAAACTGTAAGGCCTGGCTAAATTTGTTGTTTTACCTTTGAACCACTACGTACTAAACTTACAGTTTGAGATTCAAGTCGAGTGAATTCGAATTGGATTGTTAAATTGACGCCGGTTGATGATTCAGGTGAAAGCCAGCCTCCTATCCACTTCACTAAATCCAGTGATTCCTCCCCATCATAAGGCTGCCCACGTACCAAGGTCTCCTCCAATTTCTGCTCCAATATTGTTGGTAAACCTTGCAACACTAGTGTTCAAATTTTCTTTTATTATCCTTGGTGAGTGAACTAATAGGTTATGATTGTAATTCATTGCATTATTGGGTATCTTCTAGCTCTTTTTCTTTTCTGTAGGCGTTTTGATGACCTCCTAATGCTTGTGCATATATTGTAGAACTTTCTTTTGCAGAACCTACATATGTAAACCTCATTCATAGTTTTGGTGGCTTTTGAGTCTCCTGCATATGGTGCTAGCTAGGCTAAGATTCAGCCAGCCTTTCTGGTAAATATCATGGTATTCTCCAACTTGACCTTCTCCAGTATTCATTCAACACAAATATACAACGAGAACTATTAGTTAATTAGTAATTCTTTAGATGAAAAAAAGAATTACTAGTAATCGATTACTAACTAGAGCATGAGAAGAGGTGGTTAATATTAATGCTATATCACTAAAGATATTTTTGTATTTAGAACAAAATAATATCCTACTTTTACTCCTAAACTATACAATTATTTAAGATAGGGCCCAGAACTTTTGAGAAACCCCATTGATCAATTGGGACCATCACCGCAGATGCCATGGGTCCTACATGCTAAGCTCTTTCGAATTGATATTACTACCATGTAAGTTTATTAACCCACATGTTTAAGATACGGCCCAGAACTTTAGAGAAACCCCGTTGATCATTGATCAATTGGGACCATCACCGCCGAATGGGTCCTACATGCTAAGCTCTTTCGAATTGATATTAGTACCATGTAAGTTTATTAACTTACTACAACCATGCATTATATGTTTATACACCATGCTATAAGTATTATATTATACGAGCATGGTACCCGCGTAATGCGGCGGTGGTGGGGAAGACAATCTGGTGGTGGCGTTGATAGGGTTTTACTTTGCTAGAGACGAAAATAGTTGAAGGGCATAGTTGGTATATCACGTGAGAGGGTGCTTAACAAGAAGATTATTTAAGGGCATTTTTGTCTTATCAGGTTCTTAATTAAGTTAAGGGAGAAATCTAGTTTGCTTTATAAGGTATTATAGATAGTAATTTTATCAGATATTATGGTACTAATATCACCTCCTCTATAGCGCAAGTTTGAAACTTGCTTCGAGCCTCATACATGTAGGGGTTATAACGTTATAGACAAGTAATTTAAAGGCTCATTTGCAATGAATCTAGGGATTATGAGGATTCTTCCGATTTATTTCTAAGATATCTCAGTTAACTTCATTAAGAAAATTTACTACTCAATAATTATCTAGAAAGTACTTCTACAAAATCACTTGTGGACAATTATTTTTGTTCGTACGTACAGTCTCATATAAAATTGTCTCTGTCACTTGATGCTTGATGTTCCTAACGGCCAATTGAGTAATATGCCCTGTTACTTCCTCTAATGCTTTTCTACTCACGGCCTTTTTCTTATCTTTTAGCTCTTTTTGTACTTCATCCATTTTGACACGACAATATCAACATTTTTTATGATCACCGTTTTGTTAAAGAAAATTGAGATCTTTTTTATGAATATTGTAAGGGGACGTATTAACGTTTCTATTTAACACGTAATATAGGAAAAATATAATTGCAGTTAATTGTAAAGAGGAATAAGGCCATGCCTTGTGTCTATGAAGCCATTTGCTTTCAAATGGGGTGCTTTCAAATGGGGTTGTTGGAATAAACATGATTCGATTCGAGTGATAAAACATTCTCAATCGTCTTGTGAAACCTGTAATAGCATAAAGCATAATTTCTATTGATTTCGGGTTCCCATAACAAGGTGATTGAGTAATAATGGGATGATAAATTCGGCTGGAACATGATGCACAAATTAGGGTTAATGACTCTCTATATATAAGGGGAGTATTTACACTTAAGACCCCTTTAGTGTTTAACATGTGCACAATTAGTCCTCTTAGTTACAATCACCTAATAGGGATTTCAGTTATCGTCAATTATCATATCATGAATGATACATGATCAGTGACGGTCACACTAACGTGGTTCCAACATTCTCCCACTTGACCAAGCGATCATTTATCTATGAGTATTTACTAAGTCCGGCCGGGATAATACTCTTTTTGTTTTAAACCGAAATCATGGCCAATAAGTACAGTCGTAGAGAAGAACATCAACTCAGGATCCCCACTAGTCAAACAATGACTCAAATTTAAAACTAATAAGTAATGATCAATTGACTAAGACAAATTTTGTTATGTAATGTCTTTACACTGTTATGAGCTCGAAATGTAACTAATAGACAAACAAAATCTGAATAAGGAGGAAAAATTTTTCATTAACATAATAATAATGACCAATAAGTACAACATGCTATCATAATATGTCTTTAAGTAAGCCTCATCTTCGACACGTGTCCTACGAAGATTTTAGGAGAAAGACCTTCGGTCATTGGATCCATTAGCATATTTATATGTACTTATGTACTCAATACAAAGAACATTTTCCTCAATCCGTTCACGTAAAACAAAAACTTTGTATTGAGATACATCTCAGCGCCAGTTGAACTGTTACCGTTCAAAAAATTACGGTAGCTGAATTATCACAGTAAAACTTCAATGGTCTAATAATAAAGTTGACGACTTTGAGTCCACTGACCAGGTTCTTTAACAACATCCCATAACATGAAATTATGAACGTTTAGACATCATGGTAGACGTTGTAGTCAGTTTCTACTTATGACTCTGTCAAAAGATAGGTTTGCCAGCTAATCATAAATATACATTCAGAAGTAAATTTCTTATTGGAATTAGAACACCCCACTACTTCTAAGTTGTCACCTCTTCTATAAGTTTAGTATTTAGTCTTTGATCCTTTGTAGATATCATAGAACCTTTTTGCCGCTTTTCAGTGTGCTATTATGGGATTAAATAGTTAACTCCCAAGCATACCGTAATGTAAGCGATATCTGAACGAGTACGGACCTGGGCGTACGTGATGCTCTTAACTACTTATAAGTAAGGTATCATCCTCATTTGCTACTTATTAATCTCAATGTTCAGACTTCGGAAACAATCACATACGTCTCCTTTTACTAATAGATCTATAGTGGGTGTGTAGTGTTGTATGTTATGACATTCTAAGATGTGTTCAGCATAAGTCTTTTGAGAAAGAAACAGAACATCATTACGCCTATCCTGATATATTTCGATACCTATGACATAAGAGGCATCATCAAGATTTTCATGTCGACATTATGCAAAAAATAAATGCTTCGACTCATGCAACATATCCAAGTTGTTACTTGCAAGTATATCATCCACGTGCAAAACAAGGATTGTAAATTTACTCCCACTGATCTTGAGATAGGTGCATTAATCCATTTGATTTTCTTAGGAAGTCTTGTCCTCTTATGACTTCATTAAACTTAACGTACCATTTTAGTGATGCTTGCTTCAACCTGTATATGGACTTATTCAACTTGCAGATCATGTGCACTTTACCTTATGGAACTTTAGGTTCACATGTATTCGTCTTATTGCAAGTTTCCATTCTGGAAAATGGTCTTGACATCCATCTAATGTAACTCTAAATCATAATAAGATACGAATGCCATGATGATCCTTAAGGAATCTTTATGAGATAGGAGATAAGGTCTCTTGATAATCGATTCCTTCCTTTTGAGTAAAGCCCTTCGCAAATGGTTATGACCTTGTGATGTTTCCATTCGGGTCTAATTTGGTCTTGAAGATCCACTTACAACTTATAGATTTGGATTCTTCAAGAAATTCAACCAAGTCCCAAACGGCATTATGCTATATGGAATTAAGCTCTCAAATTATGACTTCATTCCACTAAGTGGCATGATCGCTATTAATGGCTTCTTAATAAGAGGTAGGATCAGTAAGTTTTCCAATGTCCTCAACTTAAGTTATGAAATCATCAAAGTTATGGTCTTGTGTGACCTAGATAATCTCCTGAGTTGATTTTCAGGTTCAGTAAGGAAAATGCTTTAGCATTACTAATAAGATGCTTTAACATTAGTAGTATCCTGATTAGGAGGATTAGGTTTTTGATTTTGATTAGGAGAAAGTAGATAAGTGATATCAGTGGAAGTGTTGGGTACAAGAGGAGTTATCGGAGAAGTAATAATAACCGACGAGTGGTTCCCCCAGCTTCTTGTACTTCCTACAAATCTTAAGTTATGATTTGTCGTGCTCCCACTGATCTCTTAGTTCTCATGAAATGTGACATACTGTGTGTCAATAATGCTAGTAGAGTAGGAAAGACAATAAAACTAATAACTGATAAAGAAACAGGTAAGGGATTTAAGATTCAGTTTCTTTAAGTTAGGGATATAGAGTTATGCTTTGGCAGAACAGCCTTATATGTTCATATATTTTAGACTCAGTTTCCTTTCTGTTCAGGAGTCTTAAGGACAGATTCTAATGGAACTCTTATTGGGTATATGAACAGTTGTGCGTAAGGCCTCAGTCTAAAGGAAAGTAGGTAAGTTAGTGTTGACAAACATACTTTTCACCATGTCCATTAAGGTTCTATTTCTCCTTTTTGCAACATAAAATTTTGTTGAGGAGAACCAAACATGGTATATTGGTTACTTATGCCATGTTCCTTACAAAGTTTATGTAAAGGACCATGAGCTTGACTAATATCAGTATGTCAACCTTAATACTCACCTCCTCTATCTGATCTCACAACTTTTATTTTATGATCAAGTTAGTTTAAAAAACAAAACTTTAAGATCAATAAAAGTCTCTAAGGGTTCACATCAGATATAGGTGCATATAATGTGAATAATCGTTAATGATTCTAATAAATGATGCATGGATGCGGGATAGGGGCCACTAACATCAGAGTGAATTATTTCCAACAAGTTGGAACTTCTAATGGCTCCTTTCTTAATCCCTTAAGCCATTAAATACATGTTTCAAAATCACAAAAGTCAAGAGAATGTAATATTCCATCCTTTATGAGTCGTATCATGCAAACTTGTGAAATGTGACCAAGATGTTTATGCCACATTATGGAGGAATTCTCTAATTATTTAGCTGATTTTGTCTTTGTTTTAGTTATGTCATCAATATTAGGAGACAACAAAGACTGTGAGAAATTATGATCTAGTTCTAACTTACACAAGAATCCATCAAAGAAACTATGACCAAGAAATTCATTATTATGAGTAATGACAATCTCGTCGTAACCATGAATTATTACATAACTTTCAAGGTCTTAAACTAGAGAAATAGATACAAGGTTCCAAAAAATTCTCGGTACACATAAGGTATCCACTAGTCTAATACACTTTCAAGTGTTTATATGTAAATCATAAGTCTCCATAGTTTCGACATATAAGAGATCAACCCTTCCAACTCTAAGCTTTCTTTGGTCATTTGATAGCTTCTAGATTGTATGGAACTCCCTTATAGAGTTGATAACATGAATCATAGAACTAGAATCACTCACACATGTATTAATAAGTACATCAAACATAAATAAATAAGATATTACATGAAATAAGTTACCTTTATAAGCTAGCTACTCCTTGATTTTAGGGCAATCTGGGCACAATGAGAATTCGCAATTAGGATTGCTCGTCAATGAGTTAAAGCTAGAGGCAGTAGCACCATGATTATCCTTTTAAACAGTAATTGTAGTCTTATTACTATCATATCTTTCCTCTTAATGGAATTAGCAATGATAGTAAGGTGAACACTTTAGGTTGGCCCAACTTAAGACGAACATTTTCCTACATACACATTGCATTTAGTTCATTCATTGACCATTTATCCTTCATAGCGCTAAAGTTAATTTTGAAGGTGTCAAAATGAGCATGCAATGAGGTCATTAGAAAATGCACAAGAAAATTGTCAAAGACTTCCATTTTAGGACTCTAAAGCTTATGAGTCATGTCAGTCACCTTCATTATGTGTTCACAAACACTGTTATTTCCTTTGTTCTTAAGCTACTTGCATACGCTTTACACATTCCCTCAGATACTGTGATGAAATTCTTGACCATCATTAGTGACAAGTGATTCGCCCTATCCCACTTTCTTAAAATTCGCTTTCTGAGCTGCGGAAAAGTTAGCAGTAATAGCAGTAAGTTCATTATGGCGAATGACATAGTCAAGGTCTAGCATCTTCAGAGTTAGAGGTAATTAATCCTTTCAGAAAGCAAAGTTTGCATCAATAAGTGGCTTAATGCCTAAGTTAGGTACTACAGTGGAAATAAGGATGATATCAATTTATGATACAAGTAATAGAAGATTATTAAATTAATCCCTAAAACTAAGGGCAATAAGATTATAGTGACATAATTAGTTATCTAAGGCAAACCAACTAATGTCTAATAGTAATGGAACTAGAGTAATGCCTAAAATAAGTAAGGGCTAATAATAATGTTCCTCGTAATGACATAATCAGATAACTAAGGCAGACTAAGTAATGTCTCTAAACATAATGGAACTAAAGTAATGCCTAAAATACGTAAGAGACTAAAGTAATGTTCCTAAAAGTAATGAGACTAAGACCATTATACTAATGAAGCTAGTGATAAGTAAACCTATTGTAAACACCAAAACAATAAGTTAACATAAGGCTCTACTTAGAATTTACATCACCTTTGGGCGGAAGTAACTAATATCTAAGTACAAATGAGCATTAGGGTCATACAACACAACACTTATCTTTTGACCTTTGGGCACAAAATCAAGAATCGTGTGTATTATGCATGAAAATGTTCCTTTAAGCACACAAAATATATTAAATCACCTTTGCACAGAATCAATATACTTAGTGTTCATTATGCAAAAAGAAAAGAACGATAGCACCATGAGAATCACATTTGACCTTTGGGCACAAATGATGAAACCTTGTAGATTAGTGCGAAGCCCCCACACATTACGGGGGTCCGGGGGTAGCACCCCTGGAAGCGGGGTCCAAGGGGCGGCAGCTCCTGGCGGGGTCCAAGGGGCAGAGCCCCTGGCTGGGATCTTAGAAAAAATTATATTTGAAAAATTAAAGACAAATTTAGCCACAAAATTATAGGGTAAAATAGTAAGCACGAACTCATTCATTAGCTAAAATCATCTTCAGTATAATACGAACTTAAGTAATAACTCATGATAACATAAGCACGAAGTCATCTAATAGTTCATGATAATGTAAGCACAAGGACATCAGTAAGTCGTGATGACATAGGCACGTAAACATCATGTAAGTCGTGAGCACGTAAACACGAGGATATCATAAAGTCGTGATGATGTCAGCACGAAGGTGTCATAAACTCGCGATGACGTAAGCACGAGTTTGTAGCTAATTCGTGTATGAAATTAAGTTGAAGTTCGTGTGATGACGTAAGTGCGAAGGTGACAAAAGCGCAAAGATGACGTAAGCGCGAAGGTGACATAAGCGCGAAGATGACGTAAGCGCGAATATTAGAAGAAGCCATGATGACGTCAGCATGAAGATGACGTCAGCACGAAGATGACATCAGCGTGAAGTGGGCTTTAGTCCGTGATGATGTCAGCACGAAGTTCGTGTGACGTCAACACGAAGTTCGTCTTCTGCAGTTTTTTAGATCGCGAAATTCATCAAATTCGAACCAAATCATGACTGATAGTTCGTAACGAGTCTCTGATACCACATGTTGGAATAAACATGATTCGATTCGAGTGATAAAACATCCTCAATCGTCCTGTGAAACCTGTAAGAGCATAAAGCATAATTGCTATTGATTTCGGGTTCCCATAACAAGGTGATTGAGTAATAATGGGATGATAAATTCGGCTGGAACATGATGCACGAATTAGAGAGGAATACACATACGAAAATTAGGGTATTATGTGTGCATGGATTAACCTTAACTTAGGGTTAATGACTCTCTATATATAAGGAGAGTATTTACACTTAAGACCCCTTTGGTGTTTAATGTGTGCACAATTAGTCCTCTTAGTTACAATCACCTAATGGGAAACCCTATACTACGTCTCTAAGAGTAAATACGCCCATTATATATTTACTAGACATTGGAATTTCAGTTATCGTCAATTATCATATCATGAATGATACATGATCAGTGACGGTCACACTAACGTGGTTCCAGCAGTTGTTTCCTCTGAGTACTGAGATTTGGGTTTAAGTTTAACTCCGGAGATTTTCCTTCTTGTGGTAACACCATATCTTTTAAAGGTGGTAAAATCTTTATCATGTATTGAATGTATATATTGTTCATTTGGATGTCATTATTCATTTTCACTATTGCTAACACAATTTTTTACAAGACGTGAAGTTTACATAATTATCGCTAACACAATTATTTATCATTGAATAATAGGTTTCAAAAGACAGTTAGAGGCTACCCAATGGGCTCATCTCTGGCTTCGTCCAGTGTAGAGGGACGAGTCCGCACCATTGGGTGGGACTCGTCCCTTGTTCGTCCGGCGCTCTCGATCTTGCAGGGACGAATGTAAATCACGTTATTTATTTATTTTTATTCTTTTTAATTGGGATAAATTATTTAGGTTTTTAAGCTTTTGAGTAATTTTGGTAATTTTGGTTGATATGTATCAAAATTTCAGGCGCAAGAGATTTCCGGCGGTTGAAAAATTGGATGAAGAAGACGAAGGAAATTGGGAACTTTTGTTTTTTCCATAATTTGTCTTTTATGCAATTATTATGCACTTCAATTTCTACCCTGCACTTTAACGTTATTTTCAAAAATAACCCTAAAGTAAATAAACTTATTTTGTTTCTAAATATATACACTTTCTATTATTATTATTGTTATTGTTATTGTTGTTATTATTATTATTATTATTATTATTATTATATTCATGTGTATTATTATTATTATTATTATTATTATTATTATTATTATTATTATTATTATTATTATTATTAAAAACAACTTTTATTGACACTTTAAAAAAATTTACAAGAAATTAGTGGGGAGCCACGATATTATCTGGGTCCCCACTCCTCTAATTATAGTAAAACCAATCCTTGGAGTGCATTGGGTGTATTTTGAAGAGATTAGTCCTTGGAGTATTTTTTGTTGATATGATCCTGACAAGGACTAGTATTTGAGTAATGAGTCTCTGGTATTGAGTAGCCTCTTAAGCTAGCTCATGACACAGAAGACATAATTATTTTTGTTCTTTGTAAAGGTCCCATGCATTTACATGGTTCTAGCGCCTTGATGGAATTCCCACCAATCAACAGGCTTTAGCAATTATGTTCATGACAAATATCTTCAAAGGGATCTTTGTGGGGTGTAATTAGCATGGTTTCTGATTCAGGAAAAACAATATAACCAAAATTAGTAACCGAGAAAAATAATTTAATGAAAAAACTTGTAATGGAAGCAACTACAGTTAACATTCTTTTAGTAAACGGAGAGTACCAAATGCTCACAGTAACGAAGGTTACTAGCCGGTGCGGTCGGTTGCCGGGAAACTACATTGCTTTAGGCCTTTTTATAACTAACTAATTAGAGTTAACATGAAATGGATCAGGAAGAAAACATATGAATGAATCACCACTTATAAGCTATATATAACACATTACAAATCAATTAAATTATTCTTATTTACTTTGAACAGCATCTCTAATGTATTTGTACGGTTTGATTTGAACTTATAAGATTATAGATAGTATCTGAACAAAGCCGGCTTAATAGTTTTATGGGTTTAGGTATGGGCCTAAGGGCCACTAATAACAAAGGTCCCCAAATTTTCAATAGTTTAGCCTATAACTACACGATTACAACAAGATTTTTCCTAAAGGTTAATAATTTTTATAGTTAGTGCTTGAAAACATTTCCTTTGTCTATGAACAACAATCAACACTTTTCTTAGAAATTAAAGTTGTATTACTCTCCTAGAGAAATTCAAATATAGATATATTGATTATGGCATTCAAGTTTATAAAAGATCTTTAAAATTGATCTCGCTTAATGCCTCTAAAAACCTTAAGCCAACACTGTATCTCTCTATTTGCCAATTAAATGGTCAAACAATTTGTTTCAAAGTATATATTGAATGAAGTTCCAGAAATTCATTGGACGTAATTCACTCAATTTATAAGGGTAGTGTGATAAATCTACAACAAATAGTGTACCGTTAACAACAAGAGTACAATTATATAATACATGAAATGTTTTAGATGACTAACCGTTGTAGTGGTTAAAAATTTATAGCTTTCCCATTTATAAGGATTTTCGAATATACAAAGACATAAGGTCAAAAAAGTTAATTCAAATAAATTAATATCAAGCTTGTATAGTCGTATTGGCCTCCAAAAAGCCTAAAATATAATTATCAGTTATTCATCACTTAATCCAAAAACTTATATCTTGCTGACATTTGGAGATGTCGTTCAATTAATTTTTGTAACATTATACTCATTCAATACATGAGACAGCAAACCTTTTAATTAATCAAGGCATTACCAACATTCAAACTCGGGATAGGCACACTAATTTCAAAGGGTGTTAAGTGTCATATTTTGAATATTCAAAGCTTTTGCATATTAACTTCGACTTTAAATGTATTTTTTTGTGTTATATACAGTAAAACTTAATGAAATTTATATCTAACGAAAAAATATCTAAAACTCAATCAATTCATACAACTTTTATTAAGTATTATATATAACACAAACAAAGTTATTCAAAGTCAAAGTTAAAAAATAAAGATTTTGAAAAAAACATGACACTCCTAGTGGAACAGGGAGATTAATTAATTAAAAGAAAATTATTAAAGACGCTTCAACGACTCATTAATGGCCACCTCCACGACGACTTGGCCCAGAGTAAAGTTGAGACAAGAAAGAAACTGAATCTGAAGGAGGAGGGTAGTGGTGTTGTTTAGTAAGCCGAACTCCCTCCACTTGTATAATATTGGCAACTAATATGATGTAGAGTATAGCAAAAAGCATATGCGAAGAAACAAATGCAAAACAATGGGATTTCATCACGATTATCATTTTATATCATATAAAGTAGTGTTGATAAATGTAATTAAAGATATATACATTCATGGTTGTATGTGTTCTTTGTTATATATATATACAAGTAGAATTTTGACATAACGTGCATTAAAAGTTTGACATTAGTGAAAATTATGTGACGAAGAGGTTTGAAAACATATACAGTATGTCCCATGCTCTGAAATTCTGAACCAAATGTTTGAAACTAGAAAGTCAAACGCATACAATTAGTAGGAAAGTTGGTGTGGTAAGTTTTTTATGTTAGAATTTGAAGTGATGATGCAATGCTTAGTCATTTGTTTGCCGACTATGTAATGTCCTCTGTTTCACTAGCTACATTCGATCTATGGAACTTAAGAAGAAAACTTTTCTACACCCTTTATGTGATGATATAGACTCATGCCCGCATAATACGGCGGTTGTATGGTAGTGGCGGCACCGATAGTGTGGTTAATAATACAGAGGTAATTTATCTAAATTGAGATAACGTAGTTATTTTAAAAATTTGAGATTGTTATTTAAAAAGATTTAATTAAGTAATGTGATATGTTTATCACATTTTTGTTAGTTGTACTTGTACACCACATGATATGTTTCACGATTATACAGTACAATACCTTAGATTACGTTTACCGCTGAAAAAAAGATGGCATACGAATAATTAAAAGGTATTCATCTTAGCCTATCAATTATCTCAAACTTCAAATAAAAGGTACCGATGTACTTTTTTTTTTTTCTTTTCTTTTTTTTTTTTTTGGATAAATTTAAGTTTACCCGTCCTGTTTTTGGCCAAAAACGGCATTTTGACTTGCTAAAAGTTAACCGGCAATGATCACCTCCAAAGTCCAAACTCCCGATTTTCAACGACTTTCTTGCTAATGCATGTGAGTTAGCCTTATAACAAAGGACTTGGTTTAGATTATTTTAAGGATATTTACATACTTTGTTGGACCATTGACTTCCATCAATTAGCCTGACATCAACCTACTTGAAGAATAGACTGTTGGCCGACTCTAAACGTGGCAGCAAATTAAGGCCAATGTAAACAATTTCTTTGGTAGCTTACAGTGGGAAGGACCTTGAGATTTATGGCCACAAATTATGCTATACAAGTATACAACGAGTTCAAAGCAACTTTTTAGACCATTTCACTTGGAAAAATAGATTGTTTACGTTTTTCTTCATGATAGCCTATTGACATAAAAGTTGTAATAAAGAAACATATGATGATGAGTTCATGACATTTTTTGGCCATTGAAACATATGAACATTTTTTATTTCTTTTAAATGTTTTAATATGTTTATTAAATTTAATGTTTTTTTCTCTTTATATTTTTTATATGCAATGTGTACAACTAAAAATGAAAATTAGGTTAGGTTTGATTTATCAAAAAATTTCTCGTAGTATCTATATAAAAGGTTAAAATAGTAATTTTTTATTATTTAAAATACACATTCAAAACAGAAATCAAACATACTATTTTCATTCAGAACCAAGTTCATTCAGAGTCTTTAAACCATTCAGGTTTTAGAATCATTCAGCACTAGATCATTCCGTGTTATCAAACACAACCTTAGATAATTACCATACTTTACAACAACAAACAAACATACAAAAAGTTATCCTTTGTGCAAAATCTTTATTTTACTATCTTATAAAAATTCTAATGTGTGTTGAAAAGTTAAAAATATATGTTAAATAACCCTAATGTCTTTAATGAATTCACTTACATCACCAACCATTATCTTTTAAAACATTTTCACTACCATTCTTACATCATTTACATCAACATATACCGCTCGACACCACCACCATCACCAATTGTGTCAGCACCTGCCGCCGCCACCATCACCATCAGATCGTCGTCACCACCACTACCGCCGCATTGCGCGGGTACCTTCTAGTTTGTCCAAAATATTTTTACGCTTTTTAATAACTTAACTAAGAACCAACACAAAAGGCCATTACTAAGTGCAGGGTCCGTATGAAATTATATCACAGTTACTGGTTACAATTTACACAAGATTTTCTATCTCTAGCTAGACGGATACCATATCACCAACGAAAGTATTACAATGTAACCTAAAGTTTCTGGCCTAGCTTTTTATGGGGTCAAAACTCCCTCAATCCGATCACTCCAAAAGTTCAAATACACCTTGATTTCTCCAGAAACGACGAGTCAAAAGTGGGTTGTCATGTTGAATATTATCCGCCAAGTTGTTGAGAGCAGCTGGCTGTTGGATCTCCCACCATGAGAGAGATACACTTGCATAAATTATGTGTGATCCAATGGTGAATGAACATGTGAACCGCCATCTCTTGATACTAGTCACAAGAAAGGCATCTGGTAGAGTTCAAATAAAACCCACAACAATGAGCCATGAGCATATATCATCTTTTCAAGGTAGGGTTTGGTTCCAAATGAGAGAAATTGAATTAGTGTGGTCACTGCTCGAGTCAGTAGCCATAGAAGAGAACGCAATTACTAAGTGCATAAATTATCCCCTTGTAAAATATGATAATATATTTGCTAATAGAAACTAAACATGACTTCTGAAAGTAAAACAAACCATTCCAAATACCTGATATATAACCGATATATATATGTCGGCATAGAAGTTCCAGAATCAAGTTTATCTATACTATCTTATAATAATTATCACTTTCTCTCTCATAAAAGTGTTAGATGCAAAATTACCACTTTACCCTCGATTAATTAATTTACATCATCAATCCCTTATCGGGTACAATGCTAGTTTAAACAAGAGTGATATAATCTGCTTATGCCATATTGTCGCATATAGCTAACGGATTAGATAATAGATACACTTCGATATGCCTATACGGGTTCGTTTATATATATATATATATATTATACAGAATTAGATTTTTTTTTTAAAGAAAACTTTTAGAAAAAATAAAGAATAACTAACCATCTTCTGGCGGACAAAAGACCACTAATAACTATTTACTGTTGTATGAAGTTGCATCATGTTATGCATCCTATATCCATGATCCTTAAACATAATATTTACGAGCTTAGATGAGGAGGTTTCCACCATATTTCTCGCTGACAGTCATCTATAGATAGATCAGGAAAAAAAATACTTGTGAGAAGAAAGAAGCGTTGATTAACAATCATTGAAATAATATTATAAGACATGGATTTTAAAACATTACCTGAAGGTGTGGCATGCTTGTGTTGTAGACTTGTAAGAAAAGTTTAGACTTGGCACTCAACCTGAAGCCAAAACCAATGGAAATATAAATCCAGTCAATCAAATGGTAAAAAAAAATACAAAGATATGCAACTATAAGGGTTGGATATGTACCTTTTTAAAAGACGATAACACTTGTGTATCTCTTCAAGGTCAGATTCTACTTTCAGTTGTATGTATTGCTTCAGAAGCTCACACAAGCAACCAATGGTATCATCACAGTCTAAGGTACTTCCACCATTACATATCACCATTGTGGAAACGCTTCTTAGCAACACTGAAGATAAATCACGGATTGACCCTAACCCGTTATATATATCTGAAAAATATCTCAATATTTGAGAATCACTGGATTTGAACTTCTCCACCCACTGTGGTGGGTTTCCAGCCCAAAGCTGGTTGCTTGAACTGACATCCATTAGTTCAGACTGAACTGGAAGATGGTCCAACCCCTGAGGAGCTTCTTGGTTCCTATGTGCAGGAAGGTGGTCAAGTATGTCATCCCTTATTTCTTCAGGGAGTTGTTGTAACACTGATGCATCTACTTCACTCAAAGACGATGGCATCACACCGACATATTGTGAAGTTGGAGCGGCACCGTCATTGTCCAGCATTCCTGGTTCAGGATGTGCTCTAACCCCTTCAAATACCAACACCTATGTTAAGCTCTGGAAGTTGCAATTTCGACTTGTTAACTCATGAAAACATAAAGAGATAGATCGTAAGAATTTTCTTAAAACAAGATGAATCAAATGGGCTGGACATGTCAGATATCATAGTATTCAAAACAAATAGCTTTATTTCTGAAATAGTTCAGTTTTGTGAATATATTTGACTAAATAACTATTTGTAATAGAACAAACTTCCACAATTTTAGACAAAGGTGTTTTGGATCAACCAAACCTGATCTGGACTTTTTGGACCCATACCAAAAATCAGATGTTTGCATGAAGTCACTTTTCCCCTTACATGACGCAACCTTTTGCCACCTATATTAGATTGTCTGCAATTATGTGGGTTCGCAATTTACCTTCAGCATTTTCAGGAATAAGAGATGAAGTACCGACGCCAATACTTTCAGACTTGAGCTTTGACATGAAGCTTTTTAATTTCCCACCATACAAATCATTCATTTCTGAAAGAATATCAGGAGGAAGACTCTCAAGAACTTCTGAATCAAGATCGCTCAAGGGTGGCATATCAACACCGCGATTGGATTCCGGATTGGACATATCAGCACCCATAGATGAATTGCTTCTTGACTGATGAAGGTGTTGAGCAGCCTGCTCCATTGTATCTACAAACATTGTGCACTGTTAACAAGCTTGTGGCTTGAGACGTGAAAAGTGAAACTTCACCTATGGACTACGAAACTAACTTAAATAGTAAATCTCAGCTGTGGAATAACAAGCACTCCAAATTGTAAAATAGACATTGTTGGTGCATACATGGTTTAATAGATTTATAACATTTATAATGCACTCCTTAGTTTTGATGATGATTGAGAACATACCACATGAAAGTAAGTGTTAAATATAATTGATCATACGTATATTCTTACATGCTTCAACATCCTTCTTAATAACGATTAATAAAGACGCAATGTAGCACTATCTATAGCGTCAATCATTATGTGGCGTGCCATAAAATATATGAAATGTGTAAAATGGTATTAATAATGATTTGGGCTTACATACGCTTTTCCGAACCTAAGACGATGAAAGCATCAAGTTGGAGTTTAAAGTAGCACTTCGTCGTAATCTGTCCAGCATGGCTCTTGTTTTGGAGGACGGCCTCAGAGCACGGCTCTTTATCATCCTAGTGTTCGTTACTTATGTTCATGACCTGATACTTGATACTAAGTCTCATTTTATCATCCTAAGGTATTTTCAAGTGTCAAATTACAAATCTAAACACTTTGATTTTTCACCAAAATTTGGAGGCCAAATTTTTTCTAAGTGTTGAAGGTCAATAAAAGTCAAGATTGTTGGAATGGTAAAAATTGGTCAAGAACTTGTATATATCAGATTTGTATTTGAAGTTAGTGGGATTTTGTTTCATTTCCATAACACATCTTGTGATTTTCTCAATCCCCATCCATCCTCAATTGGTAAGCATCTTCCACTATTTCTCTCTTTGTATTTTGAAGGTAATATTGGTTTAGGTAAGTTATTGTTGTAGTGGAGAGTGCATGGGAGAAAATCAAGGCTTTTTGTAGATTTCCAGGTAAGACACGGCTCTTGTGCCCTGGAGGACGACCTCAGTTAAGAGTCGTCCGGGTCAAACGGCTACAAAGTGCTTTATGGGTATAAAATGAAGACTTAGTGACTTTTGCAACTAACCTCTTGAGCTCATATTCAGAATAAATCATTGTTAACATTCATTCATATCTCAAATCTTTATCATTAGCAAGAGGGTTCAAATTTGTAGTGAGGATAATATTGGTGTAATATTGAGCCTACAAATTTGTATTAAATTACACTAGTGAGTGTGATTGTGAGAGTAACCAAACTCTAGTGGTTAGAGTTTGGCTTGATTCTTGAAGTGTCAAGAATCCATTGTTTGTAATCTCTAGTGGTTAGGGATTAGATAAATTCTTGAAGTGTCAAGAATCCTTGGGTGTAATCTCTAGTGGCTAGAGAATTGATTGTATCTTGAAGTGTCAAGATCATTGGGTGTATACTAAACTCTAGTGGTTAGAGTTGGGAAAATTCTTGAAGTGTCAAGAATTGAAGGTTTCCTAGTGGTTAGGAATCATTGGTGTGTCTTGAAGTGTCAAGACTTGGTAAATTCCTAGTGGTTAGGAATTGTTGGCTCATCTTGAAGTGTCAAGATTGTATTGCGGACTCTCTACCGGTTTTGGAGAAAGATAGTGCTACAAAATCTCGATTGTGTATCGAGAAGTGGATTAAGGCGGATTAGTTAACATCCGACCCCAACCACTATATATCGTGGTGTTCATGTGGTGATATACTTTTTACCCTTATCTTCTTATTATTGTTCATTATCTTGTTATCATATTTGCTTCTCAAGGATTCAATTGGTTGTTATAGCTACAAGGGTTAACTTCTTTGTTGTTCAAATCATGCAAGTTTTGTAACTAGTATGTTAAGATTGATTGTTAATCAAAAAGTTTTGTAAACCAAGTTAAAAATCGGGTACAACCTATTCACCTCCCCCCCCCCCCCCCCCCCTCCTAGGTTGCACTTACAAACATAAAATCTACGTCACATGCATAATCAAGTTTAAATGTTCTGTAACATTACAAGCAAATAAGGAAGTACCTTCATTTCCTTTCTCTATAGCTGAAGCAGATACAAGCCAAGAGCGTATAGAGCCCATCTCATTCCCTTCACAAGTCACAACCACATAATAAGAAAACAATGCGCAGTTAGCGTATTAAAGAAAACATCAAATGGTATAGATCTAATAAAATTCTAAGTTCCACCATCAGTCGTCAAGTACGACACATTGATATGCTAATTAGCTGATATGCTTTGTAAGTCTAAAATTACTCAACCAAAAGGGTAACTTTTACTACTCTACAAAAAGGGTAATCCTCGGTAAAAGAAATAAGGCTGCTACCAGCAAGAGTACCTTGCTTATTCATATCTGAGTTTTCAAGTTTTGTGACATGCAGGCCAACTCCTCGTATCTCTTGAACATCTGCAAGAAGAGTTCATATATAATTATATATCAATCATAAATTTCCCTGAATATTCCTAGACACTGGTGAAACGCTTCTAAGAGTTCATATATATCAAGCATAAATTTCCCTGAATATTCCTAGACACCAGTGAAACGCTTCTAATTTGCAACCAATTAATAGAAGAATATATAAAAAACCCAATTAGCCAAACTGTCATACCGACATTAAAATGACTGAAAAGCTGTTTAGTTATCCTCTGAAGAACATCCACATCATCGGTAGCCATCGGAACCTGATGAAACAACATGTTCTCAAGTCAGAATATGGAGTCCAGATATGAAAAAAATAATACCAACCAGTACTCAGTAGCTACCGTCAATGAATGACTGAGATTGTCACAGTCCCCACAGCCCATGTACTTCACTGGTTCTTCATCAGTCTTTCTCTTTTTAACCTACATTTGCATGTTCACATGTGTTATTGACTTATTGTTCCTTAGCATATTCAAGATAAAAGCTTCATTTCTTGACCAGTTGTATGGTCTATATGTCGGTTTCATATGTATCCTCTTAGCTAAAATTCAATGCTAGCATCAAATTTTATGTAACCATGAGAATTTGAAGGAAACAAACCTTAAGTGTGATTGTCCGTCCTCGTACACCACATCCATGTAGACGCAAAGAGACCTCCTTGCATAGACTCGAAAGCAACACCTGGCTCTGAAATCAGAAAATGCTCAATGGTATGTTCTCTTTTATTCTATCTATAACAAAGATAAAATAAGCCCTTTGGCTTATAGTTTTCTCCAAAATCAGATGACTCTCTTGGTTTTCACAAGAACGTCCTTAAAAAATAACACTAGTAGAAAATCAGCTTTTTATAACTTGTTCTTCTCATAATCAACATCCAGAGATACCATAAATTTTGTTCAAATCATGTTGAAAAGACATTTAAAACTTTATGTGTAATATATCTTATCATAAAACTATCAAACTTAAGACTTTTGAGATGTTTACTAACATCTTTGATGTCTTTGAACCTTACTCCCCAATTTACATCAGCACCTACAGACTTGGTTTCCTGAAAATATAAATGAGCATCAGAAACTAATGAATATGCAGATCAATTAATTCTATAAATAACAAGTAATTTTACTTAAATGTTAATGATGAAAGTAGACAGTTCATTGTTCTGTAAAACATGAAATATGCATCTTAGACATGTCAAGATTATTAGTAACTATGCATGTCCAATCGTTTTTTAAAGAATAATGAGCTAAGATGATTGTAATACCTGAATCATGCCAACAAGACGGTTATCTATCCCCCTACAATAATTCCATAACATATCACCAGTTTTCTTACCAAAATTCTTCTGAAGAGATTCCTAAAAAAAGACCACAAAGACGAAAGAAAACCACTCAAATATCAAAAGAAGATACAATCCACAATATTAAAAAGCATATTGTACATAGCAAAATCCAGAATTACAGGCAAAATGGCAAGTATTAATAAAACAATTTTCACATGAAGATTTAATTATATAGGACATAGAAACCTTTGATATCATGCGTAACTCTTCACAAGTTTTAACATGTTTCCCTTTCAATTTCTCCTCTAAAGCACGGCCAATACCTGGGAGTGCCTTAATCGGGAGTTGCTTTAAAAAATCATTCACCTGAAATAACCCTTTATTAGTGACCCATGCAATAACGATGACTGAATCATATGGGCAAAGAAATTTAAAGAGCAGCAAGGCCTACAAATTTTTCTCGAAAAGTTGTCACATAAAGTACAGAATGAAAAGTAGATTGTCACATAAGGGACAAAAAACTTTAGTGTAATTTCCATGTCAACATGTGTAAGCCATATCAGCACGTCATTAGCGACATCAGCAGCTTAATGGGGCCTTTTTAACGAATTGTTACAATAGATACAAACAATAAGAGTAAGTTGTTTTATAAGGCCAATAAAAAGTATGTTGTCACCTAAGGGACATGAAGAAAACTAGCTTGTGTAATTAGGCAATAAACCTGACACAATACTATGGGGCATCAAAACATGATCAAGATGAAAACACACCTTCTCATGAGGAAGGTAGCACTGACCGTCTGGTTTGGCACTTCTAGTAGCTAGTCGGGCCATAAGCATATTGTCAGATATTCCAGCACTTGCGGTGCATCCTGTGGTATCAAGTATCTCCTTCCGTATCTGTGAAGCTAAGAGTTCAGGATCATCCACCTCCATCTCTGTAATATCTAAAATTGCTTCATCACAACTCATAGCCTGCACCTTGTTGCAGCGCTTATGTAATATGCTATAAAACTGATCAGCCACCTGAGATACAATTCAACTTAGCATTAAACACATATAATATCCATATATTAGTATTCAAAGGAACACTGAAAAAATATACCTCCTCATAAGCATTAAAGTCATAAGGAATAATAAGAAGTTGAGGACAAAGTGCTTTGGCATCTCTAACAAAGATTCCCGCTCTTACTCCTACAAACACACATTACACTACTAAGGGCTCACAAGGATTGGCAGATTACATTACATAGACCAACCAAACAAAATGTCTAACCATGATCTCGAGCAGGGTAATTTGCTGACGAAATTTCAGAAGTACCACGAGGATTATCAGAATGGCAAACAGCAACTGGTTTATCCCACAATTCAGGGCGTTTTCTGATTACAACCGACACAAAAAAACAATCCTGGGAAGTACATCATACTATCAGTCATTATATGTATAAAAATTTAGACATAGAGTAGAAAGACCTGTTCCAAAAGTTAGACCTAAAACTATTCAATTTATATATAAATCAAACTAGATGAAATTAACATAGAAAACCCGTGAAGAACGTCAGAATTACCATGTCGACGTGAATAATGGTATTTCTCTGACATGTAGATGAAGCACTAATCGAGCTCGAAGGCCTTAACCTATCAGATGAGGTGGGAAAGCGTTTCCGATACCGATTCCTCCAAGTGCCTATGAAATGCAGTCTAGAGTTCTGTGACACCAAACACCAATAAGAACTAACATTATATGTAACAACTAAATTCGCCAATATCATATCACCCTCTTCACCTTGAAGTAAGTCTCAACAAAATTCGGGTCCATTGAAGCTGAATGGCCCTTGTTAGAAGAAACCGGAACCATTGATAACGATTCCTTAATATTTTGAATATCCGAACATCGGCTGCCTTCAGATGCAGAAGGTTGACAAAGACTACACTTGGAATGCATTTCTACAGCAGAAGTATCTGCTATGACCTCGTTTATTTCAGCAGATTCCTTTTCGCAATTATTACTGCAAGTTGGGTCCTCAACTTCTGCTTCATCACAGCTATCACGCACAAAATATTCAGATTCTTGATTAGGTTGCTTCACATCTTCTGCTGATTCACTTACTTTGGATATATTAGTATCTACAGAGTCACCCGATACCAACTTGTTTCTCAAACCTAGAAAAGCTGACAACTTGGGTTGGTTATTCGCTTCACTAGCTACCTGGTCAAGTTGGTATGGAACCCCTATACATTAAAAAGACGATGAAGTAACTTTCTTCTCAAACATTGTAAGAAAGCTTATGAGATAAAACAAACTAGTCAAACTTACAGCTTAACAGCTTATTAGCTGCAACAGAATCCAAGACCCATGCAGGCTTCACTACTGGGAGCCCACGACTGAAGGACCTATAACAATTATTACCAATGATAACAACCATCAATTTCAAAGACTAAACAGCAACACAATAAACTTAAAGAAAAAGTTATGGACCTCAAGTTCTTGACTTTGCTGTTAGGAAGATTACTACATATTATATGAGTAACACGCTTGCTCGAAAAGTAATTTTCAAAGCGACCTCCATGCTTTAACATGAAACCACGTAACTCCTGAAAGTTTTTAACTATGATCAAAGAGAAATTTCACCAAATAATTCACATGATGGAAATCTAATTACTAAGTCACCAAAACAAATGCAAACCTGGCTAGAAGGGATGGTGTATCCATCAACAAAAATAGAAACACCATAAAAAACAGGTTTTTTGGAACCAGAACCACCGTGAGACGAGCTTGAAGCTTCGGCGTCAAACTGCTCATGCAGTTTCCTGTTTTTCACTGCCATATAACTAAATCCAAGAAAACTTCATCATTAATTACACTATCATCATGGACAAATATAGAAAATAACACACCTATAACTAAAGGGTTGTTTTGAATTAACTTTTTTTTTAAGCTTGCCAGCTTATTAAAATTTTCAAACGCTAAGAACCTCATTTCTTACGGCTTATCAACTTGAGCTAATTGGTATAAATAAGCAATAAGCTCAATTGATCATAAATCGACCGGTACCCCCACCATGTGACCACATGGCCCCACAGATGAACACCGCAAGTCACAGTTTTAAATCATATAAGTTGTTCCATGCATTTTCTAAAACTAAAGTCTCAATTCATTTAAACAATTCTCCCTATAACTAAATAACCTAAGTTTCAAATCATTACATGACTTTTATATACAACAATATAGCATATTATATATAAGAAAAACTTATATACTAAATTATACCTGCCCATATCAGTAAAGGGCGAACTGCGAAAAGATGATCGAGAATTATTGGATAGAGAATTAAAACCCCAAGCCATTCCTAGGGTTTTTTGTCCATCCCCTTCTTTTTTACTTTTCTTATTTTTTTTATTATTACCATTTGTTGTTGAATTGAAGCTTCTTTTTGAACTGGAACCTGATTTTGTATTATGATCCAAACTCATGTTTTTTTGTTTTTTTTTTGGCGCGGAAGTTGTTATCCCTGTTTGTTTTGTGTGAGAAATGAAATGAAATTGAAATCAGGGAAAGTCTTTATTCCCTTTTTCAATTTGTTTGTTTGGGTTGAGTCGTTATGCCAAGTTCAACCCCTAGTAAAGCAAAATAATGAAAATATGATACTGTTCCACCCAAGGTTTTTTGTTGTGAGGGTAATTTTTTTTAATTATTTTTTTACTTTTTTTTAGACCTTTTAAATCTACCCTACAAAACACATAACGTAATGGCAGACCACCTTTAACACGCCAGCCTTTAAAACCTTTGTTTACAACATTCGTTGAAAGTTCAATAACAAGTACCAATGTACCATCCCAAATTCCAACTCTCTAAACTCCCGTTATCTTACACCATTTTCTTTCCTAAACCTACACCCCCTCTCACACACTGTCTCTCTCTCTGAAAATAATCTATCATCTTCTCCAATTCACCTCATCTTCTCAAACTTGAAAACACCAATTAACTAATAGAATGTTACTCATTTTCATCTACAAAAGCTCAAAGATCAATCAAACTACAAAAGATTGGGGGAGGCTCAGTTGCAAAACCCTTTTCTTTATGCATACCATGAACATAACCTTAAATGTGGCAGGGGCTAAGCACCGGCCAGCCCCCTACTGGCTCCGCCACTGCTTGAGTTGTGCCCTTGCGATCGGCGGTGTAATGGCGGCGGTGACGGATTCTAGTGGCATGTGGAGGTAGCAGTGACAGCGGAGGCGGCTGTGGTGAGGACGGGTGATGGTGACAACGGCGGTGGCGAGTAGTTTAGCCTAGCATTCACATATATACATACATATTCTGATATACATATCTATACTTGAAAGGTGTCTGCGCCATACAACCGTCTAGGACATATCACGAAAGAACCTTTAAATCCGATTGTTGTGGATGAGTTTGATAATGATGATTCCAGGTGTATATATAGTTATTTATCTACCAATAAACTAAAACATGATTGATATGTTCTTGAAACTACACGTGACATATTCCTTGATCGACACATGTCCTTTTAATTTCTTTATTGTGTTAAATCAGCTTTTTTTAGTTATATATAAATTCAATTTCCTTGTTAGAATTAGAATTAAACTCTAACTCTTGACTTATTAACACAAAAGACATTATAACCTTATTTGATTGATCTTTTCGTCATTAATAATATATATATATATATATAGGGTAAAGTTATTTTGAGAACCCTTTTTTTTTGCGAGAACCTTTGAGAACTTTTCAAATCATGCCCAACCGATGATTGTTCTTTACATGAAAATTGTTTTTTGACTGTTTTCTGAATAACTTATGTGTAATTTTGAAGTTTATAATTGTGTGGAGGCATGGATTATCATCCGTTATACAATTATGTGGAGATTTGGATTCTTGATCACATGTGCACGAATATTGCTATGATCACATGTATGCAAGTCGATCACATGTAATCATAGCAATATTTTTGCACATGTGATCAAGAATCCAAATCTCCACATAATTGTATAACGGATGATAATCCATGCCTCTACACAATTATAAACTTCAAAATTATACATAAGTTATTCAGAAAACAATCAAAAAACAATTTTCATGTAAAGAATAATCATCGGTTGAGTTTGATTTGAAAAGTTCTCAAAGGTTCTCGCAAAAAAAAAGGTTCTCAAAATAACTTTTCACTATATATATATATATATATATATATATATATATATATATTTCTCAATTTTTTAACTCTTATTACTTATATTAATTATATTAAGTTATTAACATGAATACTTCAAAATTTTGAGTTTACCATCCGAAATTACAAAGTTATTTGTTCTCATCCATTATGCTTACAAGTTCAGATTTTGATGTAGATATAAATATTTTAGGTAAATCCAAAACTGTGACTAAACATATATTGTATTTATCATTAATGTTGATTATAATATAACTTCGATCACCGATTTACTTAACCATATATTATTTCAAACTCACGAATCATTTATGAGGCGTATTCTAATTTATTTATGATACAATCTATATAGCTATCGTACATCGTACGGGTATTAAGACTAGTAGTGGTGATAAACCAAGTTTATTCTTATGATAACACGAAAGTGTACTTCATATATGGATGGTACAAATAAACCAAGTTTATTCTTATGATAACAGGAAAGTGTACTCCATATATGGATGGTACAAATAACAAATTCATATATATGGATGATATAAGTGAATAAATTCATTCATATATAAACATGTCAAGTTATACATATATTCACATATTTTTTATTATTCTTTTGTTCTCATATGAACTCTTATTATGTAATCATTCATATGCGATCTAATACATAATTTTAAGTTTTTACAGTTTTAATAATAGGTGTTTTAGTTTTACGATTCCAGAATGTATAATGCATTCCAATGGTTGAATATCAGATCTTTAATTAACTTTGATTTATATATCCGAGCCTACACCAAAAGGACCCCCGCCAAAGGAACTAGCCAACAATCTTTCATATCCCCTAAACTCAAAAGAAGACCTTCAAAGAACCAAAAATACATCCCATCCCATCCCAAAAAGGATATAAAAGTAAAAAAAAAAAAAAAAAAAAAAGACATGATATACAGTTATACTGCCTAAAGTTTTCTTGACGCCTGGCAGGTGGGTTTAGTGCAGCGAAGCACCATGGCGATTGCCCATTGCATTTGACCACATATCAGCACCATTGCTTTCTGCCACATGGAGGGTGCCCTCAACAGGGACCAGGCATAAACCCCGGTTCTTGAGACCCCTTTTCCTCTGTCCACCTCCATCTTCTTGCCCTTCCTGTCCGTCCAAATTCAACGATTTATTGTTAATTTTATATTATTTTTAAAGAAAGTTTGATTGTATATTCATTACATCAAAGATATTCGTCTTCCATACTCATACATTCATACTTGTAAAAATATTGTGAAAAACTATAAAATTCGTAGAAATTAAACAGAATAAATTGTAATAATATACAAATGTACAGAAATTTAATTAATCGCAAATAACTTATTCATTAAGAATAATCATACATTAAAGTTAATACATTTGAAAGTAATACATTATACGAGTAATAATTTAGACCTTATTACTTCACGCTCCATCTTGAGTGAAAAAAATTTGGTATTACAAATTAATTTTCATGATTTTAAATATAACAAACTTATATATATATATATACTCTAAGGGTGAAAAATTTCTCCAAACACGTATAACTATAAAAATTCTTATAATCGTTTGGATTGCTGCACGCTTTTATATATAATATTTCATACACTTTTCAATATGAAGTTTTTATAATAAAGGGTAAATCTACATGTATGATATTGTGCGACGCAACACCAACGAATACCTTTTTGGTACTCTGCAGTTTTTGAAACTTTTAGCAATTTTTGATGGTGATGGTAGAGAGATGTGACATGACACATTTGTAGTGGATTGGATGGAGACATTGTAAGTGATTTGACAAACTCTTATTGGGAGTGTAAATAAAAAAATAAAAAACAAATATAAATCTCTTCATAAAAACGATAAACATTTTTCTAGACATTTTATCATAACAGCAAATAGGGTCACTAACGGGCCATTAGCTCACCCGTTCATCTCCATACATTCTTCGAGTTCTATCACCCACAGAAGAAAACTTATGGTCCAACATCAAACCCCAAAATTTTTGTAAGATATGGACCTTGAAGTCATATCTTAACTAAATCAAATTACAATGCATGAAACATTATAAATTAAGAAAAAAGCAAGGTGGAAAAACATGTTAACTACAAAATACATGGTATAAGAAAGAAAAAGGATTGAAGTTGCAAGTAGTAGAGGGATACTCACAATATGGGTTGTTGGGAGACGCTTTAAGTACGGAGAACACAAGACATGCACTTGTTCGTGAAGAAACTTTATATAACCGAATGCCTCGTGTAACACTGATGCGGTGTCTGTCTGTAATATGTCAAATACACCACCATATATATAAACGTATACAAAGATTAATATAACCAACAGATTGTAAAAACCCGTATGTAATATGATAAAAACTATTGTATACGTTCTATTTTTGTACACGTCTAATTGACATGTGAGATTCATATACTAACACTAATAGAATATATAGTCAAATATAAAAGGGGTTTGTTAAATATACCAAAAAAAATTTATTTGATCTACCAAAATCTAATTTTGAGAAAGTATTTGATACTCGTGCACATTGACCCCACGTGTTCCCACAAAATTACATATTCTTGATATGTTCACCACTTCTCACATGAAACAACGTTACTTAATTAGCTAATCACGGACTCATGTGTATGGTTCATATAGTCATGTAGAACACGTGCTACGTACACAATCTTATAAACCGAACCGGCTAGTTTACCACGAGTAATATCTCCTGATCAAAAACTAACCAAATTAAAACTGTCTAGTTCAGGGGTCTATGATCTCTATATTTCTATAGTATGGCACTATGGCATATGGCATATACTCGTATTATATTGTGTAAAAAGTCAAAGAAACAGTATTCAGTCATTCACACCAAAAGAAGATATACACCGGAAATGACAATCCAAGACAAAGACCAACATATTAGATGTGTCTTTTTCGTTTTTTATATAGGGTGGGGAAATATGAAATTCTACCTTTAAGATATACACTCTGTATGTATTTTTTTGCTACAATTTATATTAACAAAACAAAAGGGGAAAAAAAATAAAACAAAACCAAGATACGTTTCTTGTTAAGGACAAATTTGGACTGTTCTTAAGTAGAAATTATTGGAGTATTGTAACTTTATCAGCAGTTAACATAAAAGCCAAGATATACTTTTTAGGTACTTTACCGAACCATTAGGTTTGTATTTACTCCGTAAATTATAAAATTCTTGAGCTATATATATGAGAAATGATATATTCTAAATACTCTTAACAAATGAGCTTAATAATCCTCTTAATATTTGAAAATGAACATTTGAAAACATGAGTTAATAATCTTTTTAACAACTTTAATTTCCTCCTTTAATTTCATCATATAAATTTACCAAATATTAAGTTATTCTAAAGATATTAGACTGATCTCACTACAAATACAAGTTATTTGTTCACACATTTTTGATCATATATTCACACTTAATTGTGTGACAAATTGATTGTTAGCGAGGATAAAAGTAGCGTTACAAATTAAATATGAAAATTCACATTTAAAGTGATAGACTTTTAAAAGTCCGCACTTTTTAGTGTAAATAAAATTTTACACATTTTTAAGTGTGGACTTGGAGTCTATTATACTTATTTCTACACACTTAAAGATGCGAATTTTTTAGTTTAATATCCTCTACACAAACGTGAAATAATTTTATAAATTGTACACACTAATTAAAAGTGTGAATAAAATGAAACTTTTTTGTAGCGTGATATTTTAGATGTATATATCAATTTTCCTATATATATATATATATATATATATAAAAGGGGATAGGAATATAAGGTTGTTAGGTAGTTAAGCTTAGGTATAGAACACTCACATATTTTTTTTAATCCATAAAAATCAGGGGATCATGTGATTTAATTAAAATTCAACAAATATTAAAAAATTAGTATGTGAGGGTTCCACATCTAATCTTAGGTGTCGAACAGCCTTATATTCACTTTTCCCATATATATATATATATATATATATATATATATATATATATATATATTACAGTGAAGTGATCAAGTGAGAACCGTGAAAAACACTAAAAAAAATCTCTAAAGACTTGGCTCTTAGAGTTAAGGGTTACGCTCGTACTGTATAAAAGCGTCACCATCCCTTGGACCATCGCCGATCAAATCCATATCATTCTGCGTTTGGTGACAACCCTTTTAGAACGAATGAAGGCAATGTCCGTACCGTGTCTATACGTTTTTCAACACGTAACCCATATGATTTTTTACCCAAAAAAAATATAATTTTTTAAATTTTTTTTTGGAATGGGTTTTTGTTAAAGGAAAATAAAAAACAGAAAAAAAAAATCAATAATTAAAAAGCCACACAAAAAAAAGAGGCAGGAAACTAGTGACTCTCACGGTTCTCCGCCATGTTTTGGCCAGACCCTATCTATATATAGGAAAATGATGTTTATCTATTAATAATAAAGGTATAATGATATATACTTCTTTTTAAATTAATCAAAATTTTATGGGTTCAAATCAAAAGCTCATGTTTCACCTCCTTTTTATCTAGATACACTCTTTAAAGCATGCAGTACACACAATGTACAAATTAACTTTAGTACACAATGAAAGATTGAGAGGTGTATCGGGAAAAAAGATTTGGAACCCATGTTCAAATCCTATTTACTCAACAATAAAAAGTACAGAAAAGTCTCATATAAACATAGACGCAACTTTCAATATAACTAAACAAAACTTCAATACATATTAGCTCATATCATTATATATTTGGCTCAAATTTAAGTGTCTAAAATTAATTAATTACTATTTGATGACATTTATACATGTGTTGCATAATCCATAGAACAATATTAAAATTACTAGATTTTAGACCCGTGTCCAACACTGGACACGAGATTTACGGTATTAATAAGATCTCTATACATTTAAGTCATAAAAGCTTACAATTTTAAAAAAACACGGTTTTAAGTGTTATATTTTGCAAGTTGTAGTACAATAATCATAGGTTAGGTTCCTCACTGTCATTATTAGCCTAGACATATTGATGGAATTGTTTGCCGTAGTCATTCCATAAGGCACATGCTATATATAATAATTTCTCCATTATAAAATATTTTGAAACAGATGTACTCATAATGTGATATTATAAGAAAAAATAATTAAGAATTAAAGTATAAACATATTTGTGATCATGTACTTGGCATTCAAGTATATATGTATTTAATCATGATGCGCGTTCATAACACGCATATGTTTATTTTCAATCGCTTGTTCTATGATAATATGATAACAATTAGGATTGTTTTTACATTCTTTGATAACAATTAGGACTCTTCTAATATTTGTTAATAAGTCATTAGGTTTTCAAGTTATTTTTTGTAAAAAATATTTCATATGTTAAATTTTTTTTATTTAATTAAATGATTGTAAATTTTAAAAAATTCTCTCAAGTTGATGGCTAAAAATGAATATAAATGAAGTATTCAGGGCTAAAAAGTGTAAATTATTGATGGAAAATAAAAAAGTGTAAATTAATGAGACTTTTTCTATAAATTAATATAAATATTAATATAATAATATATTTGGATAATGATTATTAGGATTTTTTATTTGTAGTTTATCTAAATGATAACATCATCAAAAGTCAATTTGATGAAATCGAACGATGTGATTGGTTAATTAGTCATTAGTTCAACTGTCTTATAGTATATATTAAGATTAAGATTAAGATTATGCTACTTAAACTTTATTTTTATTTTTGAAACTAAAGATATATAAAATCAATTACTATCAGCTAATAATCCAAAACAGTGAATTAAAGTTTTTTGACTTCTGGTCAAAGTAGACAAATGACGATTTTTACGAAGTCACTCAAACATCCATACTGTGGGGTCTGAAGTTATCCCAAACCCCAATCACACACACATTCTTATGACACTAAAAATATATTTTACCAAATTTTGTTTTATCGATATTATACGTTAATTAATTAATTTAACTAAATAAAACAAATATATTAAAAACAATTTAACCTTGCCATAAGGTGACACTATCTGTTGCAGGGCTGCTATTCTTTCCCCAAGCTTCTCCTTCTTCACCTGTAATTTACAATAAGACCAAAATAAAAGCATACAAAAAAAAAAAAATCAATATTACAATAAAATAAAACCATATTGTAATAAAATATAACCCCATGAAGTTAATGTTTTGTATCGGTCAACTTTTTGTATTTATTAATTTAAAAATAAAAAACATATAAGAGTAAATAGTACTAATATACATTAATGTTATAATGATGAGACCTTTGCATGGCTTGCCGGAAGCATGTTTTCAACTTTTGCCTTTTTATTGTTGCGACGGATGGTCTTCACCGGAGCTGCCGTAGCGCCACCGTCAATGGGTGTTACATTAGTGGGCAAAGTAATCGTTTGGTAAATGTCACACCCCATATTTCTTTTCATCTACAAAAAAAAACAAAAATAAACTAATTAATTAAAGAAAGAAAACAACAAAAAGTATATATCATGATTAAAATGGGCATATAATAGCAAAAATATTATAAATATAATATATCTACAAAACATGTGTGCATGACTAACTTTTGTTGTGTATATATCATTTTTAGATAGAAAAAAATGATTTAAATACTAACAAGTATTAGCACTTCTTTTTTTTTTTTTGTAAAATGTATATAAAAAAAAAATACATTGGAATTAGAAGATAAAGAGGTGATGGTGCTGTTGGTGGTTGATGACGGCGATGATGAGTCATCAGTGACGGAATTCTGAGAGTAGTTATAATTATCTGTGGCAAAGCACAACATTTTAGGTGGTTTTACATCTTGTTTATCAGAAGAAAATGTGAAGTGATGGCCAGCCGAGGGAGTGACGTCATCGAGGTCAGAGAAAAGTAACCGGGAAAAGGTGCCACCGACGATGGGGTCAATGGCAGCGGCAGCCTCGTTTTGGGGCATTATTTTTTAAGAGACCAGATTAGCAGACACCAACTACTAAAATGAAAGGGGGGGATTTGAGAGTGACAAGTGAAGAAAGTGAAAATAAAGTGTCTTTTAAAAGAGATGGGAAAAGGTCTATGGAAACAGAATTAATTCCCTAGATTTTTTGAGTTAACATTTTTTTTTTTTTTTTAAGTTGAATTTCGTAATACGATAACGAGAGGTATAGCATACGTTCTCTTAATCGGTTCCGTGCTAGAGAGCTATCTTGAAATATAAATGTCTATTTCAAATATTCAATGAGAAGAAAACTCCCTACCAATCCGCTCGAAAGCATAACGATTTACGAATATTATCTATTTTTCTGTATAAAAATTTTGGGCCCATCTTACTTTAAAAATATTTATTTATAAGAAAAGGTATATTGAAAATAAGTCAATTGTCTTTAATTAAAACATTTTAATAAAAACTTGTAATTAAGTGAACAATTTAGTTAGCTGTAAAAAGAAGAGTAATTAACCATAAATGATATGAGCGTATGGAAATGAAGATAATCATAAAAATAATAGTTTCGAATTTGAGATTAAGCGAACATTTTAATTAGATGCAAAAGTAAGAGTAAATAACAATAAATGATTCGAATAATGTGTGAAAAACTTATAACAAAAACTAATAACAAATAAGTCTCATTTATCCCCAATTAGTTAAATATAAAGATGTATATAAAAATAAATTGCAATATTGTTTTTATTATGAATTGCAATATTGTTTATATATATATATACTAAAATAAAATTAAAAAAATCATTAAAAATCATCATAGATTTAGATATTTAATTTTATATGCATGTATATAATAAAGATGATATGTAATAACAAAATTAAATATAAATTTCATATAAATATAAAGTTTTTAGATAGCTAGCATATATATATAATATAAGGCTGTCGGGTATCTAAGTTTAGGTGTGAAACACTTACATATTATTTTTTTAATACATAAAAATCATGGGGGTCCATGCATTTATTCATTAAACAAGAAATAATAAAATATTAGTATGTTAGGTGTTCCACACCTAAGCTTAGGTGTCGGACACCCTTATATTCTCTTTTCCCATATATATATAATTTTTTAAGTTAGTTTTAATTTAGACGTGCTGAAGACAGTTTTAACCAGCGATTTGCTGGACTTCCAACCCAAACCTCATAGAAAATACCTTAAGATGAGAAAACCTAAGACTCGAGCCCAAGACCTTAGGAAAACCCACCTCCAAAGCCCACATAGTGGATTTAAAGGATAACCTGGCCAACCCACCTAGTAATATATATCTTAAAAAGAGAAAAGATACATAATAAAAAAACTAATAGAAAATAAAAGTCATTAGAAAATCATTATTGATATAACACATGACAACTCAAATATAACAATTTAATAAAAAATGACATATAATCAAAAATATAATGTAACAAAAGCTCTTATAAATGTCAACTAAGATAAAACATATTCTCTTTTAGTTTTGTTTCTTTTTTCTTCTTATTTTTATTTTACATATATATAGATACATATATATAAACAGAAAAAAAGAAACAACCATGTTTTTAGCCATTCATAGCCCCCGGCCACAACCCCCGCTCATTCCTACCTATCGGGTGAAGTTCGCCAAAATTCACACTTTTTATCCTTCAGTTTAACACCAGCGGCGGTGTTACTGCCCGGTGCAAACTCAATGAATGGGTTTGCTGAACACCACTCCATCCCCTTTTAGAGTCATATCAATACTTAGGGCGCGTTTGGTTCATAGAATATTTTTGTAAGGAATGTAGTCTGTCAAAGAAATTAGATTTCGAATGAACGAAATTTGATTGAATGTTTTTTGTTTTCTTAAATATCAAGAGAATGAAAGAATGAAATTCCATCCAATAATCCCAAGTAATGGAGATTTCATCAAATGGAATGAAATTTCATCATCTTTTGACTACCAAACATACCACGGAATTAAATTTAATTGATTAAATTTAATTCCAATTCCATCAGATTCCATCATAATCTGTGAACCAAATGCGCCCTTATATCACACAGTTCTATCCATCAGTATTAGGCCAATATATATCTTCAAATTTCATCTTTTTTTAAATACAGATTCATAGATAAGAATTTAGATAAGAGAAGAAAAATACTATAAATCAATGTCAACTTTGTTCATCACTGCAATCTTTCAAAACCATTTAGGCTATACAATAAAATAAGTATCAAAATAAAAGTAATTCTATTAATGCAATATATAATTTTTCAAACAAGCCCTAATACTATGTATTACGGTAAATATTATCTCAATTTTTTTTTTTGGACGACATTATATTCTACTTTTTTTTCTTAAATTACATGTATGCCTGGAAATTCAAGGTCAAAGACAATCAATAATTAAATTAAAATTCAAAGGGTTCAGGAGTATGATAGGGACGACGATATTTGGCTTTATGAACCAATGACAATGACTTTGGATGATAGTCAGTTATAACGTTAATGAGGAAAGAAAAATGAAAATAATACGCGAAAACTATTGATTTTATAGGATATGTGATAGGAAATTTAACGGCGTGTTTAGTTATGAAAAATGTTTTCTACTTTTTCATTTCTAATTTTTTTGGAAATGGATAGAGGTTGCCATCTCTAGAAAATAATAAAGATTAGAAAAAATATTCTTAATACTTGGTTTAGTGGGAGGTTGGGGCGGGGGGTGATGACGTTGGGCGCAAGGGGCGAGGAGGGAAGTTGCGGGTGTTATGGGTAAAATTTCAAGTACCAATATCTTAAAGGTCCAAGATCTTGACATAGATGGATATTCTGATGACTTGTTAATATTTTGCTAACGTTATGTTTCATATACTATTATTGTTTCTACATGAGATAAGCATGCAGATTCCAGAATATTCGATATAAAGCTGAGAAGAATACCATTAATGGTAAAAAATGGATTTCACACATGGGATAAAACTTCAACATGCAAAGAAGACTTAGTCTACCAATATAATCGGACTTCAAGTTGATTTCAGTATGAGGGGAATATCTTCAAAGTTCACTTGACTGGTCAAGATACGCTCCAACGTTCAATCAACAAAGACCTAGAAGATCCCTACAATCTCGCATAGTTAGTGACATCTTAGGTCTATATAATGAATGAAGTTGAACGATCTTAGGAGATCGCTTTTTTATTTACTGCATACTACTCACTTGTATTCACACACACTGCTCTCGCTATTTCCCTTCACATTTAGATACGTCGATCAACCGAATTCTACCTTTTGTAAACATTTAACAATCATTAATAAGAGAACAAAGACATGGACGATTGTTTCCTCCCAGGGTTTTTATGCCGGAAATCCTTAAAGGATTAAGGGTTTTTCTTTGTCAACAAATCTCGGTGTTAAGTTCTTGCTCTTTAATCTTTACTTTTATCGTATTATTTACTAGATCTTTACTTTTATCTTGAAAATTACTATATCTATTATATAATTACCATTATATTATGTTATTATCATCTATAGTTTGCGAATTCATTTGGTCTTCACTCCTTGTTTAGTCGACATAATCTTTCATCGAGATCTTGTATTTAACGCATATTTGAATCTAAACATAGTTTACAAGCCCTTAACCTCACGAACGAAAGTTTGGTTACATAATTGATCTAAGTCTTCATCGTAGATTATCTTGGGTAATTTTTGACTAAAACAGCGGGGGTGTTAGAAAGAGTTAATATATTTGAAGTTTTAAAAATTTTAAAAAGGAAAATTGAAAGTGAAAAACATTGTTTTCTGTTTTCCAAGAAAACAAAAATTTTCAATTTTTTGTTTTCTTGGAAAACATTTTTGAAAACAATGATTTTATCGCGTTTTTTGTATTCCATGCTTTCTTGTAAAAAAAAGAAAAAAATAGTGTTTTCCCTAACTAAACGCCACCTGAGATCGTCAGTTTTCAAGAATGAAAATAAAGATTTAAAGTTGTGTTTGATTCCCACTGAATAGAATGGTTCAACATCAAATGATGAATCGGTTGGTATTCTACATGTTTGTTTAGGCTTTTTGTACATTGAATGAGGAGGAAAAAGATACTCAACCATTCCACACTCAATGCCTCTCTTAACTATTCATTATCCTAACCTTACCCTAATACCCTTATTTAACACCCCCTGCTCATTTCATGTTCACAAAGGTATCTATATCTACTCACTATTTTTTTTCCCATTTAAAACACTTTTCTTGAAGCATGTTTGGTGAGCCAAAATGGACAACATGGTAATAGCCTGAGGATGCAAGCATGGAAAAATGCTTGAAAAAGAACATGGTTTTATTGTTAATCAACGTCGAATCTACATGATCAAATTGAAAATCAAGTACTTTCATCTTAACCTTACCTTAATACCCTTCTTTAACACCCCCTTTTTTCATCAGAATATTTCTTGGACTCCTTCCTTTTTTTCTCCAATCCTTCTATCGGCTTATTTCATGTTTACAAAGGTATCTATATCTACTCACTATTTTTTTCTCATTTAAAACACTTTTTTTGAAGCATGTTTGGTGAGCCAAAATAGACAATATGGTAATAGCCTGAGGATGCAAGCATGGAAAAATGCTTGAAAAAGAACATGGTTTTATTGTTAATCAACGTCGAATCTACATGATCAAATTGTTAATCAACTATATTCAAGTGCTTCAAATTATATATTGTTCATTATTATGTTTGGTGAATTTTAAAGGATATTAATGTAAGGGAATATTTTGTGTAGTTTATTTACATTATTATGTGTTCAATGTTTCTTTGTGTGCATTATATATACGAGGGGTTGGTGTCTGTGCGTTGTATCGGTTAAACGGTGATTATAATACAAAATAATGAGTAGGAATCGATATGTGTGTGTCTAAATAAGAAGAAGAGAAAAAAGTGACTGTATCTATCTTGGTAGTGTGATTATATGATTGTGTTTATAAATATAGAATTAGAAGTAATGTGTGAATTAGGGGCAATATGAGATATTGAAAAAGTTGCTGAATTTCCTAAAATAGGGAGTCCAATATGTTTTATAAAGGATTATAGATATAGATAGAAAACACATTTACCAAACTTATTTAAGTGAGCACGTATACAAAAAGTTAAAGTGGTAATTTTCAATCATTCAGATTACTTATTTCAAACATTTATCAAGCATATTTTTTCATTCGGTACCAAATTTATTCAGAATCTTTGAATCATTAAGTTTTTAGAATCGTTCAACGATATCATGTTATCAAACGCAACTTAATTAATTTATATATTAGTAAAAGTTAGTTTATATTTGAATTGAATGTCTACTGTTTATAATCCATAATGGACAAAAAAATTTGTTATCAGAGTCATGATGATAGAGGAGTAGACAAATAATAAGGGAAGACAACCAATAGGCAAATAAGCCCATAACAATTCTCTATTGTTAGATCTGATAAGTTTGTATGACGTACCACAAGTATACTTTTCTGGGCTTTATTAACTTATTGATTTCTTCTGTTGGGCCGTATGGTCTCATTCGACATGACCCTTACTCTTTATCCAATTAACAGAAACCTAGAGAACCATTTCTATTGTCTATTACAGTTTAGCCCAACCGTTAAAATCTATGGGATCAAGTAATTTTTTAGTTGTTATTTAGCCCAATTCCTATCACATCAATCTTTTTTTTTTTCCTTTTAAACTTGAACTCGATAATAAAGCATAAATTTGATGTTTTGGTATAACAAAATTCATCTCCAATTAATACACCTAGTTTGTAATTTTTGATACAACAAGTTTTTGGACATTTTACATCAAATTTGGTGGTGCACCAAATTTAAATTTGAATGTATTTTATCTTTACAAACTTACACAATCATTTATTTTTTTTAATTATATAATTAGTTGAAACTTTAAATCCAAAATCTCTTATTGGCGTAGTTTTTGGCATCTCGATCTAGACTCATCATATCTGAGGGTTGAAGAAGGTCCCAAGGGTTTGACATATTTTATTTAGGCAAAATGAAGGCGAAAAATAAATAGATTGAGGTAAACATTTGATGTATAAATTGGAATGAAAACCAAATTTGGTTCAGTAAAAATTCTTCTTTGACACCAGTTTGATGCTACATTTGGTGCATACAATGCAGATTGCCGGTTGAATTATTTGGCGTTGCAGTAAAAATCTAAAAAATAACACCAATTATTGGTGTTATAGACTTATAGTCTTATTGATGGTTCTATATACCAAAATATCAAATTTAGTGCTTCTGTGTATGTAAAAGATCGAAAAGGTATTAGAGACGACATATGATTTGAATTGATCCATTCGACAACGCCTTTTCATATACTCGTATAAGTTTATATATAAGATCTAAAAAGGATAAAACGTCCATTTTGAGGTGCAATAACGGGCATCGGAAATATGACCCACCCTCAACATTTATATATATATATGATGCTATAAAGCTTTGTATACAGGAAACTTTCACCTATTTGGGATCAAATAAATAGATAAAAAGTGGGTGCTAATTATGCCCCACGCATTTGATTGCAACATATCACCGAACATGTTATTTAGACTCTAAAGAAATAATAGTACTAATGTACTATACCATTTTAGGAGAATTATAATGGAAAGGGATTTCATTTTACATAAAGAGAATCTCCCTTAATGAAAGACACTATATATTGGGTGTTGTTGATTAAGACCATCGAACGTCAAACGTTTTTTTTTTATATAGTCGTATTACAAACTTTTTTATTGCTCTACATATTCAAGAAACTTTCAAAATTTGTATACGGATGATACTTGGATGACCAGTTAACTAGTTCAATAGGTAAAATTCGTCTTCTCACTCAAACGTTTCACAACCATTCATTTGCTTGCATCTTTTTGTCTAAGTTTTTCAACACCCACTAATTTTTGATCATGCTCCTCTTTTTGTTTTTAAGTTGATTCCAAACTTCTTGATGTTATATTTCAAAAGATTGTTGAGTATATCTGATTTTGGTGTGCCTATGGCCATTTTTATATCATCTCTTCTAAAATGGATTTAGCCTTGTAAAGGTGGAGGCTATAGGCCCCTGCTAAACAACGGTTAACTTGATTTTTTTTTTTTTTAATTTGACCTCAACTCTTAAATAAAATAAGAGCTCATGTCATTAGCCCTTCAAAATTAGTTATTGCCCGCATAATCAATGATTATTTACGAACGTGTCATCCACGCTGCTTCTTTGATAACCTGGCCTTGGAACTGACCACTATACTTTTTTCGAGACATTAAATACGAAGATTATAGAAAGAGTGAAAAAAAAACATAGCCTAACCTATTAATGACAATAGAAATGAAAAGCATTATGAATTGTAAAAGCTATATCAAGCTTTTTTATTAATCTTTCAATTGTTCACTTTTGGTTTTTTAGCTCGAGGATGTTAAGTATTATTCGTAACCATGTTAAGGAAATTATTTGTTCACATATGCAATGAAAGTTGCCTCTCTATAGTTACCTTTTGATGTTGCTCTTGTGTTGTTTTACTAGCGGGTTTCATGTTTAATTTATTGTTGCCTACAATTATTCTTATTGTTTTTTCCTCCTAGTTTGTGTTGTTTTGTTGTTCAGAGTTGTTTGACTTCAATTTGTGTTGGCTAGATATTGTTTGGGTTTTGTTTGCTCTAGTTTGATGTTTTTGGTCACTGTTAGTTTTTGAGAAGTCTAGGTGTTGTCTTAGCTGTTTTGTTGATGTATAGAAACTGGATAATGTTTTTGGTTTGGATTGTTTTGACTTTTGATGTCGTGTGTTTTTTACTTTCATTTTGAAAGATTTTTTTCTGGCTAAATGCTTTGTGCCTTGCATGTGCTTGATTATCTTTAATTACTTGCTGTTTTGGGGCATTTGATTTACATTCATAATTAACCGTATTTGTTTGGCATCTTCAATTCATACGTTGTTCATATAGGGGAGGGTTAATTTATGCATTTGTACTTTGTAGTTTATCGCAAGTTCCATCATCATCATAAAATAAAGAGGTAGGTACATTAAGATATCACGAGTTACATAAAATCTTCGCTTTTACTCCATTAATTACTATAAAATTAACAAGATCTGAAATCTTAACAAAATTAAGGGAAAATCCAAATGATATCTAGACCTGTGAACCATAACTTCCAAAAGGTCACAAAGTATATCGGTCTTGTGGCCCATCGCCTAGATTTTGTATGATGCTGTAACTTCAACCATACTTCTATCTATGTCTAATTATTTTATGGAAATTGATAAATAACCATAGAGTTTGTCGTTAGTATAATAATCTTTATACAAAAATTATGTTTTTTATACAAAAAGTTCATCACCCAAATATTATGATAAAGAGTATTGCTGAACGCAATTTTAAAAGCCGGAGTTAATTAATGTGAATTAAATAGTTATACACTTACCATAAAATTCAGGATGGACTTTTGATATGAAATGTACAAAATTTTTTTTATGAATGTTTACAACCTTAAAAACTACATTTAACATTTTTCTGAATCTAAAAACCTTACTCTATACTATCTTCTATTGTTGACACATGTCAATTTTCATGTTATTCAATTACACTTTTCCTTTTAATTTTAAGTCATTCAATTTAATGCATTGTTGTAAAACTCTCCGAGTCGAGCGAATACTCCTCGATTTCCCTTTTAAATTTGAGTACTCGCTATCAGCTAGGAAGCTGATAAGTTGACCCGAGTCGTTTGATTATTCCGAATACCCACCTTGGCCGATTTGACCCCCCCTAATACTCTCCGCCTAGGCCTGAGTATTCTTTACTCCTTAGTCTAACCGACATATTCTATAGTATATCTTTGTAAACACATGTGTTGTTCTTTAACATAAATCCATATATTAATCGTTCTATTTTAAGTTCAAGTAGTTAAGTGTTCCATATACTTTTGGTCGGTAAGATTTACTTTATGTAAATATTTTATGTTGTATTGAATTTTGTCGAATTAAAATATATAATGCGGAGTAATTTTTTAAATAATAACTAACATTATAAAAAACAAAATGATGCCTCTAAAATAGAAAAGAAAGTAAATTGACTCACAATATCGTCTTCTACGGGTTTTGTGTCCTAATACCATATTCGACAGTGTGTGGGGGAAGTTGATATGTAGACAGTTTTACCCCTACAAAAGGTAGAGAGGCTGCTTCCAGGTTCTACTAAATGTAGAAAAAGACCTTCAGCCTTGCTGGACATGGAGACCAAACCCATAACCTTTATTTTCAAAGGCAAAGATTCCAACCACTGATCCAACCCAGTTGGTTTGTGCCTTTAAAATATGGGCTCAAAATGAGGTCGGGTTAATTTGTGCCTCCATGGATGCAGCTGTAAACTAATTAAATAGGGTTTAGTACGCCGGAATGAAACAAACTATGCTCAAAAAGTTATAGTGTGCATGAACTAACGTTTTTGTTTATTGTATGCATAAACTTAGTAAAAATGTTTAAATCATGTAATGTGTATACGTGGCAGCCCATATGAGTTGCCACGTGTAATTTTTTTTTTTTTTAAACATGCCACGTGTAAGGTTTTGATTGGTCGGTCACAAAAAGTTACATAATATAAACATTTTAACTAAGTTTATGCATACAATAAACAAAAACGTTAGTTGATGTACGCTATAACTTTTTGAGCACAATTAGTTGCATTCCGTCGCACTAAACCCAATTAAATATGATCAGCTGGTTTTTCTACTCCTTGACTCACTCATGATGAAGCCCCGCGCGCGCACTATAATCTATTCCATATCTTTCAATATCATTTGTCTCGAGTTCATCAATCTCATTTTATAAAAAATAAGAACGTCAAAGATGAGTTGCTGAAAAAGATAAACAAATTTGTATATCATGATTTTATTGTTGTCGGATACCGACTTCTCAAGTTGTCATTTTGTCAAGGCATTCAAAAAGAGAAAGGAAAAAAAAGATATGGCCAAAAGTGGCAAGCCTTTGCTCTTGTTACGACTTACGACTATATAAAGTAGATAAATGTTTACCTGATATTGAAACAAAGTACATCTTTAGTCTCAAAATAAATTAATGAATTAATGGTTGATACTTATTTGGGTTTGATAATTACGGTCAGTAATAAGTAATTATGTGAATTAGAATATTAAATTTTTGTTAGAATATTTATAATATTGATTTTTTATGAATAAAAGAAAGGGTTATTTAAAATCTCATAAAAAAAAACTCAAAAAATTATCCTGAACCACATATTATTCTTATATTTCTCTCTCTTCAATTAACTAACAAAATTCATCCAAATCATTTAAAATGATTTATCTCACAAATCGTAAATCGTTAGACGCAACAAAAAGTATGGGTAGTCTTAAAATTTCGTCCTCTTTCATTAGAGATCCAATTCGATATACTTTTGACGACTTTTTAATTTTCGTTTTTCCCCTTTGTACTTGTGTACCTACACATGTGTTAGATCATTGTTTTCACATGTAAATTAGTAAATTAACATATGTATACAACAATGAAGGTTAAGGGCGGAGCTCGTTAATCCATGGCGGAGCCATGGTAGCCAAGGGCGGAGTCCGTCAGTCCATGGCGGAGCCATAGCGGCTAAGGGCGGAGCCCGTTAGGTAGATCACCTATCGCCGGTCACCCCCTATGACCTATTACCCTTTATGACCTATCACACTATGACTCATCACCCTCAATGACCTATCACCCTCACCAGCTTTGGTTTATGAATATCCTTAAGGTCGAAGCCCACTCTGAATCATAATTTTTGTTCAACCTACACATGTGTAAGTACCAAAAAGAAAACGAAAATTAAAAAGTCGTCAAAAGTATATCGAATTGGATTTCTAATGAAAGAGGACGGAATTTTAAGACTACCCATGTTTTTTGTTTCGTCTAACGATTGACGATTTGTGAGATAAAACATTTTGAATGATTTGGATGAATTTGTTATTTAATTGAAGAAAGAGAGAAAGAATGTGTGATCTGGAATTATTCTTGAGTTTTTTTTATGAGTTTTAAAAATAACTCACCTTTATAGATAATGATTTATCCTCTTAATCGATTCTTTTAGAAATCATCCTAATTATTATGAGGTATGACAAATTTCAAAGTTGAAATTAATAATGATAGTTACTGCAATCAACATGTCATGGTTTTAAAGAATTTTTAAGATGATATTAAAGAAAATTAATCGTTTTTCGTGCTTTATAAAAATACATAAATTATCATTTATTATGAATGTATATCATGTTAATTATATAATGATAACTTAAATAATGGAATGATAAAAAAAAAAGAATTTGATATCTCCTCCAAACAATAATAACATGACTCAATCTATGTATCGGGGTATGGGGGAGGTGTGATGTAAAGAGTCTTATTTCTATCTTGAGATAAAGAGACTACTTCTATAAAGACATCTTGCCAAAATGAGACAAAAGTAGGAGAGTATAAATAGTTTAATTACCATACATGTTGGTCGAGTATCACATGACAACATTAAGAATAAAGTAGAGTATCAAACATATCACATAGCACACTTTATTGCACATTTAACAATACATAGTTAATAGAACATTTGGACATATTAAACGTCAACATAAAGAACATATTAAGCATAACCATGTGAACAAATGTATCTAATAATCTTTCTAATTTTTTAATCATATGATATTTTGTAAAATTAAATTATTAAATTAGGAGAAAGAAAAGTATTACCAAAAGAAGACAAACGAACATATAAATAAATCATTAATAATACTATAATTGGAATATTGTCCTCTGAATTGTCAAATTTTATCTATTTTAGGCGGTTAAAGTTGGTACTAGTAAAGATAAAAAAGTGTTGGAATCCAATGTGTTTGAAAGAAACAGCGTTGTCATCTCAATAACATCAACCATCACTTTGGTAGGTTGGTAGAGACGTCAAAAAGCGACGTGATGAAAGTACTGCGTTAGAGAAAATTTGAGACAGACTTTATATGTTGTTATGCAAGGAAGTGTAATTAATTTTGGCTTTTAGTTACTGTACTTTCTATAAAAGGTAAAATATATGTTAACATTTTCCCTTTTAAGCTTTAAAAGTAAAATAGTTACAAATTTGTACTTTTTGTTTTCTTTCTAGCTTTCAATTTTCTGTTCATATTTTGAAAAATTGGGATAAGAAAGAAGCATATCATGTATTCATGTCCCTCCTTATAACACCTCACTTCTAATCCCTGTATAGCACTATTCATCAATTTTTTTTTTCTTTTAGACACACCAAGAACATTCTCTTCCTTATAACCTCCACTTCTTCCACTATTCATCCATTATACTCCCTATTAAAAATTATATGGGGTGTTGAAAAGTTTACAAGTTTGGGACATGTGATTTTACTCTTTTACCTTTTCCCTTAAAACAAAACATAAATATCCTCATTCTCTCTGTCACTTTCCAAAACAACACACACAAAATATTCTTTCTTATTGTATACCAAAACAATACACACTCCCTTTATTTCCGTGAATAACCTCCGCTGTCGTCCATCATCACCAACACCATGGCCACCGTCGCCCATGATATCCGTCTCAACGCACGGGTACCATGCTCGTTTTATTATATCATTTTTCCTATTTTACAAAATTAAACTAAATTTTAAAACAAATTAAGTAAAACTTTTAATAATAATAATAACAATAATAATAATAACAAATATTATACAATTTTAGACAAAATCTAGATATAAAATTAGGGTTTAAAAGTAAAATTTTAAAACTAAAAGTAAACTTTGCAAACAAATAAGAATTTTAGGGGCTAAATGAAAATTTATATTAAATATATAACAATTTCAGGGCCTTTTCTTCTCTGACCAAATTCCCAGCCGCCATATTTCTTCTCCACCGTGACCAAATTTTTTTTTTTTTGGACCATTAAATACTAAATTGGGTCTCACTCCCCCTTTAATCGCTGCGTCTAAAGCTGGAGGAAACCGTCGGACGCAGCTGCAGACGCATCTGCTGCTGCTAATGTCTTCGATGTGGCCGGCGTCGGACGCGTTCCAGACGTAGGGAAGAAGTGCTATAAGCATGGGCCTCAATTTAGGTGTGATGATCTTAATGTACACCCCCATGGGTTAGAGGTAGAGTGGTCCTCTGGTTGGAAAGAGAAATTGAACAATTTGACGTTTTTATTAGATTTTGTGCTTATTTATTATTACCATTTATTTTGATTTTTATGACTTTGTATCAATTAGAAGTAAGTCTTATTTATTTGATCCATTTCTTTTACGAGTAGTATTTTTGTGTAACTATCTGAACTAATTACTTCGATTTGTTATTGCATCGCATATATGCATTTGTTCCTTACAAATTACAATACATCCACCATAAATAAGTACTATTAGTATTTTTATATAAATGAATTGAGTTATAAGATTTCAAAAAATTATAATATTTTTTATTTGTACATTTACTGTTTGTATTTTTATTATTTTCCATATAAGGTTTAGAGTCAGAATTGTATGTTAGCTTACATATCAAAAGTTTGTATCATTTTAACTTTTTTTCTTTCCTTCTGAGATACATAATACATATATTAACTATCTATATTAATATATAACAATAATAAACCCTCCTTATTAAAAATTAAAATTTTGAAATATACTAAATGGCCAATATGCCTCCTTTTATCCATTTACATTTACATCATTACCTCTTAACTTTTAAAATACATATAATACTCCTTTTACATCATTTAGATTTACATAAACTAATTACCAACACTACTTGTTTCACCACTATCAACAACAAAAAAAGCTTATTCATTTTATTCAAAAATGTGGTATTAATTATCACTCATGAAGTCAATAGGTGAAAGAAGAAAGAAAAAAAACGAAATGTTAAAGCATGCAGATGAAAAGGGTATGTGATTGGAAAATGTTGATTGTTGAATGTGTTTACCTATGATAATGGAGTCTATTTTTACTTTTGCAATTATCAATAATACTATATGAAGATTACAACTTCTTTGTTAAAAATAACACTTCCGAGACACAGCAAATTTACCAAACTAACCAATAGTTGTCGCCGCCATCACCATCACACCGCTTCCGCCACCTCTTTAGTAGTCCACAAGTACCCTCTAGTAAATTCTAAACTTTTCACACTAGATGGGAAATGAAAATCATAGCACATGAGTTATATTTAACATCTTATATGCATTAATGAGTTGCACATTTTACATATTAGCGTAATGAGATTTAAAGCACAACATCTAATGCATATAAGCGCATCCCCGATGAGCATCGTATCACACTGTATTCGAAATTGAATGCGGTGTACACCATTGGGCTACAACATATTGGGTGAAACCGTGGTGGCTACTGGCTAGCATGGAATCTTTCGAGAGTTTTTTAGTATTTTTTTTCCTAGTATGAAATATATGTATATATGTTTGTAGGTGTGGGTGAGTGGGTGTGTGTTTGACTTACTGGATCGGAGATTTCTAATGATTCTATTCTGCCAGTGTGTGTGTGTGAGAAAGTGATAGGCCCAAGTGATTCAAAATACCAAAGCATATTAGACATAGATTAGTTGTTAAGGGAGGTGAATATGACTCAATTCGATCTGTATAAAACTTTAATAAAATGTTTCATTAATTTAGAAATGTAAAAGTAAATATTAAGACCAGAATTACATAAAACTATAAAACAACTAAAATAAAGAATATGCAACACATTATGTAATTTTTAAATGTAACTCTTTTATTAAGAAATGAGTTTATGCAAAGATTTCAGGGTTGTTATTGAACAAAAAAGCCTAGACAAATCTAAACAACTCATTTGAATGACAAATTACAAACAATAAGTTTCTACTCTAAAGAATCGGCCTAAGCTTAAGCATGATCTGAGTTAGATTCGGATGTCTCAAGTTGACTCAGATCAGATTACATAAACACAAAAGATTATAAGTGTTTTTTATCAGATTTGTAATCACCAAATCAATACAATACATTACGATTCAACAAAAATGAAGAAAACAAGCAGGGTTCTTTTTTATTTATAAAACATCAATATTACTATTATTAAGGGTTGGATATTGTAAAACAAGTAAAACAAATAGGACAAGATCT